>NC_044358.1:20540540-20895961 GCF_007364275.1 Archocentrus centrarchus | reverse complement strand
TCTATCTATCTATCTATCTATCTATCTATCTATCTATCTATCTATCTGAAATCAGTTGCCTTCAAGACCACGCTGAGGTCCTCAGCAACAATTAATCAATACAACAAGGGCATGGAGGCGGAAGATGCACCCTCCTCAGACAGGTAATGCCTGGACATCATAGTGCCAATATGCTTACTGAGTTCAGCATTCAACGCCAGATCTCCTTTGAATCCTTGCTCACACTAAAAGAAATCACTGATGATTCAATGTTGACTGTAAAATAAGCTTGTGCTTTTTTTTTTTTTAATTTGTTTTTTGGCAGTATCTGAATTAAAAACAGAATGCAATGCCCTCTATAAATTGTTTTATATTGCTGACATCAAAGTGTCCTGGAAAGATTCAATTAATGTGATTTTTATGGCGCTGCATTTGTTGTAATTGCTTTGAAAAAATAGCAGCTTCTTGGATTCCCGGATAAAGCAGCAGGTGGCAGTGTGAAACCAGAAATCATTTCATCTGTCAGGATATCAGACTCATGCAACGATCAACAGTATCTTATGTAGACATAAGGATTATAATGACATGTGTATGTAGTATATTTTGCATTTTCACAGTTTTGCAGAAAAGTAGAAGATGGATGGATGGATGGATGGATGGATGGATGGATGGATGGATGGATGGATGGATGGATGGATGGATGATGTGATTTTAAAAGCAAATTCCTCTGATGGAGTTAAGTTTTAGCCCACTGAATACAACCCTGTGATCCACTCACTACAATAACAAAACAGAAAAAGACATAAAAAGGCGACATATTACAAATGAACTTGCCCTCTGAATACTTGTGCTCCATCAGACCACGCTGCCCTGCTTTCACTGTTGGTAGTGTTGCTAGGCAATCATTCCTCTGTTGAGAAGCCCTTTGTTGCTGCCCTTTTGTTGCAGCTCAAACAAAATTGTACATTTTCATTGTTTCATATCCAGGTTTGTCCTGTTTTGCCTCTGAAAATAAATTCAAGGACTTTCTATCTGTAACTGGAATGCAAAAATTTGACGGTAATGTGATCATGGGAGGAAAAAAGTCTGTGCAAGAAATGCTTTTTCATGCGTCAGCTAATTAAAAAGAGCCAAATTAGTGAGAGCAGCACAGTGTGACAGTGAGTCATATTACAGGTGTTGCTTATTGGCACCTGGATTTGTGCTATGTAGCTGTTGTACAAGGTGGTGGCTGTTTGCTTAAGCCATTGTGCATCATTTGCACAGTAATTATATATCTTCCAAGATATGAATAATGCACTGCAGTTGGATTTAATATCCACCCAGTCTATCCAGTCTCAAAGCCATGAGCCCTCTTCCTGCAAGCTTGATAGACAGGTCTAACACCAACTAGGCTTTTTAAGGGGTTGAAATAAGCACAGGATATTAAAGCACATCAGTAGGTAATGTTTTTCAAAATGTGCAGTGAATTAAAAGAGCAAATTTCTTTCTCCAGTTCATACTTTATACTCCTTCCTGTGAGTTTTGACATTTGCAGCACATCAAGAAAAAGAGTACAATGGTTGTTGAGTACATAAAAACCTGATAAACAGATTCAGAATTTCAAAATTTGGATGAAACTCTAAAGCCTCGGGCTGTTTTGTGTTTTATTTGCAATACAATCAACGTTCTGTAAAGACTCTGCATCTGTGAGGCCAAATTGACCAATCTTGGCCTCTATGAGAGACAAAATTCTGAAATACGATAATCCTCTTGTTATTGACCATTTTTGCCATCTCTCAGCTACAACGCTTCTGCATTCAGTGCAACAAAATTAAAGCACAGCAAACACTGCATCCTTTTTTAGTCAGCCTCCTCAGTGAACGGGCTATACACTGCAACCTTTAAGAAAATGGCTGGTCTACATAAATCTACATGCAGTACATGTGTCCTGTGTTTCACTGTCTGATACTTTGTAATGTCTGTTTTCATGCAAGACCCAAATAATTAGTCAGTTTTAGTCAAATGGAAGGACTTTATTCCCTCAATTGTAAATATTGTACATAAGAATAGCTTCTTTGTAGCACCTTTTAAAAAACAGTGTTGCAATGTCTTTTATACATAGCAGACAATAAAAACCGAAATACGGGGGTGGGGGGGGGGGGGGGGGGGGGTGAAAATAGCAACAATGATAACAGAAATGAAAATTATAATAAATTCTGACACATATAGGAACAACTATAATTACACTGTGAGACAAAAAAAAAACCCTTTTCTTTTCACTTAAAAAGAAGACTGATGTAATTAGAGATTATTAAGGTGATCAAAAACGTATTTTAAAAGGTTGGCTGGTGACCAAAACACTTGCCCTTCTTTGCCAAGACTGTCACATTTTCCACCTGCAGCCTACCACCTGATACAAGCTGGTGGTGTTGTAGAGAGCTCTGCAGGTTAGCCACAATAGATACTTTCATTTCAAACATCAGGGCAGAAGCTAAAGAACATACAAGGGCGGTGACTTGCACAACGGCAGTAATACACTGCTATACTGTACAGAGATGCATCATTATAAACTGCTCAAGATAATGGACATCTACAGCCAAACTTTAGACCTTATATACTTATTATATTTTCTATAAAGAATGTATTGTATGCGATTCAGGACCCAGTATTTGTACATACAGGTGTTTCTCATGCCCTCCACACTGAAAAGAAGTCATAGGTAAGTTGGATAGATGAAGGTACTCCACATCTTTTGGGATTCAAAGAAATGCTAATGTGTATTATATCTAGCTGTATATTGGTCATAACTGTCACACTTTCTTTGATGGATATTCTAATCTCTAAGTAACCTTCTGTGAGAGTCAGAAACCTGCTCTTTAAAGATTCCCATAAAGCCTGCCAGCCCCCCCTCCTTGCAGCCATCATTAGTGTGCGTGTGATGTGAGGCGTCTTTTTCTCTTTCAGATATTTCTCTTGCATATTGTTCCTACACTAACTGTATAATGTAAGCACATTTATGCTGAAATAGTGATTTTTCAAACTGTGAGATTCCTGAGGATGTGTTGCTTGTGCCGTGTTTGATCTTTCATTTTAAATGTTTCATTTTACAGATTGCAGCTGACACACATTTGGCTGGAGTTTTCATTAAAAAGCTGCAGCCAGGAGAGTCAGCGGGATCTTTAAGGTGCAGCTCAAAGTCCCAGGCACGATGATCAGATCGAAAAGACAGGAAAAAAAAAAAACAAAGCAGGGGGGGGTTAAAGTTTCACATCACAGTGTCAGACTGAAGGAGGCAAATGTGTTGAGGAGGAATTCATCTTTCTGTGTCAGAGGGACTCTGCAGCATTATGTAACCAGTCACTTCAACACATTATTTCTACATGATTTTAATGCTTCAGCTGATGCTGACCTATATGGATATCCTCATAATTGCTGATCTACTACCTTTATACTGTATGCCCAGCATGCTGAGCACTGCAATGCCAACGCTGTACAAAGTATGTCCGACATAATTTCATGCTGTCTGCTGAGTCATGGTTTACAGTACTTCAAGTCCCCAGTCCCAGCCTTCATTTTAACAGTGATCATTCTACTACTACACTCCTACTTTCCACAAATCATACTACTAGATGTAAACTATATCAGTAGATAATAAATAACAGAGTTTAAGCAGCAATATTTTCTTTTAAAATTGTCACCAGTCAGTCTCAGTAGGACATGTAATTTTTTCACAGTGAAGGCATCTGCCTTCACTGTGAAAAAAATCTGTAAAAATACAAAACAATGTACTGTTTAAAAATGAAAAAAATTCCATAGATTTGTAAAAATTTTAATGTATTTTAAACCACACATTGAATCTTGCCGTTTACCATTCACAGAAATGTCCATTTAAAAAAACTGAAGTTTTTACCAGCACCTGAAATTATCAGTACAATCTTTAGTTTGTTTGTTTTTTAATGGATTTTTTAAACAGTGTTCCTCATTAAAAAACAAACAACAAGAACACTTTGCAGTTCTGGGATGACTGGACTAACATCCTGTGCAAAGGCTGCTTCTGTCATGTAACGCAAATTGACACTGGACACGTTTGGTCACACGTGTTGATCAAACAAGGGGGGGTGATGTAAAGTTAGATACGTTTACACACTCATAAATCATAGCCAATATCAAATGCCACTCCTTCCTCTTTAATTTGGATTCTTTATCTAGTGCCCAGGGGTCTGGGCTTTCAAGAGAGTTAAAGATAAAGATCTCCTTCTATCCTGATTAATAACAGGATAGAAGGAGAAATGTTTGCCTTTGTTATATACAAAATCATAAATACTGATCTACATCTTACACTTGAGAAATCCTGTTTTCACTTTCACTTGTTGAGAGACATATAAAGGATGCGATCAGGATAATGAAAACACAGCAGCCACAGTGTGGGTAAAGGTTTGTGGGCATAAAGCTGTGCAAGCTGCGCCTACATTACATTTGTCTGATCCTCATCATTAGAACTTGGCTGAAGCTTGGTGTGCTTTCCCTTCATAATCAGCTCTGCAGATATGACTCTTATGTGCTCTGTTGTGCCAAACAATAACGAGGACTCTTAAACCAGATCTCTGAAGCCACTGACCCTCGGCAGCCGATACCTTTACCGAGGGTGCCAAAGTGAGTGTGCGTTATCTGCGTTACGCTCCAGGCCACATTTTACAAGACAGCACTGAATGTGATGTGAAAGACATTTTGTGGCCTGACCCTTAAATAATGCAAGATTTAACCCATTTTTTGTTTGCTTCTACTGAGCTTTTCAGAGTGTGATGTGTGTTGAATATATACTGAATAAATCCATGTTTATTTGAATACTTTTGTATATGTGTGTTTACAGTACTAAATTCCTTAACAAAAAGTTTGCTGAATTGTTTCAGTGAGTGATGAGTGACAGTTTAAATTCTACTTTAATAAAAGGAACAAGCTACAGCAGTATTAATCACTGAGAACAGACTGCACTGTTCAGCTTGCAGCACTGCAAAGTTTCTCTATTGGTTCCAAATGGGATTAACTTCGTAAAAGTTATGGGAAAAGTCAAAAACAATAAGTGAGTCTAAATAGGTTCTCTCTTTGTGTTTCGCCCACTCACAGAAATTCCCCCCGTTGGCCACAACAACTTGAACTCCTTCATCAACCGAGTTTCGCCCACAGTGAAGTTGATCACATTCAAAGAGGCTAAATGGTGCCTGTGATGCTGCACAGATCAAGAGGGAAGAATTAGACAGTGCTGCATCTACAGCTCTTTTAGCACTGTGGTATTTATAGATTTCACAAATGAGCTGGAAAAATGGTGCAATGCACAGGAGAAAAAGATGTTTAGAGGCTCATTGATTTCAGGTTGAACTTCAGATTTCTGGTTTTCTTCCACACTGTGTTCTTTTGCTTGTAATGATAATAGCGGGGTGTGTTTTAATTAAGAGGAGCTATTTCTGGAAGCACTGTACACCTGTTCAAACATGTGAAACCGTGACAGCTACACTTAGCTGGACAATGTTTTAATGTAACCGTGATACAGGGAAAGCTGAGTGCAAGGCTTTTAATGTGTGTGTGGAGATGCTGTGTGAAAGTAGTTACACAGATTCACTCCATGTTAAGACTTAAAAAACATTAACATGAAATTATGTAACCTCCTGAGGTAGGCTGACAGACAGACGCGAAGGATGCTGCTGTGATTGAGTGCACTACAAAAAGCAAAGGGTGGCGCTTCACTACTGCCGTATTTTCCCAACAGATACACCATTTGGGCAGGTTGTTCACAGACTCTACTGATGACCACTGAACATGACAAGTGATTCTCATCTGATGAGCACTGCAGAGAATCAAAGTGACTTTGAGGCCCTAAGCCCTCCTGCCAACACAATGAATGTGTCAGTCACATCTGCTGCTTCATAGACAGAGAGAGATAAAGTACACAAAGATATTAAATTGTCTTTGGATCCTGGTTTTAAAGGTTTCATTAAACACTTATGCCCACTTTTAATTATTCTTTTTTGTACAACTAATTATCTGAAATGCTGTGATGTGGCTGCATATAGCAAAAAAAAAGAAAAAAAAGGTTCATGTTCTAAAATAATTAATTTCATTTTTTATCTGAAAAAAATCAGCACTTACTCTGCAAGTCAGATGCCAAGAAACTGTTGACAACTTAAATAATCCCTGCATTCTCAAACCCTACTCATGCTGCAAAGTCATAATTACAAGTTATCAGAGGTTACACAAGATTTCTTCAGGACGTCACAGACGTGTGTTAAGGTTTACTGGATTTATTCACCTCACACTAAATCCAGATGGATCGTTAGTCCGCAAAGTTAAGCTATGGCCCGCAGATCAGCTGATCTCAGTACCAGCCCCGCTGCCTGAGGGCTAAGACTGAAAGGTTGAAGAAGAGTTTTTACCCACAAGCCATCCGTCTGCTCAACTCTGAGCCCTAACTGGACCATTATTGCACAATGTAAATATTATAATTTATAAAAGTGTGTATAGTGTATAGTATATAGAGTATAGTGTATAGTGTGAATTATTTTTTTTTTTTATTCTTCTTATTTATATGTGTGTGTATATATGGTTGCAGGTACAAAATACATTTCACTGTGCATTGTACTGTGTATAACTGTGCATGTGACAAATAAACACTATCTTATCTTATCTTATCTTATCTTATCATAAGCTGAAGGCTCTTAGTTAATTTCACATGTGGTATGCTAGTTAAGCATAGCCTGTTTACAATCGCAGCAATCTGCAAGCCGCTTTGCAACCCACCTCCAGCTTTCATTCTGCGTCTTGATTAGTTTCTGTTGTCATTGATGGCTCTGTTCTTCTGTTCTGGGGGTGTTACATGTATACACATGTAAAGCTTGGGAGGTGTGCAGATTCAAATAATTTACTTTTGACTATAGTGCTTTAATTGAACTGTAATAACTATTTTAAAACACTAGAGGAGAGGCATTCTTTTACTCAGAAACGTGCACAACATATTCTTTTGTTGCACAGACTACAGTACATCAGGCCACTTCAAGATTGGCTTTTTTCCAATGGATTCTTGAATTTGTCAGATAAAAGGAGCACATAGAACAAATACTATATCAAAAACATTCATGTACCATAACCACTTGTTACAACCAAGGTATGCAGAGGAGCATTGTTGAATGGACAGCACGTCAAACTTGCCACTCTAGTCAGCTAAGACCAGGAAAATGAGGCCACAGTTCCCACGGGCTCACCAAAACTGCACAACAGAAGACTGGAAAAACACTGCCTGGTCTGATGAGTCTTATTTCTGCTGTGGCATTCAGTTGGCAGAATCAGAATTTGGTGTAAACAACATGAAAGCAGAGATCCATTCTGCTTTATACCAACAGTTCAGGATGCTGCTGGTGGTGTAATGGTGTGAGGGATATTTTATTGGCATACTTTGAGCCCCTTAGTACCAAATGAGCATCGTTTAAACGCCACAGCCTACTTGAGTATTGTTGCTGGCCATGTCCATCCCTTTATGACCACAGTGTACCATCTTCTGATGGCTCCTTCCAGCAGGATAAGACACCATGTCACAAAACTCAAATAATTTCAAACTGGTTTCTTGAACATTACAATGAGTTCACTGTATTCAAATGGCCTCCACAGTCACCTCCCAGATCTCAATCCAATATTGCATCCCTTGGATGTGGTGGAATGGGAGATTCTCATCATGGGCATGCAGCCGACATATCTGCAGTAACTGTGTGATACTGTCATATGAATATGGACCAAAATCTCTGAGGAATGTTTCCAGCACCTTGTTGAATCTATGCCACAAAGAATTAAGGCAGGTGTACCTAACAGAGGGGGCATATTATATATGGATATGTTTTTGTAATGTTTCTAACACAGATGCATCACCATCATCATTATTAGAGGTAGCAGCAGTAGGAGCAGTATGAGGTAATGGTGCACACCATCCATTGATAATTACTTTTTAATTAGAGATGTATGAAAGGGAAAGTGAGTTACCAGCTAATCAATACTCTCAATTTTTAAAAACCATAATGACGGGTGATTCACATTTTGAAAACTCATCCAACATTTCTTTTGGACTAACATAAAAATAAAAGTTCATAAACAGCAGGGCCATTCTGTTGTGTAAAACACTGCTGACCACTACTGGCCAGAAGCGTGTATTATCCTTAGAAAGAGTATGAGACGATGAGGACACACAGAGCTTATAAAAACACCATAAACAGACATGCAGCAGAACATCTGTTCAGCAGCTGACGTCCTTCACATCTTATTCGGTGCAAGCAGGTTAGAGAGCTGCAGGCTGACTGACTGCTGCTGGATGGGGCCCTCAGTGTACACACCCATATGTCTCTGTCTCTAAAGCATTTGAGTCTGGGGGAGCATTTGAGCCTATGCATATTGCACTGGATTTTAAATACATGGGAATGAAGGAATAGAGCCAGGATTTGCTGCGGGTTTTGTTTGAATATTGCAGATTAAGGACACTATAACTTTATTTTTGCCCCACTTTTATTCTAATCTTCTGCTGAGGAGAACATTTTATATATATACATATATATATGTATATAAAAACTTGCCTGCTCACAGTGGCGACAGACTAAGAAGATCCCATCGGATGATCACCCTAAAAGTAAACAAGTGTGCGGGACTCAAAAATTTTGATGAGTTGGTAGTGGAGCACTACAGTCCTTTATTCAAGTAACAGTACCGACAAAACAATGTGAAATGCTCCTTGTCAAGTAGAAATTCAACAGATGCAGCATGCATCAACGTGACCTTGAAGTATCAAAAGCAGAATGGCTGCACCAAAAATTTTACTGACATACTTTAAAACTTTCTGCTGGAAGGACACGGGGAAAGTGAAATCTGATTAATCATTTTCCACAAAAAGAAAAAAGCCCTTAAATTGTTTTCTAGAGCACCCCACTGGTTCCTACTACATTTACAAATGTAGACATTTTCATGTTCTCTTCCTCCATTTGGTAATAGCCATCCTCAGCCTCCCTGGTTGGAGCTGTAAAAGTAATAGCAGTGGTGTTACATAAGAGCTTCTTATAACTGTTCTTATCTTTCCTTTGCCATTCTTTACAGAAAAAAAAGTTCTACATAGAAATAAAAAAAGGTTCTCCCATGGTCTTTCAAAGCAAATGTCATGCGTGTCCCCTTGGAAACAGACTCATCAAGGCTTGGGCTATTGAAGGTATAGACCTATTCTGTGCCCTGGTGTTGTGTCAGCAATTCTGTAACTTTAGGTGAGGGTTGGAGGGGGGTCTGGCAGTAATATGACCTTGTTTTGCCATGCAGCAGCCACAGCACACCGCTACACAGCTCCACCGGCAGTAATTGTGAGAATCTGATGGATGCTCCACCTTCCAAATGGCTCTGTCTGCAATGCTAACGGTTCTTCCGTGAACCTCTCTCTGTGGAGTTTAAATGTAGGGGTATGACTAAACAAGAGCTTCCTGCCACACAGCTATTGATAATTAGGACTCATAATTTATGACTCATGGCTTGCATTGTATATGCAATCGAGCCTGCTGCTGAGTAAAGCAGCAGCAGTCAGGCTGTTCTCTTACTGGCACATGAGTTAGAGGAGGCTTTCTTTAGCATCCAGCACTGGGTCTCACACCTATAAGTGCTTGCGCTGAAACCAGTATGTATGCAGCATTGTGTGGCTTGCTGTGAGGGAGGAGCAGATGCTACTTCTTCCATATCTGCATGAAGTTTGATTAATTTGAACACTTTTTAGATGCTTGATGCTGTAAAGCGCTGGAGAATTTCATAATAATGGTAATTATTTTTAATATAAGTTGTTATTTTACTTATTTCCTGTCCTGTAAATCAGTAACCCATCATCTGGAGTGAGCCTATGGGGAGGCTGGAAGCAACTGACATACAGACAGGTGGCACATTAAAGCACAAATCCGAATAAGTGTGCAGATGCTGCCTTAAGTGAGATAAGAAATGAAATGGTATGAATCATGGCTTTGGACTTGAACGTGACTGCACCACCACCATCACCAAAATAGAGAATAGGGCATTATCTTTTCCCCATATCTAAGATGAATAAAGTACAACTCATCTCAAAGATGAGTTAGAATCTATAGTGTAGGAGCATAATTATACTTCATTATGCCTGTATCTTTTTTCATGTTACTGCATTTAACATATACCAGTGTAGAGGTTGAATGCTTCAGGTTTAATCCCAGTAAAAACTAAGCCCTATTGAAAACTTGCACTAAAATATTCAAATGCTTTATGACAATATCACTTTACTGCAAGACTTGCAGAAAAGAGAGAGAGAGGAAGAATGCCTTTGATTTTTTTTTTGGTCACATTTTTATATTTTCTTTGATTTCATGCAGGAGCATGACAGCCTCCAAAAAAAAAAGAGGGAGGGGTGAGACAGACAGATAGACATAAACGTCGAGACAAAAATGAGACAAATTCTGCTGCAAGACTTTACTAAAATGATAGATCACCCACATGTTTATCTTCCAGTAACACGGCGGCGGTGTAATTTGTGCGAGATCTGAGCTGATGTGGAGCAGCCAGAGGCGCACAGGCGTTATGAATCCTCCGTGGTCATGCATGTAGAAAACAGAGGGGGTGAATCTGAGACAGCCTTATCAGTGGCAACCATGTGTACGCAGTGGGCAGCGTGATGGAGCTGCATCCTCACGCTCGCGGCCATCGAGGAAAAAACAGGCGAAACGGTATTGTATGTGTCGCCACACCCATCAAATGAAGCCAGACACGGCGCGGCAGCGGAAAAAACGAGGGTTTAAAATCGGCGACAGGACAGCAACCGACGGCTGTGGAGGAGCCACAGATGAGTCACACACGGCTCCACCAGAGTCCCCCATTTTCATTACACATACAGTCAACCTGCAACCTATAGAGCTGAGGGGTGTGGGGTCAATATTGATATGAGGAATAATGCAAAAGGCAGTGTGGATGAATGGATGATGGGCGGTGATGGTGCACGTGGGGCCAGTTTAGGAGAGGTATTTAAAGATGTGGACGCGGCTCTCTTGTCAATGCGCATGATACTGCGGTTCCACTACTACGGCACGCTCCAACTCACCTTGAATCGGCGCACGGCCGCTCTCCTGTCATTCGGGTGCGGGGCGTAAGGAGAACCAATACACGCCCCAAAGCCTCAATCAGCAGCCAATCCAGTGACAGAAGAGGCGGACCTGTGGCTGCATTCTCACACTTGGTTTCACTATGCGCTCGTAAAACGGCTCCGTCTACTACAAACGCGGCGGTGCAGGTGCTCTGTCTCTTCGGGAGAGGATGCGGATGGAAGGACGGGGGAGGGAAGGGATGAAGGGAAACGCCACGAGGAAAGAAAATAGGATATGAAAAGGGGCTTATGCTAAGAGACCGCGAGGTGCAAGGTCGAATATGAGAGATTGGTTGAACGGGGCACTTTGCGTGGTAATAGCTGGTCGGCAATAGTACTATGATTTGGTATGTGGCCACTCTGATAGCAAGTGTATTCAGCACCAGAGGAACGGCCGCTCAAGGTGAGTTGAAGTGCAATATATCTTGTGCCGCACATATCTTTTAATTTCTACTGTATTCGCAGGCGCTTGGTGGTTCTTGTTCTAATGGGGATTTTTTTTTCCTTTTTTCTGTATGTTAGGTCATATGAACTGTGGGGCAATTTGATTCTAACAAATGGCTGCATATCTCATATGTCACGTGAAAGTTCAGCCCTGGTTAAATCCTATCAGGAAAACAAGAATTGCCTTGAAATGGCCTGGCTCATTTACATGGTTACCTGAAATGAGATGCCATTGATAACAAATCCATGTGTCCACAGTGACTGATCGTGACAAAGATAGCTTGATTAATGTGGCTGTGGTTTAGGCTGGTATATGTGAAATATGTGAGCCTCATTTGGGTGATAAAGCAGCGAGCAGATTGGAAGATAATGTCCCTGCTGCTGCTGCTGCTGCTGAGGGGAAATGTGTGCATTGTAGGCTATCATAGCAAGCAGTCCCATTTGAGTTCTCCAGAGAGGGGTGTGACCGTCTCAGCCCTCAAGATGGAAAAGTAACTAAATAATGCATCACGTGTCAGATAAAATGCACTCTTGGATTTGATAGAGCCCACTGCAGCATGCATGGGATTCATATGCTGAATTTCACATTGCACATGGATGGAGGAAAGGGGGGGGGGGGGGGGGGGGGGGTGCTCTGTATGTGATGCACTAAGCACCCAGGCTGCGAGGCTCGCCTTGTGCTAATCTAAGAGCATCATTCCCGCAGCTACAACCTGCACAATATCCCTTTTGTTCATATTATTTTATATTTTTTTACTGAGCACTCTGTATTGACCCATGTACTTACTTAACCTTGCTTTTCCACTTGTGTCCAGATGAGGGAGACATGTGCCAAGTTGTCGCCTGGTACTGATCCCAATGACCCCACATACCCAGTCAAAACTGGTCTGCTCACAGGTCTGGCTCCTCCTGTGATGTCAGCAAAGGCCCAGATAAGCACAATATGCAGTCTTGATCCAGTGTAGTGAAGCAAGTTTGATTTAGGAACAGAGCACCTCTCGGGAAGTTTTTTTGTCTTTTTAAAGGACACATTATGTAGACGCCGATGTGACTTAATGATATCGATTTAAAGGTGTTGTCTGGTATCGGCACTGCACAGAAGGTGATTTAAGTCTCACAAGCTGCACAAAAGAGTCACAAATCACAGCATAGCCTATTAGTGACTACAAATGAGAGCTGGTCTACTTCTTATATTACACTGGCCCCAAATATACTGTCTAATTGCACAGAATCACTGACAAAGCATGAAAATAGAAACTGTGACTTTTTTAACTTCATCACTTGGGCTCCTGATATACAGAGCACGTTGATCTGTCCTCAGAGTTTAAGGATTTCTGGCAATAAATGAGGTGCATTGATGTAGTTATTGATTAATAGAGAACAAGAAGTGACATGTGCTAAATACCAGTACAAGTACAGTTGAAAATATTTTGCAGAGTGCTGAAAAATCCACATCAATGGCTACTATGGCAGCAAAGTGAGCTTTATATATTACTGCCTTCATGTCTGTCCATTAGATGAGAAGCTACAGCCTGCCACCAGTTAGCCACCAGGTAGCCTAGCTTAGCAGAAACACTTGGAGTTAGGGCAAAACAACTACTCAGACCCTTGTTATTATATTTTATAGAAAGACTGATGGATTTGCCATTGCAGGTTATGTCATTAATTCTTGATAACTGCCTGCATGTATGGGAGCTGTAGGTCAGATTTTTCTGTTCCAATAGACAAAACAAATGCCCAGAAACTTACTCCAAAACAAGTAGAAGCAAAGTTGTATTCGGGAATCTTAGGCTTGGCTCATTTTTTCATGGCTGGGATTTAATTTTATGTGCACTTTGCTCAGTGTTAATAAGTGTAAATAAATAGCCGTGCATATGATAAATATTTTATTGCATAAATGGAGAATGTCCTGCATCATGAGATATAATTTTGGAATACTATCACATTTATATAAAGCATTTGCCCATCATATGCAGAAGATATATTCTTTTTTCTGTTAAGATACATTTGCATGTTAATAATTGAGAATTTGTTGTGATGAATCACATTTATATATTTAGATAAAGGATAAAAACTGCTACCAGGAAAGAAAGTTCAATTGACCACATATAGAATGGATGGATGGCTGGATGGATAGACGGATGGATGGATGCCTTGGAAATCAATATATCAAAAGCAAATATAACGTTCATATACACCTGCAGTGAAAATGGACTTTTGGATTCAAATAGCCGCTTCAAACACTGAGTTGCATTAAAAGTACATCAGGGTGTGGCACAGGCCTTATGCCTCCTTTATAGTGACTTAAAAGTGAATATCAGGTTATAGATGAGGCATCATCTGCAAACGTGTTCACTGTGAAAGTGCTGGGCATGCACAATTGCTGATGCAAATGGAACAAACAAATTGGAAGAGCACATTTTCTTATAAAGTTGCAATGAGTAGTTTATAAACCCCTTTGAAAATCTGTGCATAAAATCCTTCATGGGTAGACACATCTTTGTGTTCTTGCCCCTGGATGGTTCTGGATTTCCATCTGACAGATACATGATATGCTTGTGGTTGCTGCAGTGTGAACAGGATTTTCAGGTAACGCAGCATTGAGTTATAACAACGTAACCCCGTAATTCATTCACTGAGCCCGCTGCTTTGGTTCAGGCGATGATTGCTTTGTATCATAATTTTCAAGGGTTGTAAAATGTTTCCTCAAAGTATTGTGAACTGCTGTGAAGTGTGTGATAAGACTTTAAATGCATGACTTTCTAATGCAAGCTGATATTTTTTGATCTATCTTATTTGATCATCTTACTTCTAGCTCAAACAGTACCATATTAGTGAACCATTAGGCAGTCTTTAGTTCATAATTATACTTATTTTTAATTAATGGCTCCCCTCTGTCTGCAGTATTAGTAAGTCCTCATTAACCTGCAGTATTAACTGAGTCACACATTACTTTGTTACGCTTTTTGTTTTCTCTAAAGTAATGAACCACCACAGCAAGTTGGTACTCAGTAGTTCCTAATTACTTTAGGATTACTTCACCGTTACTTATCCTTTCTGTGTCCCCAAAAGCAAAGTGAAGACTCATGTGTTTTCCCACCCTCTTCAAAAGCACTTCAGCAAATGTAATGACAGATTAAACATATTTTTGTGTGTGACTCGGTGAACAATCAGTCACGGGAAACTGAAGTTTTGTTTTATATATTTTTTTAATTTTTGCCAAGTGCCCACTGGGGAGACAGCATATGGTGAGGAACAGCTGAGGTTAGCTTAACAAAGTCAACAGTGACTTGGCAACCAATCAAGGTGAAACATGGGGGACACTGAGGGCAATATAGAAGTAATTAAATGTCATTGGCCATTGTTGGGAAGTTTTATACTTGAAGGAGTATCTTCAGAGTCACTCATGGCTTACTGATCTCCTCCCTGGTCCTCTGCTGGGACTCGATGTTTTTTAAGTGTGCGTCAAGCTGGGTTTTGGCCAGATGCTATTCATCTGTAATTCCCTCCTTGTGAGCCACCTCCTTGATGTTTCACTGGATCCGGAGCTCCCTCGTGAGCTATGGCTCGGCACCCTTGCTCTTAAATGAGATGGATATACAGATGCGGACGGGATTTATGAAGGTGTCAGAAATGTCACTCACATATCTGAGGCCTCCCAGAAGCACTGAGGCGCCGTCTGAAAGCCCTCCTACTGCATCTGTGGGTCCTGCTTCAGATTGTCGTGCAGATAAATGGGTCTGTCTTCGTTTTTTTTCTCTGGATGCTGGAACTGTCTGGGACATTAAGTGAGGCTGCATTTCGTGATATGGTTGAGAAACTGTTTTGACAGCAGATTTGTCTGACATCCGCAGTGTCTTCTGTCTTTAAACTTCCACTACAGTGCGGATTAATGATGTTTTATGTGATGACTTAATAGGAATTGTGATTTTGTGTAAGGTCTAATCTTTGTGAATAGCAGCCAGAAGCAAGTTTTTGGTGGAATCTCTTTTGCTTTGGCACTGTAATAAATAAGAAGTAAGGCCAGTCTGGTGATAATTTTGCAATTTATTTAAAATTACTATAAAACAATAAAGAGTTAATTTGGTTTTGATTTAATTTCAGGCTTGGTGTGATTATAGATTTAACATGATCCGTGTATCGTTCATTTTCTTCTTTTTCAACTGAGAATTCTAACTCTATTATTACTTTATGAATGGGACACACACACGCACAAAATCAGATAATTACTGAGTTTTTTTTTTTTTTTGCTTTTGATTTCTTGCACAGCTCAAAAGCAGTTCAAACTTGATTTTTATATTTTATGCACCCAATTTCCATGATTTTCTGACTTCTTTGTCAATCTTCAAGTCAGATAATCTGCACTTAATAAGCACACAGTTCAGTGTGGAAAAACAAGGCTGAATAACCAAAATTACTTTAGGGACTGGATGTCAGTGCATCTGTATTAGAACACTTTGGTTTTGACACCACGAGTGCACTGGACCCAAAAGATAATTTAAGTAAAGCTTTCAGATTTTCTTTATTGTTAGTGGTTTGGATTGGAACGTCTTTACTGTCCTCCAGGAGAAAATTAGTTTGGTTAGCCAAGAGGCCAATAATTTACATCATAAAATGAATAAAAAAACTTAAATAAATACAGTCCAGACTCACAGCAGTTCATAATATAGTCACGACCTTTAATCTATCAAGTCGTGCTGCAGGACATGAATTTTACATTTTTTTGTGTTCTTCAACACGAATTTCCCAACATTATTTTGTGTCCCTGAACATGACTTACGTACTGATTAAAAGAAAGAAAAAAGTCCAACTGCTGAGGTTGGGGGTGGTGGTGGTGGTGGTGGGGGGTGGAGAAGATAGTCATGTTGACTTTCATGCCAGAGACCCAAGTACGACTCATGCACGTCACAGTTTCAGCTTTATGATTTTGAAATACATTGTCATTTAAAAACATGTTGATTTGTTAGTTTAGGCACTCAAAACTACAGAGTTAGTTTTACAAAAATATCATGCTTTGGGTTCAAATGTGACGTTTGCCACATCTTTTCATGGTTGCCATGGTGACACTTACCTGCTTTCTCTACAAGGAAATACATGCTTCTGACATGAAATATATTTCCTATTGAAATACATTACTTACAAATTGGTGTTCACTGACACGAAAAACCATAACAGCTCATGTCCGTGAATGCAGAAAAATTGGATTCATTTTTCGTGACTGTTTCACAAACTGCTGTGAGACCGGGCTGATATATCACATTTACATTATATGTCATCATAATAAAAAGGTGCAGTGGGCCGCATAAACACTAAAGGACCATCAGTCCAATTTTTTTTTCTTTCATATAAACAAAACATAAACTGATTTTTCCAGCATTTGTTGTGTGTAGTTATCTGTTTACTAGTTTATGCTCTGCCTGATTTGGCTCAGATCAGCTGTTTTATTGTTCGTGGCTGTGGGCAAAACTATGGTGGACAAACTGTTGCAGCATCAACAATCATAACATGACTGAAGGGCGTTTCTCCCATCTCTTCTTTTTAAATTTTCATTCACTGACCGTTATAAATGTTGATACTGATACATTGGCAAATAGCTAATATTTAATAATATCAGTCCAATGATTTAGTTTCTCTGAATAAGAAGAAACATTTCATACATTAATGGCCAGGCTGAATCAAGCTGACTGGGAATAGAGACAGTAGCTTCTGGACCACACAAACTGGACAGATGAAAGATCAAAGACATGTGAAGTCCATGGTTTGTTTCTTCTTGTAATTTTATTTTAGTTGAGCATAAAGTAAAAAAAAAATATATATTTTTTTTTTTGGTTTTTATTTTCAGTGATTTTTGTCCTATGCTGCTCTACTTGTGTTAGCATGTTTTTGAACAGGACTGATGAAAACCCTGAGATTGTAGTGATTGTAGAAAGCTGAACCTCACACTGGTCTCGCTGTGTGCATCACATATATTTATCAGAAACCACCTTTATCAAACAGTCACTGTAAAAAAAATAAAATAAAAAAATGGGGTAACATATATCCTACTGCAAAAGTTGCAAGTTCCTTTAAATACTGCAGACTGCTTTGTATATGGGCCGACATGTCTAATAACAATAAGAAGAAGGCAAGCTCTTCATTGTGAATGATTTTCTTTGCTGGTCAGTTTATTAAATGGGTTTGTTTTTTTCTTCTTTTTACATCAAATTAAAAACATATGTATTTGAAGATACAAGCAGAATGCAAAAACATCAAACTATCATCATAGTACTTGAGCATTATTGTTAAATCATACACATATTGGGATGTAATGAATGATAACACTTCTTTCCGCTGTCATTTACTGTTTTCTAATAATAGCCACTGCCAGTATTGTGAAGGAGGTATTCAGATTCTTTACCACACTTATCAACCATTCCAGGTGTTTTCAAATCAGTTCATAATTAGATAAAAGGCTCATCATACATGAATCCTCATGGTGTGCTTCTTCATGACAGTCCTGTCTACATGAGTGTGTTATTATTATATGCCATATATTTAATATTAATAATACACTGATATTATTTTCACTCCTGTGCAAATATTTCAGATTAAACTTTTAATATTTGGCCAGTGTAACCTCGTGTCTTCTCAGAGTATCAGTATATTGTACTCAGAATAAGTTGTAGTCTGTATTTGTAGCCTTTTTCTTTGTCGTAACCTGTCCGGCTTTAACTGTAATTGCTGCATGCGTATTCACCATATTTGCTTGATATGCCTGCCAAGCAGTGCTGCAATGATCCCCTCCTGATTCTGTCCAACCAATCATTTTTCTACAGACATACTGTACAAACTCTTCCTTTCACTCACTCCGTTTTTCTCTGCGCTTTACTTTGTCGCTCACAGTCGTGAGAGTAAAGCTTAGTAAGCTTAAGAGAGGGGCCGTGCTCAAGCTGTGGATGGCAGACTTTCAGTACTGGGCATGTGCCAGCTCTTTCTGGTGATGTCCCCTCCCTTCTCTCTTCTCTCCTCTCTCCTCCCTCCGCCAGTCCAGTCCCAGTGGAGTCTCCTTGCAAACAAAGCCTGCAGCATTCTGGGAAAGCCAGTTTTTCAGATCATGTGGTTCTTGTTGGATGGACTAACTCCTGCAGCCTTTAGATCCTCATCTCTCGCAAAGCATGTAGACGTTCACTGCTTGCAGTAATAAGGGTAATATAACTCCATGTTGATAGCACACATTCAGTAGGTCAGATTCAGTAGGTCTGGTGATCTGTACAAGTTGTCAAGTCAGTTTTTCTTCACGTGGCAAAAAGGTTAATAAAAAGTAAATGATAGATAGATAGATAGATAAATAGATAAATAGATAGATAGATAGATAGATAGATAGATAGATAGATAGATAGATAGATAGATAGATAGATAGATAGATAGATAGATAGATAGATAGATAGATAGACAGACAGACAGACAGACAGACAGACAGATAGATAGAGGCAACCATTACATACATTGCTTCTTTGTTGAACTATTCAAATAATGAGGAATATGGAGACATTGTGATGTTGTTATACTGCTATGAAAAGTCTCAGGGATGATGCTCTTCCTCTTTCAGAGAGTACAGTCAAATACTTTTATTTTTGGTAAGTCAAACATATATTAGCCTTAGATTAATCATAGGTTTAAAAGGGTTTTGTCATTTAGTTATGAGGACTTTTGGATGGAGTGGAGTGATAAAGAATCATCTTCTGATCAAAATCAGCTAGTTTGCAAAGATCATTCCCTCACCATGTGATTTTTCAGGGTTGGAAGATGGAGATAAAGGTCCAGAGAGACTGGGCTGGACTGAACAGATACTACTAAAGCATTAAAGAAGGCAGAGTGGAGCCATCTTCATGAGGATGGTCACTTACTTGATTATACACTGTGAAATACATGTAACAGAAATCAGTTTTCACTGTTTCCTTTAGTTGAGGTCAATTTGGTTTAATTTATTTGATTAGGTTTGAAAAAAGGCTGCTGCTGTTATTAGTTAAACCTTGAGACCTTGACTTCCTGTCATTGGTGGCCTAATAAACAGCCTTATTGTTAAGTTGCTTTTTATGATTACAGTGATCCCTCACCTATTGCGGGGGTTACGTTCTAGAGACCCCCCGCGATAGGTGAAAATCCGTGAAGTAGCGGGGTTATTATTTATATATATTTCAAGGCTTTATAAACCTTTCCCACTCTCTTACTACAACTTGAATGATGAAGATGATGAATTATGTAGCTGTGCAGTACTGATGGCGATGAAGGTGGTGCAGTATCTTCGCCCTCGGCTGTAACTTCTATTTCCACTATTGGCGTAGGCATAATTGAGCTCTTCGTCTGAGTGATGAACATAGTTATGTGTTACAGAAATACCTATACGCAAAATCCCGCAATATAGTGAAAACTCCGCGGAACAGAATTAGTAATTTTTTTTTTTTAATCCGCGATATCGTGAAGCCGCAATAAGTGAACCGTGATATAAAGAGGGGCGACTGTATTAATTTTCACTTCTATGTTTAAAAAGTCTCCAGGATCATACAATACTGAAACTCTAAAGTCCCACTGAAACATCCCAGCTCCAGGTTGACCTGTTTGCCCCTCTGACAGACTTTGTTCAACAGCCTTCACCATTTTTCAGATAACCTATATGCAATATACATTCAGCTTATTAGGAACATTTGTGCAATCAGTTATGATTCAATGCAACAGCTGTCACATAAACTCTGTTTTTACAAAGTTTCATTTTCAGGTTTTCATGAGATTATCAGAAAGGTAATAACTCTACTTCATGCTTAGGGTGCTATTAAAGCTGTGGTAGCAGACTGCACTGCATTATACCAACATAATTTGTCCATTCGATGTCCCATAAATGAGATTGCACAGATGCCGGTTAAGTGTGTATTAGACAGAAATAAAACAATACACTGTTTGTAAAGAACATACACCCCCTTGAATTTAAAATGCCTTTCAGAAAAAGCGCATTTTTGGAAGTCAGTCTTTTCTTATCAAGCCAGACTTACACTATATAGCCAAAAGCATTCACTCACCCATCCAAATCATTGAATTCAGGTGTTCCAATCACTTCCATGGCCACAGGTGTATAAAACCAAGCATCTAGGCATGCAGACTGCTTCTACAAACATTTGTGAAAGAATGGGTCGCCCACAAGTTCCAGCATCGTACTGTGATAGGATGCCACCTGTGCAACAAGTCCAGTCCTGAAATTTCCTCACTGCTACCACTGTTAGTGGTATTAGTGGAAGCGATCGGTAACAACAGCAACTCAGCTATGAAGTGGTAGGTCATATAAAATGGCAGAAGGGGATCAGTGGATGCTGAGGCCATAGTGCGCACAGGTCATCAACTTTCTGCAGATTCAGTCAGTACAGACCTCCTAACTTCATGTGGCCTTCAGATTAGCTCAAAAACAGTGCATAGAGAGCTTCATGAAATGGGTTTCCATGGCCGTGCAGCGGCATCCAAGCCTTATATACCCAAGCGTAATACAAAGCGTTGGATGTAGTGTAGTGGACTCTAGAGCAGTGGAGATGTGTTCTCTGGGGTGACCAATAACACGTCTCCATCTGGCAATCTGATGGATGAGTCTGGATTTGGCAGTTGCCAGGAGAACGGTACATGTCTGACTGCATTGTGCGAAGTGTAAACTTTGATGGAGGGGATTATGGTGTGGGACTGTTTTTCAGGAGTTGGGATCATTTCATGAAATTGTCCTTTTACTGGAAAATTTCATGCACCCAACTTCCTGTTCCAACATGAATGGGCATAAGTGCACAGTTTGGTGTGGAAGAACTTGACTTTCCTGCACAAAGTCTGGACCTCAACCTGATAGAACACCTTTGGGAAAAACACATTCCAAAAAAACCCCACATAACCACATTCCTAAACCTTGTGGAAAGCCTTCCCAGAATAGTTGAGGCTGTTATAGCGTGGCTGTGAGTGAGTCTTTAATGTTTGTATAATGTCATATGGGTATGGTTTTCTTTGATCATTTATATGCTTCTGGCTCTTTGCACTGTATCTATGCGTACATTCTTTTGCATCTTTGTTTTTCTTTTATTGTTTATAAACAGCATCAAGGTGATACCTCAGATAAAAAATAGCCTGTATGGCCAAATCTGACATATCTGCATGAACTGCATGTTAATTAATTTTTAAACAAATGAAACATACAAATGCAGTATTATATACACAATTTAGGCACAACATTAAAACTATGTGCATAATATTGAACAGGTCCCACTGATACCACCACCATGGACTTCTGGGGTGTGGTATCTGGCACTGGGATGTTGTCAGTGGATCTTTTGGGTCTTGTGGATTGCATGTGGGGTCTCCATGGATCCTGTGGATGATCAGTATTTTTGTGCTAATCAAGCCTTTCGTCAGCATTTTTGTGCTGCACCTGCATCCAGTGTTCGGTTGAGGGAGGCTCCTGCCATCAGGGAGTGCTTTAGCTTTGAGGGCTGTGCTTGGTCTGCTTGGTTAGATCACTGGGGCTGGTCAAAGTAACCTCCAGATAGATGTCAGTCGAATGATGATAATACAACATTTCCTATCCTTGAAAACTACTTTAACTTTTTAAACCATTTTTATTTTAGCATAAATGCAGTTATTTACAGTGTGCTAAAATATTAATACAGATCAGGCCTAATCTGTACATATACACAGTACCAGTCAAGAGTTTGGACACACTCGCCCATTGGTACTGTATATTTTGGTCACTTACGAGATATGGTCCTTCTAAGGATTAGTCACGTCTTAGATCTTTAACATCTTTCCTATATTTAGGAGAAACATTCACATGCATATGTCCAGCAATGAATGTTGGTTCCACACTTACATAGTGCTAAACTGCAGCTTGACTGTGAGAGTCACAGAAAGAGGAAGTGAGCGTGTGAGAGAGGGAGGAAGTGAAGGAGAGCTGATGAGAAGATATGTGCACCTGATTCTGTTCTGTGGTTGTCTGAGCCACTCATATGGAATATAGAAGCTCTGTGTAATGGTTACACGTGGTTATGTGAACTCTATAATGTACGTTATAGAGTTATTAGAACATTAGTTATGTTTTCTGAAACATTTATATCTCATCCAAAATTTGCTGTGAGAGACTTAAAAAAATGACTGAATCATGGCTGAATGGTTTCTGTGGCTTACAGCTACTGCCACAGATAATGTGCACCTCTGCCAGCGCAGCGTCCAGTGATGTTGGTTTGCCCTTTGGGCCTTTGGCAAGCCAAGCTCATTTCACACATCCATCTTCTCTCTCCTCTCGCTGCACGTTCAAGCAGGTGTCAGCACATCCACTGCATCCCTGACTGAGCATTGCTTGTCAGTGGAGGAGAATGTAGCCATTAAAGAGGACTAAATAGTGAAGTGATCAGATCTATATCAAAAGTACACACAGTAGACACAAGGTGCATCTTCAGCCACCTTAATTTATGTGCCTTTTTTTTAAAGAAGAGACTATGCAAAAGAAAAAAAAAAGTCAAGCAGGAACTCAAAAGGCACACAAACATTTAAATGACAAAGAAGTTTCTATTCCCAGCTGAGGTGGGTTTGCTGCAGTAGAGTGTTGATTAGTAGGATGGTGTACAGTAAACACAGAGCGTGAATCAGGATAGAGATGATCAAAAGGTAGAAAGGGTACAGCATACAGGACGGCATGCAGGCACAATGCGATAAGAATGGCATCAAAACAGGTGGGGGTGGGAAGTTGTCTGCTTTATAAGCAAATGTGAATGTTTGCTACATGTGGATGCTGAACTTTTAATCTACTGCTATGTCATAACAGGTGTATAACCTAAAAGAATAGTGAATATGTGTTGGTTAAAATATTCCTCGATCTGTAAACGCTAAATATGACAAAGTGCTGTTGACGTAGTACAAAAATAAATTTTTAAAGGTACTTTAACCCGTGATTCAGTTGGTACAAAAACTGAAGCACCAGAGGACAGTTTATACAGTACCATATAGGGTTTGACTCAAGGTCTTACACACACCACCTTCAGTTTATTCCACAGTGACTTGAAAGTTTTGAGTAAAAGTATGACTGTCATGTGACTTCTACATGTGCGTTGGGCATAATGATGCAGTGATGAGCTAGAGTCTGATCGGTTTATTATGCTTAATGGTTTTGGATGCTTAATTCACTGCATTGCTACCAGTAATAAACTGATAGTGCCTCACTGGTGCTCTTACTTACTTTTTTACATCAGACTCTGGAAGAACAAAAGCTGGTCCTATAATTAAACTCGTTGATGCATCTCTGTAGATACAACTGTAGCTTTGGCAGCTATATATACAAATACAGCATGCTAACTACAAATAAACTCCCTGCCTTATTTTTTTTTAATGCGGTATCATCTTTTGGCCATGGTCCCTATAAAATGTCCACTTTCAGTGAGTAATGCTGCTGTTGGGGTTATTTTGAATGTACCTGTCTACTAATCTCACAGACTGATCTAATTAATCCAGAATATATGGTCCTCAAAGCAGTTGCCCCCCATTTGCTTATTATTCATTGCACTGAGTACTTTCACCTTTTTTTCTCCAATGTTTTCTCAATATGTACATCACATATAAATAAACTATAACTGCAAAAATGCTGTTTCATTTAAATTCCTGATTATATCATTTGAAAATGAAATGTCTAACTAATTCTACTTTTGTAATGGCCCCCCCTGCAATTTATTTATGATAAATTCCAAATATTTCTTTTTCCCTCTTGCACATTGCTCCGTAATCTAAAAATAAAAATAAAATCCTGTTCTGGCTTGTGTTATTCTTCTAAAAGGAAAGTCCTTGATCCATACAGTATATCTGACCTTTGATACCTAATTAACACAGTGTGATTAATAATCCTCTTACACATCAGATTATAGGCATTCTCTGAACACAACCACTACACCTACACTCTATTTATCTGCGCGCTTTTTGAAATACCTCTCAGATAAGAAGGTTTTAAATAAGTAACTTAAAAGTAGTTATGTTACACATAATTATACTGATAATTAAATAATTATAACAAATTAAATTCTTAAAACTTTGGAATTAGTTATGTGAAATGATGCTAAAAAAATATTTATTTTTAGTTATTATTTTAGTGACTCCACAACCATTTATGAGCTGCATTGCAAACATACACTAAACAAGCAAAGTTAAAGGGTTGTATTATAGGAGGAAAATAACTCAAAGACATCAAACTGTCTGTTCTTTGAATTATTTAGTTTAGTAACTATGCAAACAGTTAAGTACTAAATGATTAAACTTAGGATAAAAACTCGACTAGGTTTACAAGAAGCTGTCAGTTGATCACAACTGATCACACCGAGCCTAAAGGTGGAAAACTCAGCAGCATCACAGGAGGGCAAATTCTTCTGGCTTACTGACCAGAGGGGTGTACTACAAAGCAAGATTAACAGGTTAGCGAGCTATAACAAGCTTAAAGTCAGAGTTTTCTGTCATGAAAGTGGCTCTCTTTTTACTTGGCTAAATCATCATGGTAAATTATGCTGAGCACTTAACCTGGTAGGGACCAGGAAGTGCTGTGTTTTCACTAATTCTTTGATTTACAGCATGTATTAAGCGCAATAACATCACAAATAAAGATTTTTGTGTATTTATGCAAATAAGTAAGTGACAATATCAACTGAGGTCATTGTCTGCAGAATACAAAGCTTTGCACAGCTTTGTACCCTGGAAAATGCCATTTTGCACATCCTGGTCGTACATGGAGTCACTTTGGCTGAGCAGTTTGCACAGATAGTGTTCTTTACTAGATGTAATGTGGTTAGTGGTAATAGAAAGGAACCTGAAACTGATTCTTTACTTTCTGTTACATCTTATGGCTTTCCTTGAATGGAATTGTTTAAATTCTGTTGTTGTTTAGGTGCTGCATGGTTTAATTGTGCAGGCCCAGATCGGTGCAGGAACACAGATATGTATAGGCACACACACAGACTCAGGCCATTCGCTGATGTGACCTTCAGCACATGCAGGCTGGCATTCAATTACCGCCCTGGCAGTGGCCCCACCTGCCCAGTGGCTGCACGTCCTTGAGATTCTCTCTCCAGCCTCTGTCCAGTCTATATTCCATTACATCCTCGACATCAGGAGCTTTGTCCAGCATAAAGCGGCACTCAGCTCACTGAGCTGAGAAAGGAAATGCGCGTACACACACACACGCGCGCACACACACACACACACACACACACACACACACACACACACACACACACACACACACACACACACACACACACACACACACACACACACACACACACACAGCATTTTAACTTTTGATGTATCCCTTGCATAATCTCTAACTGCAGTGAGCAATGGTTATCGTCGCTCATGTGCAGAATCAAATCCAAGCATGAGGTAAGAAGTATTAGATTTTAGCTTTACTGGGTGAGATATTGCTCTGGTTTCAAAAACAAGGTTTAGGCAGCCTAGATCAGAGAATCTGAGCACAGTTAATCAAAAATTGTCTGTCACTGAACTCTCTGCGTTTTCCTATTTTGTGTTATTGGGCCTTATTACTGTCAAAACATTTTCCCAGCACCACTCTGCCTGATTATTGCCCACAGTTGGCTATTTACGTTACAAATCTGTGATCATTACTGAAAGTACACTGTAGAGTTCTTTTTGTGCAAAGAGCCATTTTAACCCACTGCCATTAGAGAAACGCTTTGAGTTGAAATCTCTTGCAGAGTTAACCCCTCGTGTCACTGCTCTGCTGTTGTGATGATTCACATGCCGGTGTGGACAACTGTTGGTTGACCTTGAACAGATGTCTTTTATTGGTTTATGATGTTTGTTACATCTTATTTTTAATATAGGTAACATTTTATGTTGCATCTATCGATTTTGTGAAGATATGCTGATTTTCTTTGCGCTTATCAGTGTTTGCCAACCTGGGGATCGAGGTATACTGAAAGGGTCAACTGTTAAATCTAAAGGGGTCTTAATGGAAGAAAATTAGGTTTGGCTGTAGTACGGGTCACAAAGCTATGCCTACATTTTAATTTTTTTCATATCATTGCTATATGTGAGTCTTTATATTCTCCAGCTATAAAAAATGTGTAATCAATACACTGACTTTAAAATGTGTCTGTTTATCACCTGGTGTATTATCGTCTTAAATTTTTCTAATTGAAAATTATTTCAAGTTATTTTCTCAATTTCAAGTTATTAAGCAGGTATTGGTCAAATGTTTGCGATATAAACACTTTAACTTGAAATTTTGAGATAACCCAGATTTTTGACTTATGGATGGCCAAATCTTCTCACTAAATATGCTGCTTTTAATTTGATTTATTTACCCCAAAACATAGCTTTATAGCTCCTATGTTTCATGCTAATTGATGTTCTTTTTTTTAGGCGACTTCACAATTGTTGTATTTAAACCTTTTTTTAAGTTCAATAACGTCATAAATGCAAAAAAATATGGTATTATTGTAATGAGAATGCAAAGTTTTCATTTGTCTGCAGAAATGCTTATGGAAAAATGCAAACATTATTGCAAACGTGAACACATGTGCCCAGGTGTGAAGGGGGCGTGGGTCATATTTAATATTTAACCACCTCCAGGGGACTACGCCCACAGGGGTTTAAATACCTGGGTCTCTCCACCATTTGGTTGAGAACTGAAGAAGCCTTTCGGATGAGAGGTGAAACGTCTTCAAGAAACAAAAAGAAGTCCAGTCGCCTTTTTCAAGCTCCAGAGACTACTATGACCTGGATGACTGAGAATCTACACAGACATTATTGCAAACATATAATGCAAACATATAACTGCTCAGCTGAGCTGTAATGTTAACTACCTGCATGCTCTCTGTTTTCGTGGGTGTAGTTTGGAAAAATGAATAAATACATTTGTTGAACTACAGGTGGAGGAAGAACGTATATTTGATTTTAGGGTGACCTGTCTCTTTAAGAGGTCACAAGACGCAAAGAGGTTGAGACAGTCAGTTGAATTTTGTCACTTTTGGCTTCTTGTTTTGAAAAAAGAACAAAAATGTTTTCGTTGGACATGAGCTAGTGGGCATTTTTCACTATTTTCGGACATGTTGTCCACATGATTCACTGGCAAAATAATTTGAAGATTGATTGATATAATGTAGAAAATGTGGTGAATTGAATTCCTAGATTTTACTCTGAATAACTCACTGCCCCTTTATCTGTTAACCTGAACTATGCCCCATATAGAGGATGTATCTTGACAGGTGACTGAATTGTTACCTTTTAGAAATTCTTGATCATAGCAGTAAGTCCACTTCAGGCTGAGGACAGAAACATAAAATATATTAGTCTGCAGCATTTATTAGGTGTCTGATTTATGCAGATCTTACTCAACAGATTTCTACCTCTGTGTCTTTGGATAGTTTCACTGTGCAACTTGGATTCAGCTGATATTTACAATGCCAAAGCAATCACTAGTTGCAACCATCCTAACTGCATTGATCAGTTTATATCTAAAGCATTCTTTATTTGGAAGATCTTTAGCATGGACCCTTGTATCACATTTATGACTTGTTGAGCACATAAATATGTTCCCCTGAATAAGCCCCTATAAACCCTATCAGGTCGCTGTGTCTCCATTAAGGAAATGAAAGTGGTGACCAACCCTGTGCTGATTGTTCCCTCATGAGGATCTCATAAAAGAACTTGAGAATTATTGGCCCCGCAATATATTATCTCACGCCCTGAAAGCCTATTCTGTGTCCAAGGCATGCTCTCTGTGCCACATAGACCCAAAAATAATGTGAGCTAGAAAATTGAGCTGCTAAACTCCTGCAACCTCAAGTGTCTGCAGAGAAAACAATGGATTTCCACAGCATGCACTGTTGTTCCACTGGGTTTGAGCGTGTGCTTTATGTCAAGTGACTCTACTTACTCAAACCAAACAATGTATCCACTGTGTTTCATTATGGGTGGGAACCTGCTCTTTTTTTCTTCTGGAAGCTATGGAGCACAAATCCTGGACACTGCTTTACACCCGAAACTCACCAGCTGCATTCAGCCCCCCCAAAAGATAGCAAAACGTTTTTTTACAAGCACCTATGGTAGCTGTAAGTCTTTGGCTAAGTGCCTTTTTTAATAAACTGTGGGGATGTACAGTGCTGTGAAAAAGGGATTGGCCCTTTCCTGGTTTTTTGCGTATGGATGGATGGATGGACAAAGTAAGCCTGAGTAAATGCAAACTGCAGTAGATGATGAAGTAAATGATGCTTTCATTTATTAAGGGAAAAAAGTTATCCAAACCTAAATGGTCCTATGTGAAAAAGGAATTGCGCCTTAAAACTAATAACTGGTTGTGTCACCCTTGGCAGCAAGAACTGCAATCAAGCATTTGTGATAACTGGTAATGAGTCTTTCACGTTGCGGTGCAGGAATTTTGGCCCACTCCTCTTTGCAGAATTGTTTAAATTCAGCCACACTGGAGGGTTTTTGAGTGTAAACAGCCTATATAAGGTCATGCCAAAACATCTCAGTCTGATTTAAGTCCAGACTTTGACTTGGCCACTTCAAAACCTTCATTTTGTTTTTTTTTTTTAGCCATTCAGAGGTGGACTTCAGGGGATATTTTGGATCATTATCCTGCTGCATAACCCAAGTGTGCCTGAACTCCAGGGCATGAATTGATGGTAGGAGCAGAATTCATGTTTCCATCAATTACAGCAAGTTGTCCAGGTCCTGAAGCAGCAAAGGAGTCCCAGACAATCACACTACCCACCATGCTTTACTGTTGGTGTGATGTTCTTTTTATGAAATGCTGTGTTAGTTCATTGCAGATTTAAGGGCACTCAAAACTTCAAAAAATCATTCCACAGAAAATTTTTTTCCCAAAAGTCTCTGGGATCATTCAGATGTTTGTTGGTAAATGTGAGATGAGCCTTTGTGTTCTTTTTGGTCAGCAGTAGTTTTCACCTTGGTTCTCTTCCATGGATGCCATTTGCCCTGTCTTATTCTTATTGTTGAATCATGAACTCTGACCTTAACTGAGGCAAGTGAGGCCTGCAGTTTGTTAGATGTTGTTCTGGGTACTTTTGTGACCTCCTGGATGAGTCATCGAGGCACTCTTGGAATAATTTTGGTAGGCCGGCCACTCCTGAGAAGGTTCACTACTGTTCCAAATTTTCTCCATTTGTGGATAATGACTCTCACCGTGGTTCACTGGAGTCCTAAAGCCTTAGAAATGGCTTCGTAACCATTTCCAGACTGATAGATGTCAATGATTTTGTTTTTCAGCTGTTTCTGTAGACTTTTAGCCTACTTCACTTTGTCAGACAGGTTCTATTTAAGTGATTTCTTGATTCAGCAGCTCTGGCAGTAATGGATGTGGCTAACTCAGCTTTCCAAAAATGTGGTTAATCACAGATAATTCATGATTTAACAAAGCGAGGCAGTTATTTTTTCACAGAAGCCCAGATAGGTTTGGATCACTTTTTTCCCCCGTAATAAATGAAATCATCATTTAAAAACTGTGTTTTGTATTTACTTGGCGTGTCTTTGTCTAAGATTAATATTTGTTTCATGACCTGAAAATAGTGTGAGAAATATGCAATATTCAATACTTTTTCACAGCACTGTATACGTCACTTCTGACTGGATAACACATCTTTTATTCTCACTAAATGAAACTGGTCCAGTTGTATATTAAGGCAATACACTGTTAACCTGGACACCATGGCAAAATGATACACTTTCCTCAGACTGAATGATCGCCTACATATTGGAAAACATGTTATTAAAATCACCAAGCAGCCAAGTTAGTTAGCCCTGATTAGACTGGGAACACAAAGAAACCACTAGCCTGTCTTTGTCCAGAGGTAGGACAATCAATCTGCCAGCTTGGATTATAGGGGACCTATACTGCTCTAGTGGTGCATGCTGGATTAAACATTTATTAGGTCGGTCTATGTGCAACTAATCCCAAAAGGTCAACCTGTGGATACACACATTTTTTTCTCTACTCTTGAGTTTGTATGATCCCATCGAGAGGGAACTTCCTTAGCAAAGTCATCTCAGGCACACATCTCTGGCTGTGAGCATAGAAAGCCTCACCAATCTGTTGTTAAAATCTTTTGTTTATGAGGGGCAGCCAATGAGGGAGCTAAAGCGGCTTGTTTTAGACAGTGGATGAATTGAGGGTCTGCGCCAAGGCCTGGTATGTGTTAAATAAAGATTATTTTGAACTGTGAATCACTCAAAACTGCTTTAGTAGACTCCAAGAAAAAAAATATTGAGCTGGAAATAATTTACATAATTAGCCCAGTAATAATTACAGCAATTCATAAAACAAGGTAAAAATAACAAGGTAAAAAAAAAAAAAAAAAAAATAATATATATATATATATATATATAAACGTTTATATATATATATATATATATATATATAAACATTATAGGTGCTTGTATTTGCTGGGCCAGCAGCTCCCCACCAACAATTGGTTATAGCTATATATGTATTTTTTTTCTTCCAAAATTTCTAAACTATTGCTTTGAGGCACTCTGGTATTCACTGATCTCGATTTTTTTTTTCCTTACTTTCCTAAATAAAATTTAACAACTGAACGCTGTGTCATATGCCCCAGCACAATCACCTTATGGGTGTTGAGGGGGTTATTATAATCGTTCTGAAAAGTGTTATAAATGAGGCTGCAATGGAGCGTGTTCAGGTGTGAATTTCAGGCTTTTGGCAAGCCTGAAAGGATTAGTTTAGCAGATTTTTGATTTTGTTGCTCTTATATGGAATGGACAGGTTTCTACAGAAGCTCATTAAAAGGCTTGTATAGCTCGGAGGGCAGTTTGATGCCCACAGAAGCACTTTTAAACCATTTGCTCCTTTCATGTTGAGTCTTGTGCTTGAGTCATCATTTTTATTTTAAAAAATAATGCTTTATTACTGACATGATCTTGATGGTAGAACCTGGTGTATGTGGCTTTGTTATTTCTCCCCTGTATAATTTCTGTTACACACTTGTAAAAATCGCATAACTTCTGTTTTAGGTTAGCGTTCATATTTGAATGGTTATGTAGGGTGTCGTGCATATTTGGTTCATGCTGCTCGTTAGAGCTTAGTGTTGCATAGTAGGGCTGCTTTTCCTTGTGACTAAAGAGGCACAGCAGCAAAGCAGATTCCGGCACTGAGGGCTGTAACTGGCAGACCATATCTCCACTTTAAAAAGTGTAATTTGATTAAATCTGCTCTGTTTCAGTCTAGAATCTGTGCCGGCTGAAACGAATAAAGTGGATTAACTCTGTCAAAGGATAATGCAGATTAAACTGGTAAACACAATCACTAAGTGGTGCATATGGCCTGTAGGGGTAGAGTCAAAGCTTCATTTTTTTTTTTTTAAAAACAGAGGAATCGGGTGAAGAGATTTGCCGTTTTGTTATGCACAGTTGAAAAGGCATTTGTTCACATTTCAATTTTGACATGGTGGTCTGACATCATTAAACACGCTCATGGCCACCCGCTCTCACCCTGCATGTAACAGCGGCGCTGCTTGAGCCCAAAATACCTCCAAGTCCTCATGTATTTGTTCTTCAGTAAAAATTATCCCTGATAATGCAAATGATACTGCTAATGAAAGCGTTAAGTTATTCAGCTGGTGTTTCTCTGGAGTGAAACGTCAGCATGTCTCTTGATCCCTGAAGCGATTTTCCCCCCTGGGTGAGGGCGGGTGGTCATGCTTGCACTGACGGTGGAGATACAGCCAGCTCAATGAAAGGCGGGGGTGGCAGCCGGAGAAAATCCATTCCCAGAGTGAGCGTTCTGCTGAGGCAGGTATGCCGACCTTTGAGTCATCTGATAGGTCAACGCTCGGCAGCGTGCCTGGACATTCATGGCCAAACGCCAGGCCTGGTGGTGCTCATAGTAAAGCTCATCTGAGCAGCGGCCAGCTATGATCAATGGAACCCCTTGGCAGCTCATTTATTGTACAGTATGGCACAACCACAAAACACTCACCAACAGATGCAGGTGACAGATGATGATAGTCTGATAGGATGAGGGGAGCTGATGAAAAAGGGTTTTCACATGTGCACATTGACCAGTGCACTGCCAGCTCACTGCACAGTACAGTGAACTTTAAATAAAATTTCGTTTTAATCCATTAGTTGAGTCGATCTCTTTGAAGTGCCACCCAATTATTGTTTGTAAATTCGTCTTGGTTGACTTGAATGAAATGAGATTTTCCTGCTTAGTCTGCAGGATTTCAGTGCATGAAAATTTTCCTGCAGCCTGTTCTCCTGCATGGCAAACCCCAGCTCCGCTGAGATGAACACGAATATTTCGTGTTTGCCTAAAAAGCTTCTTCCTTCTCCTTCCAGGTGCCCACGGAGTGAGAGAGGAGCCCCGGTTTGTGACGGCACGCGCTGGAGAGAGCGTGATCCTGGGGTGTGACGTGTCCCCTCCCCTGGATGGCCAGCAGCCCCCTTATGTGGTGGAGTGGTTCAGGTTTGGAGTGTCTATTCCCTTCTTCATCAACTTCCGCTTCTACCCTCCTCATGTGGATCCAGAATACACTGGTAAGATGAATGCAGATCTGGCTAAAGTAAAGCAATCCAGCTACAGAGAATAGAGGAATACAGAAACATTGTGAATAATAAGTTTTATCCATGACGGATTTAGTCTAAAACTTCCGAATTAATGTGGACTTGGATGCCTCTTGGGATGAGTGAGGATCAAAATTTTTTCAGCTGCCAAGCACATTGAATCCAAAAGATTTTTTTGTGTTTGACACTGCAGCAAAAACAAAGTTGACAGCATAATTTCTCTCTAGCAGCCAAATTGAAGAACACAGTGAGTGACTAGAACACATATTATCTGTATGTAATGTGAACTGGAGTTCAGCACATGCTGTATAGTGAATGGTGGCAAAATCATAGTTAAAGCTGCACATAAGTTACCATAGATTTCAACTGAAAAAAAGCACATTTGCCATCCTGCACATGGGGGAAGATTGACTTACTAGGACCTCTTAAGAGTCTTTGCTTGCTGACTAGAATCTTTACACTGACATCAAACTTTTACAAGATATATTCCTACACTTAATCTGTCATAAAATTGTGATGCATCTATCTCGAACTTCAGTTTTTGCACACATAAACCCACAACAAGGACAACAAAAAAGATCTAACATGGTCATTAATGCACTTTAGAGTTGTTGATAGCTGGATTCTGTCACTTGTACCTGCTTGCTTCTTCTTCTTCTATAACTGTGCAAAGAAGTAAATAATTCCCTACATGCCACAGGATTCCTTTAAAAAGAACAAAAAAGATAACAGAACATCTAATTTTTTCCTTGTTTCAGTTGGTTCACCTTGTTTCAGTAAAGATGTCTTCGATCAACCTGTCAAGTCAGTCCCCGATCTTGTGGCTCATGGCTATAGTAATGATATAATACAGAAACGCTGCAATGTTTAGCTCCAAGGGTCCTGCATAAATATAATAATTCTGTAAACATTTCTATGATTGCGCAGGATATAGATTTCTCTGCACTGCTGCAGACCTTATTATGAGCTTTTGGCTGAGAGCAGGACCATTTCTGACAGCCAGTTTCAAACAGATTGTAGTGCAAATGTGCTGTGTACATGTGTACCTCTCAGTACTATTTCATTGAGAAAATTGACCTGCAATTTCAGCTTGATCCACAGTGTTTTCCCCTCAGAATCGTACTTCAGCTGTTCGAGCATCAGGCGAGTGCCTCATCAGCCAGTGAGGCTTTTATGTGGCTTGAGAACAACCGTGTGTTCGGGGCTGTGCAGGAAAAACTGGAAAAAAAAAAAAAAAGCAGTCACAATAATTTACAACCGCACCGAACATGTATGCCTTCCCACACAATCATCAAGTTTATGAAGCATATAAAGTACATAGTCAATAAATATATCAAAAATCCCTTACATATACATGTAGGAAAAGAAAGGTAATTTCATGTTAGTAAAGCCTAACAATCTTTGTTTTTTTGTAGATGTCACTCCAATTTAGATTGATTTAGATGGATGTACCTAATGTGTGAAGCTTTATCCCTTAAATGGGGGGAAAATACAAACCTGTTCTCCTTTATGAAGGTTGTAGATGTGGAGCAACATGGGCATCACTCTGCTCTTGCTTTGTTTTTGTTTTTTTGGTCTATGAGCTCCTGAGATAAATATCTGGCTGTTTAAGGCGTCTCTACGAGCTCTACCTAGCTCTTAACCGTGTCTGTGCTGGCATAGCAGTTAACACTGGGATTCAGAGGTCTTTTGCTAAACTCAGCTGCCAGTTGCGGCCAAAGTGATGTCCTAAAGCGGTGAGAGTGACCGAAAACAATAAAGCGGTTCACTGTAAAATGAAAACAATCATGCTGCAGAGCTCCATGGACTCGAAATTGAACTGCAGAGTTGGGCGACCCCTTTTACATTTGATCCGCCATTAATATAAAATCATTGATTATCGCTGCTTTAAGGTTAGGGTACGAAATGTGTTTACATTCATCACTGCATAACACAAGCTTAAGTCAAGACAGTGTGTCTGCAGCAGCCTCTGTGCTGAGTCCTTACAGCAGGAAATTGGTTCTTCTGATGTTGCTTCAGTGGCTGTGATAAGATGATGAGTTGTCAGAACGAGGTCAGATTTAGCCCTTCCCTTTTCCCACCTCTTTATAAGTACAAAGCTGCTGGCTGACCTGGTAATGGGCTGTGAAATAAATGAAGCTGTGGCTTCCCGAAGAAGTGGAGGATTTACCTCCCGAGCACGAGTGTCCTAAATGTGGACGCAAAAAGAGTCTTCTGCTTTTATTTATATGAATCACGTAAAGTGTGTGAATAATACAGCAATCACTGGAATTCTTCCCGGTGGGCTTTTAATGCAGGATGTTCACGGCAAAGAAGCCTAATGGCAGTGACTCATTGTCTTGGGAGCCCTCCTTTTTATTATATTGTGGTTACAGTAGATGTTGCAGCTGCTGGAGTGTTTCACTGTTTAAGCACGTGACTAACAGCTTTGTATGAATAAACAGCACTTTTCAACACTTCACTGTGCTCACTTGGACTCTGCTAGTGGGCCTTTGCCATGTGGCATTAAGTCCACTGTTGAGGAATTACCAGTGAACAGATGCAACATGAATATGGCCAGTCTCATTACATAGATTAAAGTGTTTCTGGGGATTGCATGTGCATGGTGACAGCGTAATAATGACACTGGACTGTAGTTTATGAGATGCTCCTTTGGGCGCTTAATGGGCCCATGTGGTCTCAGAGCTCATCTGGGCTATTCCCATGAATCGTTATCACTCAGTATGAATAAAGTTGATGAATAGAGTAAATGTGTGATTATTCCATCGCACAGCTGCTACCAAAACAGAGAAGATTATCCATGAATACTGGACTTACTTGCACACATGTTTTCATAGTGCAGCGATGATTACACTTTTGATTCCAGAAATTCATTCGGGTTGAATGCGTCGGTTTGTCTAGGTCAATCAGTTTTGTTAGTTCTCAAGTCTTACTGACTGTTAAGAGACCTCAGAGTATAGTGCAATAATTTTGATGTGTCATTCACATCTAAGATGTGTTCATTACAGCTGTGTATTTTGCCTCTTTAGCTCACTGCAGAATGAAAAATTATACAGATCTCTCTGCTATCCCGAATCATTTTGTTTGCCAGTTTGTCCTGCAGCTATATGGAAATTATAACATTAAAAAACATCTATTTTCGTGCCTGCTGTAGCAAAGACGCAATCAATAATTCAGATGTGCAGCTTGTGAAATTTTAGTGTCAGATCCTGCCGCTTTGGGACAAGCTGTTGGAAAACTGAATCATATCTGTTTTGCCACCATGTTTAGCCCCAGCCTGCATGTGGATAATACAGATATGTATGTAATCTGCAGATGGATGCAGAAATGATGCAATGTGTTGCATTTTTCTTGCCATTAAAATAAAGAGGGGTTACTGATTTGGTTTTGCTTGTTGAATGTTGAGTTACTAGCAGCCTTTTAGTGGTAGTGCACTGATAGCGGACATTTTAGCTCGTCATAATTTGAAACATGTAGCCACAAGTAGGGAAAAAAAAGCTGGAAATATGTTTCCTCTTCCTGAATGTAATGAAACAATGACTTTACAATAAAAGTAAACCAGTCGCTGCACACAACCACACACAACCACATTACAAAACAGTATTGTATTGTGCTTGACCCAAAGAGAAATTTTGCATCCACACTGTAAGCAATGTGGCCACCAGAGATCACAGAAAGTGAATGACATCTGGCAACTTCAAGGTGATGCGCCACAAGCGAACTGCTTGCAGTGTGAATGGAGGTTTAACATGAAATCAGACCAAGTGTGGCCCTTTCCAAGCCCAGCACTGTTTACAATCCGAAATATTTCAGCGGAGGAGAAATGGTCACAAGGAGTGACACGGTCCAACGTGGCCTCTGGCTGAAGACTGGAACATCCGCAAGCGACCAGCTGTCAGCTTCAAAGCAATACACGACGAGCGCCTAGCAGTGATGTGGCGACTGGAGCCCACATAGAGTCAGTGATATTCAGCGACTTGAAGATGATATATGAAATAACTACAGGCGATGTGAAGTAGAGGGGGCCTGAATTAAACTTCAAGGCAGCAATTGAAACGACTACCAATGAGAGCACAGGATACCACTGACTGACAAATGACTGGGTAGTACATACATGAGAGGGTTACCTAGGCAACCATAATCGCTTCCTGTGTGGACGGGGCTTTTGAGCCCTAAAATGACCATGATTCAATCTTTATATAGAACTGATTTAGTGTTTCCTTTTAACTATTTCACTCTATGATGTATTCTTACTGCCACTTTTTCCTTTAGCTATACTCTTTTTACTCATGTTTGAAACTCAACAGCCATAAAAATGCTTTTTTTTTGCAATGTGTTTGCCAACTTTGTCACTCTGGATCTTAAATATTTACTTTTCAAAGCTTTTCTATCTGCCTGTGATGTGATCTGAACAAGGTGTTGGCCCCTCTGTTTTCACAGCAGACAGAACCCTGTACTGTGTAAGTGGTGTATACCCTGAAGGCTGATCCTGACGTGAATACAGTGCTGGTTACTCTGTTTACAGCAGCACCCTCTCACTCCTTGACAAATAGGAGCTGAGGCTGATCCCTACCCTTCATGCCACCACCCACCCCACTCAGCACTTCAATGCCCAGGCAAAAATAGACCTGACTTTTTAAAGACAAGCTACCTTTTTACTGCAAGACTGCAGTCCGTGCTCCTCTCACTTCCTCTATGTTGTATTGATTTTCCACTAACAAAAAAACGTCAGTTTTCTACCCCAGCTACAGCAGCAATCCCAGGATTGGGTATCTATCTTATGCATTTTTGCACTCATAGAGCAATTCAGCTCGCCCTCAAATCAATAGATTTGCCTGACACTTAGTCTGAAGTAAGAGGAAACAGTGCTTACAGTACATCTACACATCAAAGTTGGGAAAAATGCTCCATTTTCAAACATTCGTCAGACAGAGGAGATGTGAATGTTTTAGTCTGTTGGGCTGTCAGATGCAGCCATGTGAGCAGCGGGCTGGAGGCTTGAAGACAGACAGCTTAGCAGCTGAAGATTTCACCATGCCTGGCTTCCTGAACATCTCTCATCCCTTGTGATTTCCTCCTTTTAGAATTCCAATTTATCCTCAGCCTTGAAGAAAAAAAGAGGTTGGGATGGAGAAGTTTCATAAGAAATATCATTTATGTGAAGTGGAAAGCTGGTCTTTTCCCACAGTGACACCAAAAACCTTATTAAAATTCAGCTAAAGGTGTGACTCCACGGCAGTTTTAAGGATAAATCATAAGACTTCATCCCAGATGGGTGCTCATTTCTGCGTTAAAGAACTAAACATTTTGGGATATATATATATAGTACCAGTCAAAGGTTTATGTGATCTAAAACTCACTAATTAACATACACCACATGCACAAAAATATTAGGCCACACCTCTTAATCTTTTAATTCATATGTTTTCAGTCCTATTGCCACAGGTGTATAAAATCAAACACTTAGACATTCAGTCTGCTTTTACAGACTGAATTTGTGAAAGAATGGGTCATTCTAAAGAGCTCACTGGATTTGACTGTGGTGCTGTAATAGGATGCCACGATTGTAACAAGTCAGATACTGAAATTTTTTTCCCTCCTGGATATTCTACGATCGGTGGTATTATTTAACTGCAGAATTCCAAACCTTCTCTGGCATTAACACCAGCACAAAAAGTGTGCACCAGGAGCTTCATTCATCATGTGTTTGTGGACTGGTACTTTTGTCCATATAGTGTACATCCTGCAGAAGAAAGACATAGAGATAGTCCAGGAAATAACTAAGCCCCCAACACATTAAGTTATTTGTCTGCTGAATACATAGATAGCCCAACACAGAAGTTTTCTTTAGAAAATAGTTGTGAGTTGATTTAATCCTGCTATAATTTTTTTAGTAATTTGGGTGAACTGCTTCTTCAAATAGAATGCATTACCATTTAAACCACAATACCCATAAATCACTATACAGAAAAAAATGTGTTGTCATTTTTCAGGCTGTTGCCATATTTTGTTTGTTGCTTGATTATAAAGAGGCCAGGTTCTGTATGCAGGAATTGGAAATGTTTCTAGCTTCCCACAACTCTGAATTGGATAAACAGAAGAAAATGGATGGATGGATGGATGGATGGATGGATGGATGGATGGATGGATGGATGGATGGATGGATGGATGGATGGATGGATGTGTCAGGAATAATTAATAATGAATGAACTTACTCCTTGTGCCACTTTCATAAGTACACACTCGGGGACCCTCATATGGATTTTGTTGTGTCCCTGTGAAGCAGGGATACGCTTAGAGGAAAGACTTCTACAAACAGCTATAAGCAACAAATGAAACTTCCTGTCCTGTTAACAGTTTGCCCAAACCTGATTCATATACAGTCACATTAAACCTCTTATAGATGTCTTTTGAGGTATTTTTTGTGTCTCTGGTACTTTAAGCACATAATCTCTGTTGTTTGCATTTACTGTGATGCCTGTGAACCAGCATTAGTGTCTTAACATGGAAAAACCTACTTTTCAGACCTTGTCCTTTAATAATAACTGAGGATGAATTTTTATTGAGCTTTAAGAGCACTGTAGAACTCTACAGACAGATCTAGGTAAACTGTTTACAGCTGTTTGCACTCATGCATTTAAGTAAAATAACCACCTCCTCCTTAAAGTTGGATATCAGACTGACATTCAATTGTCTAACTTTTGGCAAGAAAGAAAATATGCATATTCCCTTCATAATATCAAAACCATTTTGCTCTTCAATCGACTCTGCGTGCTGCTTATATCGATGTGTGTTTCCTCAGAGTTCAAAGACTTAGGAGTCAGTTTGATTGAAAGCTCTAAATTGCCCATAAGTATGAATGTACAGTAAGTGTTTGGGATTGTCTGTCTCTGTTAGCGCTATGAGAGACTGGCAGCCAGTGTTTTCCTTCCTTCCATCTAGTGCTTGGAAAGGCTCCAGTCTGCTGTACAGCCTGAATATGAGTCAGTAATTTTGAAAAAGTCGTCACGAATGAATCTGTTTGTCAGACCTGACTTTGCGGATCAAAATAGTCTTGAGTTTGTGGAGCCCTTGCAGAGAAAAGGAAAACATGAGAAGCTGCAATTTATAAATTATATATTCTTTTTTAAACATCTGGCACACACTTAAAAACATTGTGCCACTATGAGCTGTGGACTGCTGTCAGAGCAAAAACATAACTCACACCCTCTTAGAGCCATTGCCCTAAAATAAAGCTCTTAACCCCCAGCTGCTATGATGTATCTTTGTGGTGACCACCAAAGCTCTTGGGTGTGTTTAGGGTGGTATCGCCAAAAGATAAATTTACAGTGCCGACGTGGTTAATTCTGATGTTTGTTTTTTTTTTCCTCCCTCCCTGCTGTCTGCAGGTAGAGCCTCTCTGCATGGGAAGGCCTCCCTGCAGATTGATCCAGTGCGCTCTGAAGACCAGGGCTGGTATGAGTGCAGGGTCCTGATGCTGGAGCAACAGTACGACACCTTCCACAACGGCAGCTGGGTGCACCTCACAGTCAATGGTGAGTCATCTGGCCAAACAGCTTACCTACTGACCTGGAAATGTGGAAATGTGGAAAAGAGAATCAGCTTAAGCTCCATGTAATAATCCAGCATTTTTAGATGATAATGATAATCATATAGATGTGTCACTGGCATTTCAATGAAAGCTGCTGTGTGTGTATGAATCCCTCTCTATATTATTATTAGACAAATCTATTTGTGTGTAATTTATTTTACTCTCATTTGTTTTAAATATTTAAACTTAATGGAATTTATTATTCTGTACCTACTAGAACCTTATGCATTCCTCTTTCCTTTTTCTTTTACTCATATTTTATTTACAGAAAAAATAATCAACTGAATTCAAGTGTGAGTGAAACACTGTTTTACATCATTCCTGCAGTTCCTTTATAAAAGGCCTCTAGGAAAAAGGGACGAGCGTCTGGTTAGAGGAGGATTGATTGTGTCTAGTTTAAGGCGGTTCCGGCAGGGATTGTCTGTGAAAGTCTGAGAGCTATCAAAGTGATGACCATGCGGAAAAAAAAAAATCTGCACCTTTGCATTTCCCAGGAATGCCCCAGTGGCACAAAGACTCCTGTGTGAAATGTGTCTTCGAATTGTTGCAGAGCGCCAGAAACAACGATGCCTTTGTGCTCTATGTGTTTCAGCCCTGTTTCACAGGAGGAATGCTTTTTTTGCAAAGATATTCATATTAAGCTCCCCTTTTACAGTGGATGGTTGATGCAGATGCACAGTGCAGCAAAGATGCGATAAAGAAACTGCAGCAGACTCCTGCAGAACATGAAATTTTGTAGCATTATTAGTTGCAATTCTTAGTTAGCTTTTTGGTGACTGATTTTTATGTCTGTTGGGAATGTTTCCTAAGCAGGCTTTTGGAAGAGAAACTTTCAGGCCGGATGTGGTAAATTTCTTGCGTTAAAGCTTAATGGGACTCTACAGAAAGCGGTAATCCTCTGTGTTGTTAGAGAGAGACTTTGGAGCTAAAGTACTGTCAAGCTCATTCACATGTATATTTTTGGTCTGTGAACTTCGAGTTTGGGTGCTGTGTGAAAGTCATGCATATTCGATTTGATCGTGCATATGCTTTACAAGATGCAGTTCACATATTTGAATAGGGATTACCGTGCACTGTGTGCAAAATGCTCTGTAACGAATCATTTATACTGTCCAGTGAGCAGCATAATCACTTTGTAAAAAAGTGCAAATGTGTATAAATGGTTATTATCAGTGCACAACAAAATATTTTCCTTTGCATTTTGTGTTTTGCCATATGTTAGAACATCAGCTATTGCAAATTACTTTCTGTGTAAAGCACATTAACTCAAAGCCAGCATGAGAGCATCCCATTGTGTACGCTTGTGTGCAACTGAAAGAGATCTCTGTTTGCTGGTTAAAGTTGAATAGGGTGAATCGGTCATAGCGAATTGGCCGAGCATCACCTGCACACTCTTGTGATGTTTGGAGTTTGTGAACGTCTGTAGGCGTGTGTGTATGAATGTCTTGTTGTGTAGGCATACTGCATCTCTGTAGCTGCTTCATCAATATTCACTCTCAACTGCTCCCTCCCTCCCTCTTGTGCTGCTCTCCACTCCTGTCAGGCCTTTCAACAGAAACTGAGCTCCTCTGGCTTTGGCAGAACTAATAATATCCCTGAATCTCATGTATATTTGGCATTTTAAAAGACTGCATTTTTTTATGACCTCGCGTATATAGGTAATGTTTCTCTCTATAGAGGGCATACAAAACTCTGCACACAGGTGGACATGTTTGATTGATAAAAATATTTAGAGTTTTGTTATGTAAATGACAGACATTCATGAAAAAAAAATCACAAGCTGTTTCAGCGTCTAGACATCTAACGGGGGAGTTCATATGAAGCCTTTTTGGTACTGTTGTCCTCTAAATGGGAGTCTGTGAAGGAAGCAGGTGCCATTTTCGTCTGGCCTAAGCACAGACACTAAGGACACTCATTTCCTTTGGCCGTTAGTATTTGCATATACTGCTCCTTTGAGTTCCTGTGACTGGCTTTAACTTCCTGCCAAGCGGACAGGGAATTCATGCCCACTCAGTGGCAGGTGTCAGATGGCAAGGCCTTGTGCCCGAAAAAGACACTAAGGCCACTCTCTCTCTGTTCTCCTTCCTTCTCCTCCTCTGCTTGCTTTTGCAAGACTTGTCTCTCTTGTTATTCTCTTCTTTTTAGTAATCAAGCATCAGTAAGCTTTTTAAGAGAGCAAAAAAAAAAAAAAAAAGCACCACCATTATCACATGATTTTAACATCCATACTCAAACCTAAAAAAAAAAAAAAATTAGACAAAATTAGGCCCTGCCGCCATGTCACTGGGTTAGTGATGGGCTGGCATTTAGATCCCATTTCGTCGATCCAAGTGGGGCCCAAATGTCAGCTCCATTTATTACCCCTTTGTATCTGTCTTTGTCAGTCATTGTGGTGTCCACTATAGTGAATCTGGTGAATCGCCATTCAGACTTTACAGGAGCCCAGTGTGCAAAATTAAATTATAGGTGGACATAGAACATACATTAAATATTAAAAAAAATATATATATATACAAATCTGGCTTTTGTACGATGCTTAGGTAATGCTACAAAGCACTGACAATCTGACAGACCCAGGGTGTGGTGAATAAGATGTCCTGACAAAAATAATAAAAATTAACAAATGTATTTCTTTTGGGGTTTTTGCCATTTGACATCTGCTATGGCTCGACCTTGCATGACGATGTGTGCATGAAAGAATTATATAACCTAGTATTAACCAGAATGCCAATGACACAGCAGCTTACCTGGCTCACAGTCCATCACAGTTCACAGGTTATTGCCCGTAAAATGACACACAGTGATCATTGTGTGTAAGTTTCATTAAATTCTGACCAATATTATAGGAGTAGCAATTCTTGCTTGTGGATGGACAACGGACATCTCAGCATGGATTAAGTAAAAATAATCATGAGCTAATTACAAATAATTAAAGACACACCAACTGCAATTTTCTTGGCTGTGTGGCCTGCCAATACTGATTTTTACCGATTCCGTTTTTAAAAACTAGAACTGACAGCATATATGAACAAAAAACACTGGAAAGAGGTACCAATAATATTTGGTAATTATTGTTAAACTGAAAATGTTTCCAGTGTGTTTATAAAGTCAGGACATTAACCCTTCTCTCTTTTTCACTCATCTCTCTCGTTTTCTTCATAACTGCTTTGATCCTTTGCTCATACCAGTAGAAGTGTAACGGTTCACCGTGGTTAACCAATAACAGAATCATGATACTGTACTGAAAATAAAAATTAGATCTAAATAAATTCAGTTCTGTCTGAACTGCCGGCAGCCTTGCGTTTCCCCATAAGCGTCCACGTCTGTTTACTCTGGAAGAGGCTGTAAAACTTTGTGAAAAGAGTGACTCGATGAACGCAAGAAGCTCACTTCTGTCCGATGACTCAGGTGAATTGTTGAGGATTTCCAGGACTTCTCTGTCTGTTTTAGCCGCAGTTAGCTGCTGTTAGCAGGTGTTACTGATCCTTTCTTCAAGGTGGATCTAATGTTGTCAGACTCGGACATTTAGCAGATAAACTCTCATATGATGTGAGAATGCAATCAAACTGTTTATCACTGGAAAGTGTGATTTTTAGGACATTCGAGCCTAACATCAGTAGGCATAATGTTAGCTTACAAACACCTGCTGCTGTTTAGTGTTATGCCAAAAAATGATTTCTTATGTTTGTCTGTTTTTTATGTGTAATGTATTTGCCTATATGGGTAAATAGACTGTAGTCAACAGGATTTATGTCGGGCTCATATATAAAATTAAGAAATTATCTGTTTTGCAAGTGTCTTTATGACTCTGCATTATTGTAGCTTCATTATAATCAACCCAGACCTTTCTGGCCACTTAAAATACCTTTATACAGCTATGATGTTATACTTGTTAAAATTTCTCTTGCACAGATCTCTCTGAAAAAAGACATTTTAAATGTCAGTGAGAGTTTTTACCCCGATAAATAAAGAATATATAAACATCACTTCGCCAAAAAGTGATTGTAGCTTCCCCCCTTGTGACAGTAATGTTGTTTCTAACTGTAAATGACTTGATATTCATGAGATATATGTTTGACAGATTATAGACCAAAAAGTGATTTGCAACAGTTTAAATACATCCAATCAGCGGCTCCTGTCAGCTGTAGGCGGGAGGGTCGCAGGTCTGATCTGCTGAAAATCAGTAACTGCGACAATATTGGGAACAAAATAAGCATGAGGTGATAATAAGGTGATATGTAGACACTGATTTATGTTGTTCTCCTGAATCTCATTGGAAGAGGATTGTTTTGTCAGCTTTATTTTCTGAGGAATGTGGGGTTGAGTTTTAATAGAGAAACACTAACAGACCTCTCAGGTGATGTGTAGTAGACATTGATCAGTTGATGATCAGTTATTTTATTTTATTTTTTACTAAATTTTCATTTGTTTTCTATTCACATGCTGCTTTTATGTTCATTAAAAGTTTTTTTTTTTTTTTTTTTTATTCTTTGCAAAGAATAAAGAAGTTCTAAGTAATTTGTTTGTTTTAGTCACATAAATCATCATTTGATCCAGAAATAACTATGCCATATATGCAAATGATCCGAACCGAAATTCATCGAACCGTGGCCTCTGTACCACCACTGAACCGTGGATTTTTGTACTGTTACACCCATAATACCGCTGCTGCCTGTGGCTACCTCTGAGCACTGGACAGCTTTAGCTTTAGCCACTGTGCCTTTGTTAGCTTCTGTGAGTGTGCATGTGACTACTTCCCTGCACCACTGTGTGTTGCACATGTTGCACATGCACGAAATGAACCAGCTCATAATCGGACATGCATGAGGGTAAACAGCCGGTCACCGGTCCAGGCTGAGAATGGTGAAAATCAGTCATTCCTGTTCCGTGGCCAGTCGATTGGTGTAGCTCTACAAATGACCAGTAACTTACTTTAGATCAACTCTCAGTTTGTTTAAAAGTCAAAAGTCTCACTGAACCATGAAGGTAGCACAAAAGTGAGTAACTTCTGCTAGGTGAGTAATGCTAAACATTTTCTAAAGATTCTTTAGTTACTTTTTACCAACACCTGCTTTTGCAACGTTATCCTAAACACACTGTAGTTGTCCTCCAAACCAGTGATATGTTCTCATTATTACTAGAAAGCTGATGTATTTGTAGAATTTAAATTTAAATTAAGAGGCACCAGTCTTGCATCTTGAAGACTTTATAAAGTATGTATTACAGGGCCAGTATTCAGAATCTACAGTTAATGTTTTAGACACAATTTGCACAGTATGGTAAGCAGGGGTAGTTTCAGTTTCAACCTGTTCCCACATTCATATCAAATTTTTCTCAAAGCTTTGATGTATTCCAAAAAAAAATCCTGGAGAAAAGGCAAATATGGATGACTCACATCAGCCAAACTAAAAGCTAAAAAAAACTGTCAGATTCACATCGGTTGTTCAGTGTACTTTTGCGCTCAATCACCTCATTCTGCAAGCTTGTGAGGAATACAGTGCAGCCCGCCTTTACCATTGAACCGAGATAAACACACTTACATGTTTGTTGTTGAAGTTAACAAAGTAAAGTAAGTCAGTAAGCTGTGTTTGCTGCTGTGTCTCGAGCATGTTAGGGCAACAGTTTATGATTGTATGATCACCTAACGTGAGCCCACCTAAAGAGAAAAGGTGGATGGGATTGTGGCAGTGAAGAAGTGAGAGGAAGTTACTCACATTGTTTCTCGTCTTAATTACACTCGAGATGCTGTGGAGTACCTTCAGTATGCTGACATCAGAAGAGGGAGAAAAGTGTCACTGAGTGCCTCTTTCTTCTCTCTCTAGCAGATTACATTTAAACCTTTGAGAGTCATAATGTGAAATCAATGAAAAATGTGTATTCTATTTCTGTATATTCTCTTAGGAGCAGAGACAAGAAAAGAAAAAAAAATAAGCAAGGAAATAAAATGATGCAAACACAATCTTGAGTAAATAAACCTTCAAAGAACAGCCTGAACCCTGCTTCTTAGCATCCAGGCCATCTGCTGATGTGCTGCGTGGCCTACAGAGAAGAACAGAGGGAGTTTGGGATCTCCAAACATCTTTTAATGTATATAATTGATGAAGAGATGTGGTAAGTAGGGCGAGGATTTGATGCTCAGCTTACTTTTTTTTGTAGAGCAACTCCCAGGTTTCCCAAGTATTGTGACACTTCCTCTGTGATGAGCTGTACCTGACGGTGTGAAACAAATCCCAGGTTGACCAAAGTGCCTGCTGCTGTCACCAGCACCGCAATGTGTGCCACCTATTTCCTGTCAGCTGGTGCTTATCCCCTTGAGAAAAGCTTTGGGATTAGAATTAATAACAGCACATACAGTGGAGGCAGAAGTACCCAGGTCAATTTACTTAAGTGAAAGTACCAGTGCTGTAAAATTTCCACATTACATGCAAATGCACTGGGAGTATATCTGCTAAATATACCCACCCATACTGTATATGCAAAAGTCTTGAGCCACCCCTCATTCCGTTATATTTTGCTAGAAAAATCGGAAATAGATGCGTCCATTTATTGAAACATGTGCAAGATAAATAGAAATACAGTATATAAGGCAAAGACAAAGTTTGCACAATTCTAATGAGCTTGAACGTCAATATTTAGTATGACCATCTTCATTCTTCCGCATGGCCTGAACTCTCTTAGGCAGCTTTCTTTTCATTTCTTTAGTCTTCAGGAATATTTCTTCAGGCTTCTTGAAGGACATTCAAAGCTCTTCTTTGGGTATTGGCTGCCTTTTGTTCTGTTCTCTGTCAAGATGATCCCACACTGCTTCAGTAATGTTGAGGTCTGAGTTTTGGGAAGCCAATCCATGGCATTGTATTTAGGATCATTGCCATGCTGTAAAAAGAAGTGGATGCTTTTCAGGTGATATTGCATGGTGGATCAAAATCTGATGGTACTTTTCTGTATTCATAATTCCATCAATTTTGACAAATCTCCAACAACGATGACTGAAACGCAGCCCAAAGCATAACCGAGCCTCCACTGTGCTTTACAGATGACTGTAATCACTCACCTCACTCCTGACCTCCTCCATACATATTGAAAAAAAAAAAAATCACCAACAATTTCAAATATGGATTCATCATTCCATAAGATGTGTTGGCACACTATTAATGCTACTGCATTAGTGTGTAAACAACATTTTGCTACTATTTACCAATATGTAGTTTTGTTCAGTGGTTCCCAACTAAGTGGGTCAGCCCACTCAGAAAGGCCACAACATAAATCTGAGTTATCATGAGATGACTGAAGAAGTAGGAAAGAGGAAAGACCAATCATATGCTATTCAAACTTTTATTTATTTTTATTTTCCTCTCTGAAATACTGGAATAATTTAGATATAATATATTTTCTTCAGAAACATTGCAGGAATCTCCAAGTAGGGCACTATTTTTTTCACTGGTTTTATTTTTAGCAATGCACTGTATTTTGTAAGCATATCATACACTTGTGGAAAATCCTAAACTGATAACAAACTTGAAGCTAAGACTGGCAAATTACTGGAAAGCTTATAAGAGGAAGGCAAATGATAGCTATGGATGGTGTGAGAGAAAAAGACAGAGAGGACAGGAAGAGATGGAAAGGAGATCTGCTGTGGTGACTTCTAACAGCAATAGCTGGAAGGAGAAGAAGAAGAAAATGTACTGGAGCAGAAACATGCCACTATTAATAAGCATAAGGTAGCAGAAATTGGAAAGTAAATGTACTTAGTTACATACATACTGCAGATATCAGCAGTATGGACCCCCAGTAACAGTCAGTGAGAAATATCTTAATATATGTGCACAAATTCATAGTGAAACAGAGGCACAGGGTTGCCTCTTAACTAAAATGAGGCATCATGATCCGTTTAATGCAGCCGTTGACCCATCAACTGCATGAGCAAGGGATACATAAATCAGTCGTGCATTTTATTAGAATCTCCATTAATCCACTGTATCATATAATGTAATGAGTGTTAGGGAGTGAGAGGGCAGTATGGACAGGCAGATGTCTAAATGTGCTAATTGGGCAATTTGTTTACTCCATGCCAGGTGCTTGTGTGCAGTCTGAAGCATGGCAGCACTCCCAGCGGCAAGCAGTGACCCACTTGTATAGCAGCGCCTTTTTTTTTTTTCCTTCTATTGAACTAAACACAGTGCCACTATTTATAATCAAAATATTATGTTGAAACACTGAAAGCAGCTGGCTGAGGAAGCTACAGTGTATTGGCCTGCAGGAGCTTGTGAACAGCTCCCATGTGGCTCTTAGGGAAGCTCAGATACATCAGGTGGAAATGCAGTGGTGTTAAAAAGTAGATTTGAAGAAGAAAAAAAAAATAGGCAGCCTGCAGGGGAGCTTGTTATCAACCCTGATACATGTCCCACTGTGCAAGTGTTGCTCAAAACTGTCGGGGCCACATCTTCCTGTATCTGAGGAATGTCTAATTTACTTAGACCCTGTTTACTTTAGATTTCTAAAATGTGTCTTGGGCAATTAGATCAAAAGTGGACAGCGCTAAATACAAGTGTAAATGACCGCCAAGATACATTATTCTCACTCAAAACAACTTGCTGAGATGGCCTGGGACACATTTGGCCTCATATCTTTTGTAGTGTAAATGCTAATTTGTTCTGATGCCAAGCAAGAACACAACAGGAAAATATGTCACCAGTGTGTTGGTTTGTTGGCTTGTCCTCTACCTCTTTACAAGTCGCAAATGACTTTGTCCTGACAACCTCAACAGTTGAAATAGTGCGTACATGTGTAGTAGTTCTTGACACATTTTGGTTTTATTTTCTTTGCTAGCCCTTGCTCACTTAAAATAAATTAAGGTCTTTTGTCTTTTATTAGAAAAGATGTGGGCAAAAATTTAATTTGAACACAAGTGGTCAGCTGGCCATACTGAAGACACATTAATGCCATTAACTTTGGTCTGCTCTGTCCTGTGCTTTGTGCTTTTTTGCCTGTTTGTTGTTCGGGGTCTCTCCCTTCACATCATAGCCACTCACAGCAGATGGCTGCCCCTCCCTGTGCCTAGTGGTCGCTTCCTGTTAAAAGCGAGTTCTTCCTCCCCACTGTTGCCAAGTGCTTACTCATCATGTAGGGTCTTCAACTTACAGTGTAAAGTGTTTGAAATTACTTCTGTTTTGAATTCAGTACAATTGAAGTGAGTTGAAGTGAGGTATAAATGGCAACGTGAGTTTGCTGTCCACATGTGATCCTATGGACCAAGGCACATTTGAAATCCAGCTGATGCACAGCTGTACTACATGCACCTGCAATGTAGCAGCTCTGCAAAAGAATCCAATGGCAGAATAAGTCCTCTTGTTCTTGATTCAGTGACTCTGTGGTCATCTTGGAGTCCACAGCTCATTGTGCCACAAATCTCTTAGTGTAACACAGATTCAACAACACTACAAACTACAGTTTGGGCCGTGAAGGTGAATTGTGACGTCTTCCAAAGCGACAAACAAAAACTGGACTGTATGTGCAAGTCACCTGCCACGCATGACGCTCTCTGAGGTTGTTCTTGGGCACAGAGGTACTTTGATCAATGGGAATGTCAGCATGCAAACATGCTCAGATCACAATGCTAAATTGCTTCTGTGTAGATGTGCACTAACCTATTAAAAATGAGCATGCTGGGTACCAGTATAACCACTGGGTTGAGCAGATGACCCATGTGCTGCAAAGCTATTACAGAGGCCTGGGGTTTGATTCCACCCTGGACCATTTGCTGCATGTCTTACTCCTGCTCTCTCTTTCCCACATTTCCTGACCACTCTCAATTGGTCTTGTTATAATAAAGGCTAAAATACCTCTTTCAACCCCCCAAATGTAAGCAAAAATGAGCATTTAGTTCTAAACACAAAGTGCTACTGGGGTTCATGTTGAAGTAATTTGCAGGTATTTAGTGATGATCCAAAGTGATTGACGAGTGATGATGATTATGTGGCAAGACAGCCTCAAAAGATCACCCAAGTCTTTGTAAGACTTTATCTGGGAGCCATTAATGACTGTACCAATCAATCCAGTATAACGTAAGGGAAATCTATGATTGTGCTTAAGAAACAGTAAGGGAACAGTCACAATGTTTCCCACCTCAGTACAACAAAAGGTACTGAGACTACTTTCATGGCAGCCCATTGAATAACTGTTGTGATTTTTTCAGTCTGGATTCTGAGGTACAAACAATTATTTTTCCTATTTTCTCCACAGCTCCACCTTCATTTACGGAGACACCGGCGCAATACGTAGAGGCGAAGGAAGGGGGGAGCATTGCGCTAAGCTGCTCTGCCCAGGGAAATCCAAAACCAATGATCAGCTGGCTGAGGGAGGGGGAGGAGCTTGCAACCAACGCAAAATACTCGGTAAGAAGATATCATGCTTATAACTCAGATTTATGATTGTGTACAAAAATAGAAGTGGGGTTTGTGCACAGATGGTGTTATCCACTGAGCCCATCTGTACTGGAAGTATGTTATGGGCTATATCTCACTCAGGCTAATATCCCTTTATTTTATTGTTGAGCTGCTTCGTGTGTTATGGTTTATCTCTAAAACTCATGTGTTGACTGAATTCTAAAAAAACAATAAAACCATTAGCAGTAAACTATTTTTATCACATTATTTTTGTGCATTTAAAGCATATTGCTCCACAGACTCTGTCAACTGATGTGTATTTGGTGTACAAGAAGTAAAAAGCTGCAGATATTTTGTTATTTAGGAACCAATTATGTCATCAGTCCAGGATGACTGACAGTCAGGCTGCTCTGTCTTCCCTGTGATGTATAATTTTAACAATTTTAAAAACAGCTTAACGGCGCACCTCACATTTCTGAGCCCTCTTTGTTGTCTGGTGATGCCTGAATTTTCTTATAAACACCCAAATGCAGACAGCCTGATGTCATGGCAAGATATTTCTGGCACCGCCTCAGTGCTTGCAAACATTAAAATCAGGTTTGTGGTGTTAGTTGCAACAAATCAAAGACAGTCAACCCACCGCTCCATGACAGATGATTCAAAAGCGGCAAAAGCTTCAATAAGCGCTGATGCATTAGAGCCACAGGATGTTGAATCTCGAGCGAGCGGTGCAAATGTCACTTTCTGTGGAGTGGAGGATTGCTTGCTCTCACTATACTATCAGAAGCACTACCTCCACCTACACGTCTGAACACAACAAATTCACCTCTGGAGTTAGTCATGCAGAAGTTAGAATTAGAAATGGATAAGGGAGGCTGACTGAAACATCAGCTTATTACTAAAACAAAACACACACACACACACACGCACAAACAGCTGGAACCGAACAGATTGCTGATTATGTCTAACAAGCACAGCAATGAAAGGGAATTTTTCATACTGCTTGTAATTGTTTTTAGGACTTTTTCAAAGGTGGCTGCATGCCTTCACACTCTCATATGTCTCTGATATTGCAGTCTGCTGCAGGCGCTATCACCTCTTTACAGCTGCTTGTGTGATATACTGTAAAGGAAGTGACAGGAGCATACAGGAGTGTCTGTTAAAGGCCTCTTTTCCTTTCATTTTTGCCTTTTTGCTCCACCGTCATTCGCCTCTCTTTAACACCATCTCCTCTGTAAACGATTAGACAACATTCTGATGCATTATTAATCTCCCCTTTTCTGCATCAATATTACATTAGTCCTAATATGAATGTTGCACTAAAAAGAAAATCTGTAGTGAGAGCCAAATGCCAAATTCTAATAACCCCACTTTGCATTTATCAGCTCCCCTCGTACGTTCGCCTTTTCTCATTGCATCTCCCCTAAAATTCAGGAAAGCTCCTTTTTGTGGTGAGAGGAGAGCTGTGTGTGTCTGTGTGTGATAGCGAGCATTAGGATATGTTTGCTCACCCACATGCTCAGATCCATGGAGACGTCATGGAGAAAGGAAGGAATGTGACAGACAGGGTTAGAAAGGAACAGGAACCCTCCCCCTCCTCCTTCTCCTCTCTTCACTTTCCTTCTTTCTATTAAAGCACAGGAAAAAAAGATGCATTGAATAAAACCGTTTGGGAGGAGAGGTCACAAACCAGGAAAAAAAAAAAAAATTATATATAAAAAAAAATTCAGGAAACCAACGGTAGCCAACCAAATGTCATTCTCACTGGAGTGAAGTCCATATGACAGATACTGAGATTCTGCCTTCATCTTATGCCTCACCTTGTCTGCTGCAAAGTTCCTCTCCCTCATCCCTGTTTGCTTTCCTCACCCTCTCCTTGGATTGAGTTCAGCTATGGCACAGAAAGTATTGGAACAGACTGATGACCAGTAGATATCCTCAGATTCTGTTAAGATTACTGTCTGTTAACATCACTGCCACATTTGCTGTGTGTAGGAGTTTAATGATTTGATCCAACAGTAGTTTAGACTCTTTGGCTTTTACAGATTCAGTGCAACACTAAGTGCCAGGATTTAAAAATATGCTGGACCATGTTGTCCCCCAAAAATGCTTGATAGCTAGCAATGACGAGCTACCTAAAAATATCCTTTACTGTATGTGCATGAGTGTGTCTTTGTTTAAGCTCAGCCTCCCAGCAATCATTTCAATATCGAGCATCTGTCAGATGACGGTCTTTTCTTGATGTTTAGTGATGGTTACAAATATTTTCAAAATAAAAGCTGTGCGACCTTGATGTTGGCTTGCCGTACCTCTTAAATGTCACCTGGACATGTTTTTTTAAATCTTCTAGGAAGAAAAAAGTTTATATTTCAGAATTATTTTAGATGATCTTTTTTAGATTAAAACTAAACAACCAAAACTTGATTAAGAGAACAGCTCAAGAGAAAAAAAGCATACACCACAAGGGTGGCTCCTTGTAGTGTATGCTTACTGACTATACAGTAAAGCATCTGCATCACAGGGTTTATAATACTGATAGCCACACTGAAGTACTGAGTATTATAGGCCCAGTACCATCTATAGGCCACAGTCACACAGACCTAGAAACCGGTTGGTGACCGCCTGGCAAGCTCTGGTCATTAAGGAAAAATATGTATTCCCCAACCTGTTGGCAAGTGGTTGTTGCAGGTTGCTGGCAGTCGCTAGGTGAAACCAGTGGCAAAAGAGTGCAAAACCAAAAGCCTCCTTGTCATTGCTTTTGCTAGCAGATTACCACAGTGGCTCGTAGTTTGCAGCACAGTATACCTCTGTGTGACCAGTTTCACCTAGCGATAGCACACAACCTTCCATAAACACTTGCCAACTGGTTGGGGAGTACACATATTTTTTCCTTATAACCACTGGTTGACAGATTTTTCCATAGCCTTCTATACAACCACAAGTTTTATTTGCAGCCCCCCCCCCCCCCCCCCCCCCCCCCCCCCCCCCCCCCCCAAAAAAAAAAACACCCCTATTGGTCATTTAAAAGAACGCAGGTTAAAGTACTTTTGAATCAGCTTAATTTTTACTTCTGCACTGAATCTATGATGAACCTATAGTGTAGCAAGCGGCTGACACTGCTGCTAGGATTTATATCTGTGCGTGGTGTGCCTCTGTTGCTGTATAATTTTGCTGCCAGAACACTAGCTTGCAGTGGAGTTGGGAAGAAACAATGTGCCTAATGGGCCAGTCACAGCTGCTGTGGACTGTCTGGGCTGCATAGTTACATTTCTAGGGAGGTGCATATCATGTTATGGCACCAGTTACGGCGTAGGTTTTCAGAAGAGCTTACGTGTTATAGTGTACTTATGGCATAGATAATGCAGAGGCATATATCCAGACCTTGCAGCTATGTCCATGTTTTATCCATTTTTTATCCATCTTTTCTCCATTGGTCACCTGGTATCTCAAAATACCTTGCTAATTAATTTGCCGATGTGAGATGATTGGATGTGAATATTACATTGCGGCATACTCAGTTTGGATTACTGATCAATTTTGCATCGAATGGCCTCAAATGAGAGGTCATTTAAAGTTAACTGCATGTGAAGGAGGTGAACAGGAATCAGAAAGACAGTATTATTATTTTTTTATAGACAATTTAGTCCCTTCAGTCTTTTTTTAAACCAACAAAACAACAAATTTGCCCCAAATCATTGGTTAGTCTACAGTCTTAGAACTAAGCATGCCACACATCTTTGTATGTGTACAGCAGTGAAGCACAAGGTGTTATCTTGTGATAAATGGCCTTATGATGGTGATACAGTTCCCCAACTGCCTTGCAAAAGTTAAACCCTGCTTTGTTTGCTCTACTTGTAACACGAAACCTTTGAGGGTCAGATGAATAGAAATAATTCTGCAAGCATAGCAGATTCTCCCCTCAGCTGTGTGAATGGACAGACTACAGCTGTGTGTGACTTGAGTGGACAGTCTCTCGCCACCTGTTGCATAATTTATGAGAGCATTTCTATTAGGTTTGGTTAATTTGTTTTTCCTCACCACTTATTGGTTCCCATCAGCGCCTGCACACAGGAATATGCGGTATCACGGCGTTAGACGTTTCCAAGGTGACCATATGTGGTCACACCTGGAGCTAATAAAGCATGACACATTCATGACTTTTAAGTCCTTTTTTTTTTTTTTTTTTTGCATGAAACTATATGGATGTGTGTACAGCTTTGACCTGTAGTTAAATTTAACAAAGTGTATGATCAGATATAATGCTGAAGTCCAAATCTGAGGTTGTCTATATTATTATAATTATATGGAAAACACATAAAGTGCTTTTAAAATAGTTTTAGTTTTTTTTGTTGCTGTTCCTTAGAGGCTGGATGTTTATCTCTTTCTCCTGCACATTCAATCACAGGTACATGATGGCAGACTAACCATCCTTGGCATCACCAGAGATGACAGAGGGGCGTACACATGTCGAGCCTACAGTGACCAGGGAGAAGTGCTCCACACTACCCGTCTGTTGGTTCAAGGTGATGTCGCCACAGATTGAGTAAAACCCACAAAGCCAGTTATAGATATATAAGTTAAATCCAAAAATGTTTAGCTATTCTGCCAAATTTTTAAATGAAAAGTAAAATCTTTCACCCACTCTATCTGCAGCCTCCTGCTCTGTTTGCATCAGTGCAGGTTTCATTATTTATACTTCTCTAGTGTACTGATGTATGTAACATACCTTCCGAGTCTGTGTCAGGCAGTCAATAGCTCAGTCTGGGGCCTCTGTATGCGAATATGTGCACAGCCATGTGTATACAACAGGATCTGTCTGAGAGAGCGTCACTGTCTGTCTCCGGTCCATTAACCAGGCTCGCTGCTAGACACAGATCAGATAGATGGTCGTGATAGCAGCCTCTCTCAGTCTCTTGATACAGCAGGGCTTGGGGGAGTTAACAGTGTGTATTTAACAAGCAACTGAGCATCTTACTTTTAAAGTGTATTTTAACGCTTGACCTCTGTAGGTGCAAACATAGCAGAGGAGTAGCTCCACTCCTTCTTCACAGTGCAATAAATGGAGGTACACACACACACACACACACACATTACAAACACATTTAACAGCGGCTGTTTTGTAACTCTGCAGACTCTAAGTAGTGAGTCTTCAGTTATGGGATGCAACTGCATTAAGGCTTCAGGCCTAGGATGGAAGTACCAATATGATACCTGTTCTCTCTACAACAATCTACTATATTAATGGGCTTCTTTCTTTTAACGTAAGAGGCCTCAGTCATATAGGATTTTTCTGGACAGGAAATATTACTTTTACTTTTTTTTTAAACTTTTTTTTATATTACTTTTCTTTTCAGCTACATAAAGCAATAACAGCTTCAATTAAAAAACTTCGTCATTTTTTTGCGGACCCTAGGTTTGGGCCATATGGTTGTGATAAATTATATGATTAATATACTGAGGTAATGTACTAATATTCTAAGTTTGTCATTGTAATATTCTAACTATTGTAACTGTAACAGAATTAGTGTGTGCATTGAATGCAGAGGCCTTTTTTAGCAGCCTGGTTTTGATTCTGGCCCAAACCTTTTGCTACATTTTGTCCTTCCTGATTTAACACTTTTCTACCCATCTTAAACTGCACTTTCTTGAATATATATATATATATATATATATATATATATATATATATATATATACTGTATATATAAAGTTTGAACAAAATCTTAAAAGAAAGATAACAAGTGTGATTACTTTTGAAATGGAAAAGAAAAGGTCAGATAATTTAAACTGATCAGAATCTAAATGAAATTTATTATGATTACACAAAAAATCTCCAGTTTTAAGACCAGGACACAAAGCCAGCCTCAGAGACTAACAAGCTAGTGCACTCCCATTGCCAGTCCTGACCCCGGGAAAATCAGAGTTGCATCGGGAAGGGCATCGGATGTAAAATCTGTGGCAAATCAAATAGAATAACAGACAGCAAATCATGCAGAAAAATGTTACTATGTTAAACTATTTTTAGATCATATTTAGCATTCAGTGGTCATCATTTAAACAGGCACTATAATTTAGCAGGTGTTTTAATGTAATATTAATGCCCTAAGTTCTCCTAGTTCTTGAAGCATAGAGTCTTAAGTGAGATAATAACCTTACCAGAAAATGTACAGATATGCAGGGAATGGTTAAAAACTGCAAGATGAATAACAACTCTAAATATCATATGGAAACATAAATAAAAAATAATATCTATCAGTCGTTAATTGTGTCTCTAAATGTTGCATGAAATCATAAAATTTGTGTTGTTATAACACAAGTTTGTGTTTCCAAATTTTGAAGAGAAACCAGTTATTTAACAGAACTTTTCTGATCATCAGAGCTGATTTTAAGAGGAAAGAGTCCTCCAAAAATCCAAAAACCTCTGTGAGAATAGAGGTGATTTCATATAATACTCTGGAAAAAGGGCAAGAAATGGCATCCCAAATCTGGCACTGTGCAGCATCTTTTACAAATTAAAACACTGAGGGATAGAATTTGCATAATAAGGTTATACGGTAATGGAGCAAATGTAAAGAGGACAAAACTCCAGCAGCACATGTAGTATATACACTATATGGACAAAAATATTGCAAAGTGGAAGCGTTTAGGAACCTCAGCAACTCGGCCACAAAGTGGCAGACCATGTAAAGTTACAGACTGGGGTTGTTGAATGCTGAGGCACATAGTGTGTAAAAGTTGCCAGTTCTCTGCTGACTCAGTAACTGCAGAGCTCCAAAGCTGGCATTAACACCAGCACAAAAAGTGTGCATTGGGAACTTCATGCAACGAGTTTCCACGTCTAAGCAGCACCTGTAGGTGTAAGGTATAGTTGGCCCGATGCTTTTATCTGTCAGGCCTCTGGTGTATTTACAACCAGACATCATTAGTATGACACATTTCAGCTTGTGGCTTTCATCCAAGGCCATCATGAAACATATTACAAAAAACAATTTAAATAGGATATGTAGCAGAGAAAATACAAAGTAACCAGTCATTTACATATCAGCCACTGAGGCAGCTACAGTGATAGGCTGGGCATGCGATCATGTGACTTCAGAGCGTTTGTTGTCATGACTATATTTGGTCAGCTGAAGGGTGGTATCTGTTTGGTGTAGTATAGGCCTACTTTACAGGCACACACACACACACACACAAAAAAATACATAAATAGATTTATTGTTGGGTCAGGCATTGATATGTTATAAGGTGTTTCTGTTATTTTGTCCATCCCTTTCAAAGAATTGTCCCATTTGAGTTCTCAGTCCATCAACCTTTTTAATTTCATTGATTCATTGTGGTAACCTCGTTTGTCTGTGTCACAATAATATCCAAATAAATCCCAACAATGTTGGGATTCCATACGTTACATGCATGTACTGACTATACATGCAGAAATTTACATTGCAGTAAAAGGAAAACCAGAAAAATATAAAAGTTTGTAGTTTTTTTTTTTAATATTGCCATGAATAGTGCTGTGAAATGAGAAACATGATTACTACACACACCCAGAGCAATAACCAGCAGACATCTGAAGAGTCATGGTTCTCAGTCTGGTGATCTGTTTTTAATTGTTATGTGAGACGTCTGCACAGTGATGTATAAGGCTGTGCATGCTCTGAGGAAAACAACCAGGAGGTTTGGATCTGGGCCCTCTCATAAAAGACAGCTTACCTTTCATGGCTTTTGCTGTTTTATTGAGAGCTAAGAGCAAATCTGAAGCACCTCAGGAGATGAAAAACTTTACAATGTGAGGCATGCAAAACCCGAACACTGACTGCTATTAGGTTTACAACAGCTGGCTGCTTACTATATTTTACATCAGAATGTGGTGATATATATTGTAAATAATACTTAGTGTGTGCCTTTTCTCACCCTGATCTGGCACACAGAGTGAAGGTCTGCATGTAGTGTAGAATTAGTTAATTCATTTTTCGTAGTGCTTTTCATCTCTGTATCTCTACTCTTTAAGGCAATTAGTATTTTAACATTTTATATTTTAGAATTATTACATTTTGTTGAGAAAGAAGCTGTGCATAAATCAACTTGATGTACCAATTACAGTATAGTACTCAGCTCAGTTGTCTTGGGCCCCAAAAAGACCCCAGGGCACAGTGTGGTTAAACACAAAAATAGATTATATTCATGTCTTATAAAGGTTTTTGTTCCACTGTATTGTATGCCAATGTTTAAATTATCTTGGGGTTTGTGTCACATGAAAGTGATGATATACTCCTAACAATAATAAAAATACATATTTTTAAAAAAAGTTAGAATAAAACATACGCTGGGGGGTAGTGTAATGTTTGAACAGATTTAAAGAGAAAGAGCAAACCCACAGGAAGTCAGCAAAGGCTTGTGAAAAAAAAAAATCACGAAACCGAATAGCATATGAGCAGATTAAATTTACAAAGAATATACAAAATAATATGTTTTTTTTTTTTTTGGTTATTTTTACATGACCACAAGTAGTTAGTTAAGTCCCAGGATTGTTGCTAAGCAAAAATCCCACTTTAAGTTACTTTACAGAAAAATGTCCATTTTGAAATAACATAGACTTACATTGTATGTAAAATATTACATTATGCAAAAAATATTTTTATTTTGGGTCATTGACACCTTTTTCTATTCAGTTGTAAAATGGGCAAAACCATTTGGCAGCAATTATCAGGAAACTGTTAGTCCATTTAAATAAAACAAAGATCATTGACCAAATGTTATAATCATGTTTTTTTTGTTTTTTTTTTTTGTAGTTTTATGTACAGTACCAGCCAAACGTTTGGACACAACTTCTGACTGATACTTTATTTATTTTAGAATATTAGTTGATCAATATAGAGGTCACACAGGTGTCTAATATTAGCTCTGCCATGCTTTTTAATTCACCTCAATTCAGTTTTATTTAAGTAAATCACAGCAAACAGTCACCTCAAGGTGCTTTATATTTTAAAGTGAAGACCTTACAATAATACAGAGAAAATCCCATCAATCAAATGAACCCCTATGAGCAAGCACTTGGTGAAAGGAGGAAGGAAAAACTCCCTTTTAACAGGAAGAAACCTCCAGGCTCACGGAGGGGCAGTGACTGTTTGAAGGTGTGAGGAGGGAGACAGGACAAAAGACATGCTATTGAAGAGAGCCTGAGATTAATAATAATCAGTGATTAAATGCAAAGTGCTGTATAAACACAGAGAGAGTGGAAAGATTGTGATGAATAAATACTGCATCAGGGGACCCCCTTCAGCAGCCTAGGTCTATTGCAGGATAACTAAGGGATGGTTCAGGGTCACCTGATCCAGCCCTAACTATAAGCTTGATCAGAAATGAAAGTTTTAAGCCTAATCTTAAAGTAGAGTGGGTGTCTGCCTCCTGAAGCCAAACTGGGAGCTGGTTCCACAGAAGAGGGGGCCTGAAAGCCGAAGGGCCTGCCTCTCATTTTACTTTTAAATACTCTAGGAACCACAAGTAAGCCAGCAGTCTGAGAGTCAAGTGCTCTATCGGGGAAATATGGTACTATGAGGTCTTTAAGATAAGAGGGAGCCTGAATATTCTAGACCTTATATGTGAGGAGAAGGATTTTAAATTCAATTCAGGATTTAACAGTGAGCCAAGGAAGAGAAGCCAGTATGGGAGAAATATCCTCTCTCTTTCTAGTTCTTGTCAGTACTCTCACTGGAACATTTTGGATCAACTGAAGGCTTTTCAGGGAGCATTTAGGACAACCCGAGTGTAATGAATTACAATAGTCCAGCCTAGAAGTAATAAATGCATGAACTAGCATCATTCTGAGACTTCTAATTTTAGAGATTTTGTTCAAATGCAAGAAAGCTGGTCTACATATTTGTTTAATATATGCACTGAATGACATATCCTGGTCAAAAATGACTCCCAACATTCCTTACAGTGTTACTGGAGGCCACAGTAATGTTAGACACCATGTTTTTAAGTTTTTAGGTCAGAGTAAAATAAACTCAATTTTATCTGAATTTAGAAGCAGGAAACTAGAGGTCAGACAGGCCATCCTGCAGTTTAACTAATTGGTGTGTGTCATCTGGCTTCATGGATAGATAAAGCTGGGTATCATCTGCATAGCAATGAAAATGCATGCTACGCCTTCTAATAATACTGCATGAGGGAAGCATGTAGAGTACAAATAGAATTGGTCCTAGCACAGAACCCTGTGGAACTCCATAATTAAACTTAGTGTGTGAAGAAGACTCCCCATTTACATGAACAAATTGGAGTCTATTATATATGATTCAAACCACTGTAGTGCAGTACCTTTAATACCTATGGCATACTCTAATCGCTGTAATAAAATATTATAGTCAACAGTATTGAAGGCTGCACTGAGGTCTAGCAGGACAAGCACAGAGGTGAGTCCACTGTCAGAGGCCCTGAGAAGATCATTTGTTCTGTACTGTGATGAATTCTGAAACCTGACTGAAACTCTTCAAATAAAACATTCCTATGAAGATGAACAGTTAGCTGTTATACAACTGCTTTTCAAGAATGTTTGAGATAAAACTGGAGGTTTTTAGCATCTTTGAGCTCATTATTTTGCTTTAACAGTCGTCAGCATTTCACGCCAAGCAGCCAGACATGTGTTTTTGCCAAGTTAAAGATTTCAGGTATTGCTGTACAAGTAACACTTGTTTCAACACTTTTAACACTTGTTTCTGTTTCTCTCAGGGCCTCCATACATTGTTTCACCACCAGAAAATGTCACCGTAAACATATCCCAGAATGCCCTCTTCACCTGCCAAGCAGAGGCATATCCTGGCAACCTGACCTACACCTGGTTTTGGGAAGAGGATAACGTCTACTTCAAGAAGTAAAGTTATGATCAAGTTCACTTCTGTACTGTAGCTGGTGTTAGTTAAGCACTTGGGTGAGGTTAAGACTTAGTGATTTAAATCACCAGCAGGCTGCACAAGGCCTTTATCCCAGAGCTTTTGTGATGTGATTGACATTGTGGGTCTCTGAGCCCCTTTGCTGTGCTGTATTTTGAGCAACTGTCCAAGGGTATTTGGTTTGTGTGTGCCCTGCCTTGCTGTGACGCCAGAGGCAGTAAGAGCCTGCCGGGGGTCTGTCTGGAGCGTGCCAGGCGAGTTAGTGCGCTCTGGTCACAACATCACATGACTAAGGCCTTGTGTCATCATATGCCTCTCATGCGGTGATGATCTGAAGCGTAGCCAGGTCCTCTGCAGGCTCCCCAGAGCTGGTATTTAGAGTCTGAGAGGCTTTTACAGTGAGCGAGTGACAGACAGAACAAGTGGGAAGGAAGAACTAGTGAATGGAGTTTTGACTGGCGGTGAAAACAAGTGTCTGAAGGACTTTCACAGAGGAAGTCTCCAGACTAATTTTAAACAGCTTTTGTAACGTCAATCTTGAATTTTTTTTTTCCTTTTGCAGGATGGGAAAGATTTAGTTGAGGGAATTGCATACATTTCTTTATAATTAGTTGATCATTTATACATTGAGCTGTGGCTTTTCTCATTTCTTGTTACTTTTTAATTTAAATGCATTCACTTCTTTTTTTACCCCGAGTCTACAGTATGTCTGTGCTACTATTACATATGTTATAACATAGCAAGTAATAATTTGAAGAAAAGTGAAAGTTGTCATTTTATTTGTAAAGTGCTTAATTGTAGATATGCTCAATAACACCCCCTTTCCAGAAATCAAAATACATCCAGTTTAGCATGGTCAGTTCAATAAATTTGATAACTCATCTGCAGATTACATGATTAATGAAGCATTAATGAAGCCCCCTTTATCGTTACTTCTTAATTTAAAGGCTTTTTCAGTTTAAAATAATTAAATATTAAACTACTAAGTGGAGAGGGATATCTACTTAAAAAAACCAAACTGAATATGTGCTCTATCACTTAGTTGTTTTTTTTTTGTTTTTTTTTTAAAGGGAAAACATGAGGGCTGTACCATTTGGCAGTTATGGCAATTAGCAGATTTATTTGAATCTCTTGCTCTGTACACTGTGTTCTTTGGACCCCTCTCAGTTGGCTTCTGTTTGACTCTCTGCTGCTCTCTTATGGCACCTTGATGTAATTTAGCTCAATAGATCTGCATCCTGTCCTGTTGGTGTGTTTCAGTAACACGGTCTGACAAAACATCTGTATCTTCCTGCAGTGATCTGAAGCTGCGAGTGCGCATTCTCATCGACGGCACCCTTATCATCTTCCGGGTCAAGCCGGAGGATGCCGGGAAATACACCTGCAGTCCGAGCAACAGTCTCGGTATCTCGCCCTCAGCATCAGCCTACCTGACTGTTCAGTGTGAGTGTTACCATGACAACAAAGTAGGAAGGGGAGGGCTGGGGAGACGGTACAGCGAGCCCTATGAGGAGACGGGAACAGCAGCAGCAGCAGCAGCAGCAGTATGGAGGCTTCTCATGTTGGAGGCTGCTGGAGTATTTGGCAGCGCTGCTCCTGTAATGCAAAGTAACCTTCTTGAATTTCAAGGTCAGGCGTTACAGAAAGCAGAGTTTTGATTGAGCCTCTCTGACCAATTTCATCCTCTCACTGGATTTTAGGAATTGAATTATAAGCTATTCCGGCTCCAGCCTCATTCCTGTGCACAAACATGGAGACAAACTCGTCCCCAGACTCCATTTTTCCTGGTCTCTTTTGAATCTGGTTGTGAGTGATGAGAGAAGAACGCCCCTCCCAGACATATGACGTTTCATCATGCTGAGCTAATTTGCTCCCAAGTTGCTGCCTGCCATTGATTATTGTGATACACTATGAAATAGAGCTGGGGGATTCACAGCACTGCAGGCACTGATTTCATCACTAGCCTCGCATACATCAGGCCGTAAACCAATGTCCTGATGGTACATGTAAAAGAAACTCTGACGTTATGTGTGAAGCAGCTGAGAATCACTCCCAGGAGAGATGAAAAACACTCCTACCTCAGAGTAAACAACTTCTTGGACTAGCAAAGCAGAAATGAAAAGGTTGTGCAATCGTTTTCTGGCAGGTTTATGGGTTTTATGTGTGGAGCCAGATATCTCAGGTAACTCAGCAAGTTTATATGTGCCGAAATATGACAAAATTTCACTCACTTGGCTTGAAAAAGGCATTATAGTGCTCATGGAAATTTGTATTGAACATTAAAAAAAAACCTTGTGGAAGCTGTAATGCTTCACCACATCCTGTGCACGCTGCACACACACACAGACATATGTGCAGTGATTATGTTGAGAACTCTCTTGCTGGCTGCCACCTAATCTTCTCTTCCACTAATTCCCCTTTCAGCACCCCTTTTATGTTCCCTGCATGTCAGGAGTTTTTTTTTTTTTAATTTCTGTGATTTCTCCCAGTCCTTGAAAATGCTCCATAGATGTTTTAATGTGTCTCTTAAACATGAACAAAAACAGCTAGAGGTGAACCTCTACATTTTAATACTATTTGTTGTAATTAAGCTGATGTAGAGTCATGTATCAGGACATATAAAAAAACATTGGGTCCTTATCAGGTCTTAAAATGAAAAAACAAAAACAAACCAGCTTAGGTCTGGAGCAGTGTCCTCTGAAAACCAAACACAGCATATCAGCACAAACACGTCATACCAGCACAGTGGTGGAGGGGGTGATGATTTGGGCTTGTTTTGCAGCCACAGGACCTGGGAACCTTGCAGCCATTGAGTCAACCATGAACTCCTCTGTGATGTACACCAAAATATTCTAGAGTCAAATGTGAGGCCATCTGTCTGACAGCTAAAGCTTGGCTGAAATTGGGTCATGCAACAGGACAATGATCCCAAGCACAGCAGCAGCTCTGCAACAGATCATCTGAAAAAGAAAAAAGCCAAAATGCTGCAATGCCCCAGTCAAAGTCCAGACCTCAGCGTGACAGAGATGCTGTGGCACGGCCTTAAGAGAGCTGTGCATAAACAAATACCCACAAACTGTGAAGAAGAGTGGGCCAGAATTCCTCCATAATGATGTGAGAGAATGATTAAGTCATACAGAAAATTTACCACAAGTTATTACATCTACAGCTACTGAATGATGGGGTGTATTTAATTTTTCACACAGTACTTTTGCATGTTGGCTTTGTTTTTATTAAATAAATTAAAACACTGTGTAACATGTAATTTATTGTTCATCTGATGTCATATTTAAGTAATTTTAAAGCCCGCTGATATGTAAAACCTTAGAACTGAAAGAGGATGTACTGACTGTATTTTTTTTTACGCGAGCATGTTCTGTTCACAAGAACGTGTTGTGAAGATATTAGTTTTGGCATAAATGTTACATGCTGCACATGTATTAAACCACTATAATGTTGACTCTCCTAAAATTAATAAGACAATAATATTTCTAGCTGAGAATCTTCCTAATCTGAGAAGCTTGATAAATGTTTCCTTTTTTTAAAAAACATCAGTTAGTTGTGAAATTCCTTTGTGTATTAAATCAAACATTTACAGAAATAAATAGTTTTTTTTTACTGATCACCTAACCCTCGTTTTTATTTTACGCCCAGACCCTGCCCGAGTGATCAACATGCCCCCGGTCATCTATGTCCCACGGAAACTGCCAGGCATCATCCGCTGCCCGGTGGATGCAAACCCACCTGTGACATCTGTGAAGTGGGAAAAAGATGGCTACCCACTCCGAGTGGAGAAGGTGAGTCTGATCTGGGGCTTTTTTTTTTTTTTGGAGATTCTTATATTTCATGGTAAAATAAATAATAATTATCTTATCAGTTTCATACGAGGTAGTATCTGATTGTGCCATGAAATCATATTTTCAAATATTGTTCAGTAAAGTTGACTTATTTTCTTTTTATTGTAAAACCCAAACAACAGATTTCACAGAAACTCACAGAGGAGCCACTGCTTCAAGATGATCTAATCTTTATTTATTTAATATATTAACACCAACTGTTATCGCGTGTGCACATATGAATTATTATATTGTTGGACTGCTGGGCTGCTTTGAAGGCTATGACTATGCGATATTTTGTTCAGTTTAATAGTGTTTGTGGATTTTTTCCTACTTTTATTTGTCTTAAGCACAGTATTCAAAAAGACACAAATTTTATTTAAACATGTCCATAAAGATAGCAGATAGCATATCAGTAAAGATTTGACATGTTGCTGGCAGAACAGTGTGTGTTAAAAGCTGTTTCCTGCCAGTATTTAAGAGATTATAAATACTGTCCTTACACATTTGGGGTCCATTAAACTTCTACTTCACTGTGTTTATTTGTCACCTTAAGATACTGATTACTTTTCAGAATAGGAACATTTATAAAAAACACAGAAAGTTGAGTCAGAGAATGGTCTGAAAAGGAGAAAATATTGGAGGAGTGAGGAAACTTCACCTGTCCAGATGAACAGAGTCAACTTTCTGGGATTTCCATACCTGGGTTTTTGTGCATGCATCGTGACATTCATAAAAACAAAAAATAATGATGCATTACTGAAAAAAATTGATGTTCTTTAGATATTTGGATTTGGGGGTGTAATTGAGGAGCTCATCGTGTTTCAGATGGCTCTTATTTCCCTTTTTAAGCTTCACAGAAAATTTCATGTTGGAAGGCCAAAGAGGTGAAAAGTAGAAATAGAAATATGCGTAGCAGATGTTTTCTTTTCCTCTTTGTTTAGTTTATCCTACATTATCTCACTACACACTCACAAATGTAAATAAATAAAATAAAATAAATACATTAGCTTTTTTTTTTTTAACCTTTTTGCACTGATGCTTTTACTTACACTTGCTGGCCACTTTATTAGTGACATCTTGTTATTACTGGTTTGGACCCCCTTTTGCCATCAGATCTGCCTTAATTCTCTGTGGCACAGCTTCAACAAGGTGCTGGAAACATTCCTCAGACATTTTGGTCCATATTGTCTTGACAGCATCACACAGTTAATGCAGATATATGGGCCAATAGCTAATATTGGCCCATATATTGGCCTTACCAATATTAGTTGGGCTCTACTGATTAGATACTTGTGCAAACAAGCAGTTGAACAAGTATACCTAATGAAGTGGCTTGTGAGTTTATAAATTAAAAAGATTTGTTTTCATACATAGTACAGCAGCTGCATACATTAATGATTTTTTTTTATCATTTCAAAGTGCCACCTGGATATCGTGCCTTTCTGCTCAGAGCTCGCTGTCTGTTGCTCTGTTTTTCCTTTTATCTAATATGCTGCCAGCATTGAGGGCAGGTCTGTATTAAATAAAAATTAACTTCTTATTCATCTGATTTAAAGGAACTTTGGGGATCTTTGTTTTCTCATGCAGTTCAAAAACATTTAGATGGGACCCTGAGAGTTCAGGAAAACCCCTGAAATCAAGCATTTCAGATGCCCCCTTGTCTTGTAGTACCCCGGTTGGAGCCTGATGCCAGACGGAAGTATCCGTGTGGCAGAGGCCACTGAAGACTCCCTGGGCACCTACACCTGTGTGCCTTACAACGCCCTGGGTACCATGGGCATGTCCCCCCCTGCCACTTTGGTGCTAAAGGTACATCGCTGCTCAAATTTTAGTGTCTTTTTTTCTAATTTCTGCACATTTCTACTTATAAGTCCTGTATGATTTGTGTTTCTCTAGGATCCCCCTTACTTTAATGTGAGGCCTGGGGGGGAGTACCGTCAGGAGGCTGGGAGAGAGCTAGTAATCCCCTGTGCTGCTTCTGGAGACCCTGATATACCAACCATTACCTGGAGAAAGGTGCTAAAAAGCTAAACACACAACATACAAATTTCCCTGAAACTACTTATCTAATGTGCTTGTTTTTGCCTATGATTCACTGAAATATGTATTTGCCCAGTGTTTAACTGAATAACTGTAATTTTCGTGTCAATTGAAGGTGGGGAAGCCAAGCAGGAGTAAGCACAACATCCTACCCAGTGGCAGCTTACAGTTTGTGTCCCTCAGCAAGGAAGACCATGGAGAATGGGAGTGTGTAGCCACCAATGTGGTCACAAGCATCACTGCCAGCACGCGTATCCTAGTCATCGGTACAAACAGTCTGCACAGTGCTCTCAGCTTTCTCAGTTTCCTCAGCCACTGACCTTTCTCAGTTATGTTGAGTTCACTTTGCTGTGTGGCTTGAGTGATTAGCATGAAGAAGAAGAAGTCACCCTCATCCCTCAAATTCTTTGCCTTTACCCAATTTCCCTTTGGCCGTCATTAAAATTTAATTTGATCTTATCTGTAATGGCTTTATACAGTTCATTTAAAGCCCAAATCTGTAACTACAGTGTGCAGTATCCACCCCTCTGCTGAAACACTGTCACTGCAGCCTTTGTCTGTTGAGTCATTGAACCAAGGGCATCGTTTTACTCTTTGAATTGACTGACTGACGTGTTGACAAAGACAAACAGGGTTATTAAGTATAAAACAGGGTGCTGAAAGTCTACATGTACATTGCTAGAGCCAGTCTTGTGTGAATTTCATATTTTTATTTGTATTCTGTAAGTAAATTGTAGCATCCAAATTTTTATAACTGCCTTTGCTTTTAATTACCTTTTGTGGTGTTTTTTTGATCCGAATTTATTTGGCAACACTGATTATGCTTTTCGGTTGCTTAAGTTGTGACGGTGTCTTTACAGCTGGAATAGCAGCCATTTTGAGTAGACAAGTAACTTGCTCAGTTTGTAAAGGCTACCTCAGTGAGCTGCATACTGTAGCTTCACCAGTATGCACTATATTGCCAAAAGTGTTCGCTTGTCTGCCTTCACACGCATATGAATGCATATGAATTTGAGTGATATCCCATTCTTAATCCATAGGGTTTAATATGATGTCAGCACACACCCTTTGCAGCTGTAACAGCTTCAAGTCTTCTGGGAAGGCGTTCCACAAGGTTTAGAAATGTGTTTATGGGAATTTTTGACCATTCTTCCAGAAGCGCATTTGTGAGGTCAGAAACTGATGTTGGATATGAAGGCCTGGATCACAGTCTCTACTCTAATTCATCCCAAAGGTGTTCTGTTGGGTTGAAGTCGGGACACTGTTCAGGCCAGTCAAGTTCTCCCACACCAAACTCACTCATCCATGTCTTTATGGTCATGTTGGAACAGGAAGGGGCCATCCCCAAAATGTTCCCACAAAGTAGGAAGCATGAAAATGTCCAAAATGTCTTGGTATGCTGAAGCATTAAGAGTTCCTTTCACTGGAACTAAGGGACCAAACCCAACTCCTGAAAAACAACCCCACACCATAACCCCCCCTCCACCAAACTTTACACTTGGCACAATGCAGTCAGGCAAGTACTGTTCTCCTGGCAACCACCAAACCCACACTCGTCCATCAGTTTGCCAGATGGAGAAACGTGATTAATTACTTCAGCGAACACATCTCCACTGCTCTAGAGTCCAGTGGTGGCGTGCTTTACACCACTGCATCTGATGCTTTGCATTGTGTTTGATGAGCGAAGGCTTGGATGCAGCTGCTCAGCCATAGAAACCCATTCCATGAAGCTCTCTACACACTGTTCTTGAGCTAATTTGAAGGTCACATGAAGTTTGGAGGTCTGTAGCAGTTGACTCTGCAGAAAGTTGGAGACCTCTGTGCACTATGCACCTCAGCATCCACTGACCCCCCCTCTGTGATTTTACATGTTCTACCAGTTCGTGGCTGAGTTGCTGTCATTCCCAATCACTTTGTTATAATACCACTAACAGCTTATTGTAGAATATTTTGTAGTGAGGAAATTTCATGCCTGGACTTGTCGCACAGGTGGCATCCTACCACAGCACCACACTGGTATTCTCTGAGCTCCTGAGAGCGACCCATTCTTTGTAGAAGTAGTCTACATGCCTGGGTGCTTGATTTTATACACCTGTGGCCATGGAAATGATTGGAACACCTGAATTCAATGATTTGGATGGGTGAGCGAATACTTTGGGCATCATAGTTTATAATTATCATGGCAAATGACGACTATTATGTAAACTATAGGTAGCATTGAAACACTACATAGCAATGAATGAAGCAAAACTCTATACTTGTAAATATACTATAGTGCAATTTTTTGCAGATTGGTGAACCTCTGCTCATCTTTCACAGTTTGTCTTCTGAGAAACTCTGCCTCTCTTAAGATGCTCTTTTTATACCCAGCCATTGTTACCGAACCATCACCAGTTAACCCGAGTAGTTGCAAAATGTTCCTCCAGCTGTTTTTGACACCTGTCTCATCTTTTTTGAGATGTGTTGCTGCCATCAAATTCAAAATGAGCTAATATTTTTCATAAAATCATAAAATCCATCTGTTTAAAGATTTGATATGTTCTATATGTTCTGTTGTGAATGAGATAATGAGTTGATGAGATTTGCAAATCATTGCATTGTGTTTTTGTTTACATTTTACACAGCAATCCCAACTTCTCCAAGCCATTTCCAGCACTAGTTTAGCTTAGCTTAGACTAAGATAGCTATGCTGGCTCAGTCCAAATCATTTAGAAGTACTTATAAATATCACTACTTAACACATTATATCATCTGTCTGCAAGTTCTGTTGTAATAGTTTGCAAACGGATGTGAGAGCTCTTAAGTGAATAAGTGAATCCTCTGAACTCTCCTGTGGTAAAAGCGAGCAGGTCAGTAAATCTGACACCGTGGTCCATTGCCCCAGTTTCCAATGAACCATCATAGTGTCACACAGCTGGCAGCGCTCAGCCTGCCTCCATGTGACCAGCTCTCAGCTGGCAGGTGTGGCAGGGTGGTGCAGACATCTGTGCTCCTCAGACCGTGTTCAGGTCTCTCTTTTATCCCAGTGAGAACTAACTGGCTTCGGGCCACACTGCACAGCTGTTGGGTGGGATGAGCTGAGCTGCAGATAGTACTGCTGCTCTTGAATTGCCTGACCTTAACACTGGTCACCACCGCAGCCAGCATCACATGATCTACAGAGAGCTGACAGATGCATGACACAGCTAAATTTGGAGGGTGACAACTACAAAAATGATCGTTTGCATTATTTGACTAAAACACAGTCAAAGTAATCCAGAGACAGACATTTGTATGAAATGTCAAAGCAGCATTCACATTTACAGAATATCTATAGCTTAATTATTGCTAGTGATATTAAATGATGTGTGGGTGTAAGGAGCTATATTATAAGTAAATTAGTATGTGTGCATTATGAATTTATTCCCACTCTGTCTCTGTTTCTGTCAATCATTCAGGCACCAGCCCACACGCTCCTGGCAATATCCATGTACTGCCCTCAACAACCTCTGCTAATGTGTCCTGGGAACCAGGTTATGATGGCGGCTTCGAACAGACATTCTCTGTGTGGTATGGTCCAGTGTGAGTGCTCTTACCTTACTTTACATCAATGCCAGCAGTTTGAGTAGATGCAGACAAAGTACCTGGAGGTAGACGTGTATGTCTAGATTAGTCGGAGCCATTCTTCACAAATTCAGACAGAAGATCACAGCAGAATTGTTTTGACAGCATGTTTCAGGAGGTATTTAGTATATATATATCTATATATATATATATATATATATATATATATATATATATATATATATCTATATAGATAGATAGATAGATAGATAGATAGATAGATAGATAGATAGATAGATAGATAGATAGATAGATGTAAACATGAAGACAAGGACATCATGGAGATGAATATGTGAGTCACAGCAATACAGTTGTCTCTGTAAGAGATACTGTAATTACATACTGAGAATATTTTATAATGTAGAGCAAAGCATGTTATGGCTGAGTGGAGTGCAGTATGGTGGATTTAAACACTATGAAATAACTGTGACTTACACAGGAGAGAATGGAAAAATACACATGAAAGTTTTCTTTCTAAGGCAGTGGATGGGGTTACTGTTTGCTTTCAGATCGGGTTTCATGTCCCCTCAAAGCTCTTTATTCTTGTATTATATATTGTATATTCACCTGAAATGGCTAAAATGGCTTGCCATCATTCAAATCTAACATCTGTGTGTAATATTTATCATTAAGGATTGGATCTTTAGAAAATGTGATTTATTAATGTATTCTTTAATTAGCATATTTCTTTCTATATATATATAGAGGATATTGATAGTTTGGAGCCTAAGGGACAAAATGTAATTGACTTTAGTGTAGATCAACTGATATTAGACATTTCTGTACATGAGTTGAAATAGTTTAAGTAATTATTATAATTCACACAGAGGGGCAGATAAAGTAAGAGAAAAGGGGAAAATCATTAAAATAAAGTAAATTGAAATATTAACAGATAATTGTGTTGTGATGGTTTATGTAGTGGTTGCATAATTGTCATATTTTGCTCAATTTGAACTGAATTTGGTGGAACTGCTGCATCAGGTTTAGAACAAATTTGTTATAGTTGATACACTGCAGATGAATGACAAACATATACTAAGCCGGTACAAATGGCAACAGTCAGATGAGAAATACACATGAGAAATTTTTAAAAAGTTGAGTGTAATTGAAAAAAAAAATGATGCAGATAAAATAGAGGAAAAAATACATAAATTGTTTTTCACCAATTTGCCAAGACTTAGGAAACAACTTTTAAATCCATATATCTCACAAAATTATAGAAGCAAAAAAAAAAAATTCAAAAAAACACATTTCCAGACATCTTAAAAAGATGTAAATAACTTGGATGTGCATTATAAGACTGAAATTATACAAGTATATTTTATATTGAACTAGACCAGGTGTATGAATTGATGTTATAAGAAAAGTTTCTTAGACCTGATGAGGTCAGAGATGTGACCTGTTTCAGCTGTTCTCCGTTCCTCTGGCAGGCTGTTCTAACAGCTCAGAGCTTGAAATTAAAGGCTGCCTCACCAAATGTTTTTCTCCTGCATGTTATAATATTTCAAAGAGTCAAGCCCAAAGGGTTCATAAATTTCCAAGCATGTCAAACTGATCCAAGACTCTAAAGTGCTTTAAAAGTTGTTCTGTTTGGTGCTTCACCCTTAAATTAGATGCAACTCGTTGTGTCACTATTTACAGTTAATTAAATCATCATTACATATTTTCACCTGGTATATAAGCTTCTCTCTCTCTGCATCATTTCTCTCCATAGGTCAAAGAAAATAGACTTCGGTCCTCATGACTGGCATTCGATGCCAGTTTCTGGTGCTCAGATCTGGTTGGTGGTGCCAGGGCTGGAGCCTGGGACAGAGTACCAGTTCAGTGTGTTGGCTCAAAACAAACTGGGCACGGGCCCATTCAGTGAAGTTGTGACAGTCACCACTGCAGGTGGGTACTGCTAATCAAAGGATGTTCCAGCCATGTTTGCTGCTTCTTGACTTCAGAATCAGCCCGCTGAGTTGCACTGAGACACTATTTCTAATTTTAGAAAGTAACCAGACACAGTATGGAATATACTGCCCTCTAGTGATGTTTAAAGTCAACTATAATGTCTCCAAAATCATTATCCCCTCCTACCCTTGGTTTTATTGTCTAAAGTTGAATGTTTTACATAGATCTCCAGATGAGATATTGTCTAATCTGATTTTTTGTGTGTGCTCATCTCGGTCACCTTCAAAAGCTCAGAGTAACAAATGTAATGAGCAGCAGCGAATAGAGCCACAGCGGCTGTATGGGCTTGTTTAAGTTTTAATATTCTCAGTCATTCACAGAAAATGCAGTAACAGGTTTCCTTGCAGAAAAAATGCACATACATAATAATCCATCTTGTATATCAGGGAGAATAACTCTATCTTTTTAAACCAGGCTAGATTTTGTAGCATGTTGTTTTGTAGATTGAATTAAGTGAGACTTAGATTTTATTGTAGAAGTCAGCCAAGTTAAATGTGCATGTGAATTCAGCTACATGGGGCTAGTATTAAGTAGACCCTGACCAGTCGGGTTTTCTTTTCTTCTTTTTTTTCTTTTCTTTGTTTTATTTTAGTGTTGCCTGTTTGGTCTTTGTATGCAGAGAGGAACTACAGTACAGTGGGTAAAATAATTATATGATCCCCTGCTGAATTTGTAAGTTTTGCTCATTTACAAAAAAAAAACATATAGTCTCTATTTTTAATGGTAGTTTAATGGAGAGAGACAGAATATCAACCAAAAATCCAGAAAACACACATTACATAAAAGTTATAAATTGAGCTGCGTGATATTGAGTCAAATAAGTATATGATCCACAAGCAAAACATGACTTAGTACTTGGTGGAAAAGCCCTTGTTGGCAAGCACAGCAGTAAGATGTTTCTTATAGTTGTTCTCACAAGTTTGCACACATCTCAGGTAGGATTTTGGCCCCACTCCTCTTTACAGAAACTCTCTAAATCCTTTAGGTGTCTTGGCTCCCTCCACAGATTTTCTACTCCATGACCTTAATGTGCTTCTTGTCTTGCCACTCCTTTGTTGCCTTGGCAATATGCTTTGGGTCATGCTGGAAGACCCACCCACAACCCACCATCAGTGTTACGGGTGAGGAAGGAAGGTCCTTGCGCATTGCCCCGCTCATTAGCCCCTCAATGCAGTGAAGTCATCATGTACCCTTAGCAAGAAAAACAGCCCCAAAGCATCATGTTTCCACCTCCATGCTTGACTGTGGGGATGATGTTTTTTGGGTCATACTTGGCATTTCTCTTCCTCCAAACACAGCGGGTCAAACTGATGCCAAAGAGCTGAGACAGGCCTGTACATGTGCCTTTTTGAGCAGGGGGACCTTGCGGGTGCTGCAAGATTTCCTTTTATTACAGCATAGTGTGTTACCAATGGCGGTCATGGTGGCTGCCAACTGCCTTGAGATCATTAACAAGCTCCTTAGTTTTTGGCTGATCCACCACCTTTCTCATGATCATCTTCACCCCAGGAGGCAAGATCTTGCATGGAGCTCCAGACCAAGGGTAATTGATGGTCAATTATATTTCTTCCATTTCCAAATAATCACAGCAACAGTTGTCACCTTCTCACCAAGCTTCTTGCTGATGGTCTTGTAGCCTATTGTGCAGGTCTACAATCTTGTCCCAGATGTCCTTTGACAGCTCTTTGGTCTTGCCCATCGTGTTGGAGAGGTTGGAATGGAAGAAACCAATTCTGTGGACAGGTGTGCTTTATACACATAACATTGAGATCAGGAGTATCTGTAATTGATTGATTTTTCTGGATTTTTTTGGTATTCTGTCTTTATCCATTAAAATGAATCTACCATAAAAATTAGAGACTATTAATTTCTTTGGGGTGAAAACTTATTTGAAAGTTTTCACCCCAACTGTAAACTAAAGGAGCTGAAAGGATTTAAAGTCAGTGTTTCAGGTAGAAGAAAAAGCTGTATCACTTTTCCTTAAACACAGAAATTGATATATTAAATGCTCTCTTTGCCAATCAATCCCTAAGCAGTAAATAATTAAAGTATTTCACCTCTATTACTTTAGTTTAAGCAAAGTAGCTATAATACCATAAGAACTGATTCATATGAAGAACTTAAATGCAATAGGATCCTGATCATCCAGTTACAGACCCCCCAGGCACAACTAATATTACACATGACAATATAACAAGTAAAGAAACAAATACAACTGACATTCAGTGCATTCATCTGAATTATATTGTTATATGAATAACAAATCATTACAAGAGCAACATCAAAAGCAGTCACAGTGACCAAGAGAACTGTTTTCTCACTCCTTTAAAATGCACTTAAACTCCCCCCATCATAACCAGTTCTGTCAATTTTGGAACCTTCTGTAGATCATTCCAGGAAAAAGGGGCAGCAAATGTAAAAGCCTTTTTTTTCCTAATTCTGGTCTGACTCTTGGGACAAATATTTATAAAAAATGTTTTCCTCTTCAGTGCCACTTACCAGTACCACTTCTCTCCCTCTGTCTGTTGCCCTTGTTCACAGCCCCAAGTGTTGTAACAATATACGAGTGTTGAAGCAATAATTAATGCGCTAGTAGAGCTTAGAGAGCTTTTTTCTGGGAAAAACACACTTTTGGGATGTGTCCACTTAGAAAAGGGAATAAACACATTTTATTTTTTTTAATCTAATATAAAAATGCAAGCAAAGCATAAATATTCCCTGGATACTCACTTCTTTGGCTGTGAAGGGCAGCAGGCCTTCCACTGACCAGAGCCTTACTTACTTAGTGGCTCTTGCTCCAACCAAAGTTTCGGGGCATAAATCCACTGTGCCTGTGAGCTGTTACTACAGCTAACTTCCAGATTAGCTTGTACAGTACCAGTCAAAGGTTTGGACACACTTTTGACTGATACTGTATGTCATCTTGCTGAACATTGTTTCAACTTTAAATTAGCTGTAATGTTTTCTTCCTGAACCATTAAAAACCCTGTCAGTTTTCATAAAAGCATGTCCACGTTTTTCCATTTTCCTCTTTCATTTGGCAACTCAGTTTTTGTTTGTTTCATTCATTGTGGTAATACAGTATCCACCACAGCTAGCTGCATCTGGAAGAGACTACTAACCTCAGAAGTATGGAGGAGAAAGGGGCTGGTGAAATGCCCCATGATATCTGTCTTCTCATAATAACCCCCCCCCCCCCCCCCCCCCCCCCCCCCGCAAAAAAAAAAAGGGAAAATTGTTTGATCAGGTGTATGTTTGTTGTAACACTGCTTCTTGGTAATAAATCTTATACTGTTGGAAAGCCTGTTTATTTCCCCTTAAATGGAGCCACATTTGTAAGGAAAATGTATTTGTGGGTTGCGCCCATGAAAAACTTGCCTCTCTCTGCAGTTTATTCTGCTATTGACTCTTTATTGTCATTCATTGGATTGGATGATTGAAGTCTGAAGAAACAAGACACATTGGCAATTTAACAGTTTATTCATTTAGCAAAAAAAGGCCTCAGTAGCATTTGGAAGAACCATGCACAGCCACGACAGCCTGACACCTCTTCCTCATGCTGGTCACCAGCTTGGTCCCACACTGCAGAGGAATGTCATCCCATTCTTCAACCAGCATTTGTCACAACACAGCCAATTTGGTTGTGTTGGTCACTCTGGCACAAACAGCACACCTTCATGCCTCCCACAAGTGTTCAGTGGGGTTGAGGTGAGGACTGGAGGCAGGCCATTCCATCCTCTCCACTCCCAAATTCTGCGAGTGTTGTCATCTTGGAGGATAGAGTTTGGTCCTTGACTGCAGAGATTCAGGATTGCCACTGGTTGCAGAATCTCATCCTGATATCGCTCTGCATTGAGATTGCCTCCATTGATGACAAGCCTGAGTGTCAGCACATGGGGTACCAGAAGCTCAAAACAAGAGGCAACAGCTGAATAAACAACATTGTAAGATTTATTGCCAAGACACCAAGAATAATCATAAGAAATAATCAACCAAACACAAACTTCCTTACTTTTTGTGCTAAGTTTATATGGTTTCAAGATCTTAAGTTTAAGAGAATTCATTTCTGGTCTTTTTTTTTTCTTTTCCATTGGGCCTCCCCAACTGCACATGGGCCCCTGGGTACATGTCCAGAATGCCCACTGGATAAGCCCAGATGATGGGTGTATTTTATGTCTTGTGAGCCCGGACTTGGCCTTAAATTGCCAACTGCTTTCCTTCATTCAGCAAGGGTTAAAAGAGGCCTGCAAAGTTCTGACCTAATTCACACACTCAGATGGATGCTAGTAGGTTTCTGCTGTTTATTAAATTTCTCCATGACCCATAATGAAATATTTAGAATTTACTTTTACAACAAAAACCAAGAATTAACCAACCAGTTTTGGTTAACCCCAGCTCATAGCCACCACCCACAGGCTTATCACCTAATGAAAAGGAAAAGTCCATTTGTTTCGTATTTGCTGGTGTTCATTACTTCCAAAGTGGACTTTGATGTTCTATTGATGGAGGGCCATGAAATGTCATTTTCTCCAGAGGATGAATCCTCCTTACTTTGAATGCCTGTAAAAAGTAAAAGCGCTGTTGAATGAATCTCCATTAAGCTACACGCAGAAGCAAAATCCTTATAACTTATATAACTCGATTTGCACACAATTTAGTAGAAACATTCATTCAATAGACATGAACTATTTCAACAACTGTTGGATTTATTGCCATGAAATTTGTATTTAGATGTTCGTGTTCCCTTCTGGATAAATTGTCTCAGGGATTTCTTGACTTTTTATCTCGTTATTTCTTTATGTAAATGACTCATGATAGCATGATATTATACTGAAATAGGATCATGTTAGCAACATCCCGTTGATACAGCACCAGTTACAGCAGCATTTCTCTCAAAGCATCATTGTTCTGCTTAACAACTCATTCAGTTTTCAACATGAATGTAACTTTTTTTTCCTCCATTGAATACATTTTCATAAATAAATGATTGGCCCACAGGCTCTCCCCTGGGTACCCCAGAACCACTGGTGCTTCTTACTCCACCACGGTGCCTCACAGCCAATCGCACGCAGCACGGTGTCCTCCTCACGTGGCTCCCTCCAGCCAACCACTCCTCACCTATTGATCGTTATATCATGGAGTTCCGTCTCGGGGAGAGATGGGAGGTCCTGGATGATTTAATCCCCTCAACTGAGACTGAACTCATAGCCAGAGACCTTGTTCAGGTCAGTAGAGTAGACATTTTGAAATTTGACTGTTTGTAACTTTGTACGTTTATGTCTTTAAATGCAGAGAGTGGGGCAGAGCTGGGGGAATAATTGATTGAAAACTACTTTTTTATTAACCCAATTAAATAATCCTGCCTTTCTTAATTTTCTACACAGTTTTATCATATAAAGTTTCATTCAAGAATAAAATTCCTATAAGAGAGAAAGGTGCAAATCACAAATCTCTCCTTGTTACTCAAACAGTTATACATAAGAAAGTGCTTCTGACATATGACATGCTGCAAGGCACTGCCTTCTAGTCTGTGCACAATACCCAGCATTGGAGTGTAGCTTTGCATCTCTCTGACAGGAGTCCTGGTATGAGTTTCGAGTGATGGCGGTTATGGACGACCTGATCAGCGAGAGCAGCAATGTGGTGGGAGTATCTAGCACAGGTGAGTGTCTTTGTGCTTGGCCCCTATGAATAATACACATTTAAGTTGTTACACCACATCTCTTTTTATGCCCTCAGATCCCTTCCCTGCTCCAGAGTTGCCCGATGAGGGTCTGGCGCGGCCTGTGGTGGCAGGTGTTGTGGCAACTATCTGTTTTCTGGCAGCGGCGGTACTGTTCAGCACCCTAGCAGCTTGCTTTGTCAACAAGCAACACCGTCGCAAACTCAAGCGTAAACCAGGTTGGTCTCCCCCTTCACTTAATTTACATGGATTTGATATAGTTAATGTCTGGCCATGGATGGGGTTAATCAGTGGGCCTAAAGGCACAACAAAGACACAAAACAAGCACAAGGAGACAAAAAAATTATCACAAGAGTAATTAAAAGCCATGTTGTTTGCAGTTGTTTTCTTTCTCTTTCAGTCGCTCAGAGTGTCTTGCTTTTTGTCTTGATGGGCAGGGGTCCTTTCCTGTCTGTGCCCAGGAGCTCATTGTTTCAAAATTCATCCCTGTGTCTGACTTTTACTTCGGGTGTTCAGTAGTGAAAAGCCTAAACTTAAATGTGTTTGTCCTCTCAGATCCTCCCTTGTCGGTGACACACTTCAGGAAAAGCATTGAGTCGCCGTAAGTAAAGTTACCCCAGAGCCTCTCCTGTCTGCCAGAGGTCGCTGCTACTGTTCGTCTTCTCTTACACCTGTTATAAATAGTTTGTTTCTTTGCATGCTGTGACAGGTCATACATGTTAACAATAAATAATCAGTTTTGACCTTTCAACTGGAAATACCTTTTAGAGTCTATTACACTCAGCATGCTTTGCTGAGGTGGTATATTCAAGATGGTATATCTAAGACGGTATAGCTAAGGGCAACCTTTAAAAAAAAACACTGATACAAGATTGGGCTTCTTTGTGGGTGTAGTAGAACATGTACAGTAGCAACCTCTAGCGGATCACGGGAAAATTAAGGAGAGTTCAAAGCAGCGAAGTCTGCATTTTAAGCACATTACCCAGAGTGCTCAAGCTGCAGTATGTGTATTGATTTTTGATCCATCTGTATTCTTTAACACTGTCTGCTTTCTGCATGATTCTCAGTGTTTAATGATGCTGGTTTTTGTACAGTATCAGCTACATGTGTGTACTTGTCTGTCTGTAAATCTTGTGTACATGTATGACTGCATTTCAATCTCAGAAGAAGCTCATTTCTGACAATAATCTGTGTAAATCCCATTGCAGAGTAAATGTCTGTTTGCTTGTGACTTTAGGTAAAACCTAAAATCAGTATCAGAACACCTTTGTGTAATTTTTTTTAAATGATCCAGGCAGGTCAGGGAGTTTACACTTAGTCCTTCCTGCAAATAGCATAGTTAAAGATGAACCAGGCCCATGTCGTTTGTTTCCCATCGCAGGCCTCCTCTCACCCCCTTGCCAGGGGTAGAGCCCTGCTGGGACGAGCCTGCCAGGAGCAGTTTCTTGCCCCCGCCGGCCAGCCCCCTGTGAGTGCCTGCCTGCACCAAAATACAGAGTGTGCTGCACTGCACTGGCTTGGCTGCATGGTTAATGCATTGCATAGACATTATTAGCTCACAGTGATTATTTGTAGTTGTAGGGGTGCCTACTATTTGCATGCACAGACTTCCATGCACCATACAGGGATTAAATTGCTTTAGCTCAGCTGCATGTACAGTACAGTACTGTGTATATGCACTCATTGTAATTTATGTCTACCCGATGCATTCAGTGACCCAGTACAGTAAGTGTTGAGTATGCTGCTCCTGGTGTGGGCAAATGAGGCCTGGTTAGATGTCATCTGCTTTCCACACATCACCATTTGGCGCAGCATATGGAAATTGGTCTCATGTCTGCTCAAGAAGATGTAGACTCAGTAGATCTGTGATACGGTTGTCATGGTTGCGTTGTTGGCTTTTCTCTCATCCTGTCACTCTTTGGTTCATTAGCTGGAGCCCTATCAGGAGTCTGCTGCCGCCATGAACTGGCCATTATCATAATGTAGTCCATTGTGGCTGCCTTAATCAAGTGCTTTGGCTTTCTATTGTGTCATATGTTTACAAACTGCAATCATATCTGTTTATTTAAAGTATCAGAGTTTTTTTTTTGTTTGTTTTAAAATACTCCTACCACTTTCCGTTTCATCTGTTATGTGCTAAATTAAGCCAGTACGCTGTGTCTGCGTTTTTTACCAGGTTATCATCAGGGAAGATAAGTCCAGAGAGTTCCCCTCCATCACGGCCCCGCTCGCTTTCATCGGAGGGTTCCCATGGTCCAGGCCTGTATGTCAGGAAACTGCCCAGCCCTCAGAGAGAAAAAGAAAAAGAGCTCTCCTTCTACAAGAAAACCAAGCGTGCCATAGCCAGCAAGAAATACAGTGTGTCCAAACACGAGGCAGAGGTCACCACGCCTATTGAGCTGATAAGTCGTGGCCCCGATGGCCGCTTCGTCATGGAGACCAGCCCACCTCCCCGTCGCATCCAGGGCTTCCCCTTCGCAGAGGAGTCTGACATGTACCCTGAGTTCCGGCAGTCCGATGAGGAGAATGATTTTGACCCAGGGCCTCTGCCGCCCATCATGCCCACGCTGCGGCCCCAGCTCTCCCCAACGTCCTCCAGCCTGGAGTCAACGCAGCCCCCCACCTACAGCCCCCGCCTACACAGGCCCATGGAAGGTATGAGCTTTGCAGAGGGCAGTGCACTTCACGCCTCAGGGCAGGCCCCGGCCTCCCGCTACAGGGGCTTTCCCCAGGGCCCATTCTATGGGTATCTAGGCAGCCGTATTGAATCAGGGATTCCACCACCATTCTACATGCCTGACATCAGCCCACGTAGCTCCGCTCTGTCCTCACCCCCAGGCACTGCTGAGGGGCCATTTGGTTACCCCTCCATCCCCGAGGAGAGTGGAGAGATGGAGCACCATCAGTACACTGCCTCTGGCCATTCTCTGTCTCACACACACAGCCCTCCTCCTCGCTCACCCGAAAGCTGGCAGCCTCATGAGTTACCCTTCCTGGGTCTAGAGGGCCCACGGTTCATATATCCACCTCACCATCCCTTACATCACCCCCAGGACCTCCCTGACCCACCCCCATATCCTCCTCACTCTCTCCCTCCCAGTCGCCTGCACCTCCCTCCCCTAAAGGATCCAACAAGCCCTGGACTCCTGCAGCTGGAGGTTCCTGTGGCTCCCCCAGGCAGAGACAGGCCCCCAGGGCCTCCGGTTAGGCGTTTAGCTATGCAACAGGCCCAGAGTCTCGGCCAGCTCAGACACACGGCCCACGGTGTGGGTGTACCAGTGTTGCCTTACCCTGACCCGGCAGTCCGTGCAGGGAGCCCAAGCACAGCCCCCAGTAGTAGCCCTCAGTCCTGGCTCAGCCCGAGGGCGGGGCGCCGGGCAGACCCCAGCCTACCCCCGCTAGTACTCCCACCCTCCCGTCTCTCTCCACTCTCCCAGAGCCCACTTAGCACCCAGCCAGGTTCCCCAGATATCCTTGTTAGGCCCCCTCCACGCCCCAGCATCCTCCGCACCTCTCGGTCTCTGGAGATGCCTGAGATCACCCTGCAGCCCTCGGCTACTGTCAGTTTCTCTCGGAGGTCCTCCCTGACCGCCTCTCCCACTCAGAGCCAGGGCGCCAAGCAACCCAGCCCCAGTTACCACGCCCACATGTCCTATGCCTCCACTGCAGCCAGTTACCCCTCCCAGTCCCCCTCTCCCCCTCCGGAGGGCAGGGATGTTTTCGGGCAGAGGCCATCCCAGAGAAGGACAGAGGAGGAGATGCTACCCTCAGAGCCCTCCCAGCTCCAGATATCAGCCTCAGGGTAGGTGATCCATCACAGTAGAGAATAGTCACATATTTATTTAAGGAGGAGACTTCTCATCTGCTCTCTAAATTTCCTCAGTTTCACTTTGATGTTTCCATTAAGAAATAATTAAGATGCATATTGTACTTTAATATGCAGAAGGCATGTAATTGCATTTAGCACACACTGTGTCAGTTCATAAAAATTCTCTAAACATTAACTTTTAATAGCATGTAAAAGCTCAGTGTGATTTTAAGATCATGTATTTTTTTTGTCTTAATACTGATGGCTCTTATTTAATCAGTGAAATATTGATCATAATGCAAATTTAAATCAACTTTAAAAGGAAGAGTTCGATGAAGCCAAAAGCTACAGAAACTGTGCCATTTTTTTTTTCTGAACCTAAAAGCTTTCAGTCTAAGTATTTTCAAAAGCTGAGTAGAAATTTGATTTAATCAGATCATTTATTGATACAAGTATGAGAATAAAAACTGTGAAACTAGTATTTTCAGGCTTAACTTCAACAATTTACTGTACATTTGATAAACATTTACATTTGTTATTACTTTTCTAATATTTCACCAAGACTGTAAGATGTCACTGGTGTGTTTATTCATGGTTAATAAATTGCTTACTAATGCCTTACACAACCATTATAGCAACAAATAGCGTTTATATGCCTCCAGGAGAACATGTGATTTGTCTTTGAAATTGAAGAATCTGTTTTATGGAAATTTTAAAAATGTGTATTGTAGTATGTTAATATTGCAGTGAGGGGGCAGGAGATCAGAAAATAGGCAATATTAAAAACAAAAAAATAAAACAAAACTGCAGAATAAGGTACAGTAACTGACAAAGCTGCCACAGGTGTAGGTGTTAACTTGTAATTTGTATGCATTTACTAGTTGGCACATACTTATTGAGTTAATTAGTTGCTTATTAATTTTAATAAATACCCTAAAATTATTAATTAAGTTTTGCTTCTGGTTAATACGCTTATAAGACTGTTTTAAAAAAGCATTAGTAAACAATTTTTTAACAAGTAATGATGCCATAATCTCAGCTTATGAATTCTTTATAAAGATGCATAACAAACAATCTGGTCTTCAGTTATACAGTTTGATGAATCATATTTATAACAGTAGCAAGTAAATAGTAGTAAGTCATAAATAGAAGGCTCTATGTTTGTTACTTGATTATAAATAATAAGCTGTTAAAAATATATTCTGGGCCCCAGCCTTTTCCAGAAGGTTAGAGGTCAGCGTATTGGCCCTCCTGAAGAATTGTAGCGCTAAAGAGGCAAATTGAGCGTTTTGAGGACGATTAAAGCTAACGATGATCTGGCAAAATAGTTCACTTCAGTGGTGAATGATTTGTTAACCATTAGAGTAAAAAACAATTAGTGACAATTATTAAGTCATTTATAATGGACGCAATATTGGAAAGTGGCACCCATAAGAATAAAAACTGACTGAACTGAAAGTAAAGTTCTCGTTACGTTCATAGATCAGTGGCCCCGTACATTTAGGACAAAAAACAGGAAATTATATGCAACATTAAAACATAGCTGAGATTCATACACATCTATGCCCCATAGAGTTTCTTTACTGTACACATTCCTGTGCCCCTCACACCCACCTCACTACCCTAGAAGCTACAGTCACATGGTAGTTAATGCCATGCAGCAGAGACTTGCTCCTGCACCATCACCGGCCTTTAAGGGAAAGTAGCTTATAGGGCTGCTGCTTTATAGAGGGTAAGGGTCTTACCTGATTTGTTTTTGATTGATCTCAGCTATCTGGGCAGCGTTGTTGTGACCCGGTCCCCTACGCCGCAATAGGTAAGGGTCGGACCCATGTCTGAGAGGGGAGGGGTCAGCAGGGGGAGGGCTCTAATCACTCTCTCCTTTAAAGGGGAATCGCTTTGGGTTGTGCCTCTGTGCTGGATTCAAGTGAAGTGCAACTAATGGTAATAATGACTGCAGGACATATTTGTCAATACAGTTCCAAGGCACAGTAAGCCTGCTGTGGCGTAGGCTACAGTAATTAGGCTTGCGAGCAAGCACGAGGAGTGGTTTTGGACTGTGGAGAAGCATTTGATTTTGCCTTTTTCATTGTTTGAACACAGACATGTTTCCCTGCACTAAAAAAAAAAAAAAAAAGCCTTGAATCAATAGAGGACGCACATGAATGATAGACTGGAGTATTCCCCTTTAAAGTTTTGTTCCATGTGCAAAATGCCATGCATGCATTCTCTAAACTTCTCTCTACAACCAAACAAATAACAATTCTCAAACTAAATTCTTTGTCACATTTGTTGTCCTAAGTGCTTTCGTTTTTTCTGTCATGTGACTGTTTTTAATGGCCATTTCCTCTTCCTGTCATGTGACTTGTTCTTTAACGGCCATTTCCTCTTCCTGCCATCTCCTCCCGTCAGCATGGTGAAGCCTCTGTACGCAGTGTTCATGTTTATGAAAGTGTGCTGTACAGTGTTTATGTCTATGGAAATGAGCAATATTTTAACACTGTTGCCTCGGCACACAGTTTAATGTCACAATGGAAATGTTCTCTGACTGTCCAGGACTGTTACAATTCTCAGATTTGTCTCCCCCTCTCTGCTAATGGCTCTCAATCTTTCTCTCCACAGTGACAAATGATGGACAGCATCTCTAAAGCTTTGTGTTCCTATGCCTTTTGAAACAATACATGTTTGGCACGACAACTTGACTTAATGAAAGCATTAAGTCAGGTTTGAGGCTGTTTGTATTCAGTTCTTTGAAAGGCAAAGAGCCAACAGTGAGCCTCATGAACACGAACTTTAATGTTTGTGAGGTTATTGGTCTTTAACTTTATTGCATCTTTCTATGAGAGATGGACAACAAAGCCAGAGTATTCGAGCATGAGGTAAAACTTCTAAATAGACAACGGAAGTGAGGATACTTCAACATGACGTGATTATGTTGTGCTGATTAATTGATTATTTTCATTCAACTTCGCATGTATCACTCATAAAATGAAAATAGTTTTCAAGGTCTCAGTAACACCTTCCTGTGTGTTTTCTTTTTAAAAATAAAAAAATTATATATGCAGTACTTACATGTTAGGACACAGAGTAAACAGAAATCCTGAGTAAATACACACACTGCAGGGGTTGGCAACCTTTTCTATGATGACTGCTAAATCCACCGTACAATAATAGCAGAGCTGCAGGTGTTTGATTTGCACAGTTTCAGTTTCAGAGACAGGACTTAAAACTCGAAAAAGCAGCTTTAATGCTGAAGTCTCTGCCAACAATACAAAAACAAGGCAGGACTGGAGCCAGAAATGCAAAAACTCAGAGACAAAAGGGAAAACATGGCAAATAACTGTGGACAACTGAGGGCTTAAATACATAACAGGTCATTAGGCAGAGAGGACACAGCTGGGGAGAACAAGACACAGGCGAACAGACTCTAACTAATGAGACAAGGGGAAGCAACGCACACGAGCCTAGCAAAAATTGGAATAGGAAGTGACTAAACATGGGAACAGGAATGCGGACTTGACACAATACAGGAGGACCATGACATGAGTGATTTTCAGAAATGTTAATATTTTAGTAATGGCCTTGCAACAGTTAATGTGGCCAGAGGAAAAATGTTAAAGGAATTATGTAAAGGCACCTTTATGTATTCTTCACTGAATGCTTTAGAGCAACCACTTTGCTTAGTTTATTTGGACACTGCCCTCTTGAGCAACTTTTACTGTTTATCAGACTCATTGAAGTTTTTCTTATGCGGATGCCTTACACTTGACATTCAGCAAACAATACTGTCAATTCAAAATGCGCTCGTGCCTCAGTTTCATCTGTCAACAAACCTCGTCTCCACTGTTTCACCTGGGCTGAAAAGTCCTGCCAGATTTGCTTGTTATCTTGCATCCATGTGGTTACTACAGTCATGGCCAAAGGTTCTGACAGTCCTGTGCAGCTCTTTGCATAAATTATTTGCCAACAAAAGTATGAAACTCATGAAATGCTTATGATTGTCATGTATGTGAATATGTCATAGAAACATGTTTAAAAAAAAATCTAATTAAAATCTAAAGCGGCAAACGAAATGCAAGTTAAGTTATAGCAATTTACAGCAGTTTAATGTTATATTAGATTTTTAAAAATGTGCTTTTATTACAAAAGCAAAACCAACAAAGTGACCCCCAACCTTTTGAGCGGTAGTTTATGTTTGATTAAGCATCGCCCTTCTCACAAGTCACAACTTGACGCAGGTGCTGGTGCTGGAGGTTGCCCACCCCTGAGCTACGGTTTAGTAAAAATAGTGCTAATGGAGAATTCTTTTTTTTTTTGCAACAAGGCTTCATTAGTACAGGAACAATCATTTTAAAGTTCCAGAAATTATTTTCATTTTATGAGTTTTATACAGCAACGAGGCCAATATTGCTCGCATTTCTAAAGCAGTCACTATTTAAAGACCCAAATCTGAGAGAGTAAGTGAAGCAGGGATTAAAATGAATGTTGTAAATTAGGACGTGTTTGGTTCCGTTTTTAGCGGCATCTTTAAGACTCCATCCCAGATTTAAATAACAGTTATTACACCAATATCAGTGGAAGAATATGAATTGATTGATTTCCAGATTTTAGAACAAACACCTATTAATATGTTGTCTCCAACTTTTATAAAAACTGGAGTGGGTCTTTAACATAATGATTGTTTAAGAAAAAAACTTATAGCCAATAATTTCACTAAATCCACTGCCACCTTATGTCAACTATTCTTTCTTTCTCTTTTTTCATTTTTTCCCTCTTTCTCGTTCTTTCTTTGTATCTAACTTTTCTCATCCATCACCGCAGATAGAAAGTGGAAATTCATCATCTTAGTGAAAGGGCTCTCAGTAGAAGTTCAAGAGCTCATCAAATCATATGATAGCACCTTCTGGAAATAGAAATGAAAGTGCCATTTTGTCTGTTCACTCTTGAGACATGACCGAACACGACTGTTGGATTAATGCAGAGCAATGTATGCTGTGTCTTTCGTCTTCTCAGGGAACCTCTAGGTGCGTCTAGTGATACTGCCGGGTCTGAGAGCTTACCAGCACTGCTACAACACTGTATTACTAAAGCCAAGGGAGTGGCTGCCAACAACAATAACAACACAACCTCCGGAAGGAGAACAGGTTTGTCTGACGATCAGAGAAAAGACACAATTGATTAATGTTCAAAGAGGTGTTCTGTGTGTGAGTCCTTTGCCTCTCTTTCAGGTGCGTCTCCCTCTCAGACCCAGCAGCAATCTCAGACACCCCAAGAGGGAGAGGATCTTAACTTCCCAAGAAAGAGGAAAAAGCAAAACAAGAAGAACCCCTATCTCTATTTGACCTCCTTCCTGCACCGCAGGCAGTTTGAGGAGGACCAGACAGGCATTCTGGCCAGTGCAGACTCAGAGGGCCCAAATTACGGGACTCTACGCTGACCCTTGTGCCCCAACAAGCCATTGGACTCGACTAAACTGACCACCCCTGAGAAACCCCACCTCAGCACGTCCCGCTCCACCCAAATATCAAATGAATACCTTTCTTATAATCCTTAAAAGTTAATCTACGTTTGGGGAGTGGGGAAACATTGAGCTGAATACTCCGGGGTTGGAAATCTTATCTGAAGACAAGAACAATGGCTTTTTCTGGGTTGTCACCACAACTTGTCTTTGAGGAATTTCACTTGAAAATGCTCTGAAAATATATAATGTATATAAATAGTAAAACAAGGGAATTGAGCTTCCTCCTACAGTAATAAAAAAATGTGTTGGTTGAGTATGTCACAACACGTTAAAGATTTTTCACTCACTGGTCATTGAGGGGTCCATATCTTTAGGTTTTTCAGTGATACAGCGTACTGTTAAGCCTGGTGCGTCCTCGGACAGGGACATGAGTCTACCTTTCCTACAATACAAATAGATTCAGTATTTAAACACAGGGTTCTTACCACAAATATACCTCAGAGTAAACGCAGATTTGCTGTAATTCTTGTGGTATACTGTACGTACTTGACCTTTTTACTTATGGATAAAAAGGTTTATATCACACACCGCTCTCATTCAAATGGATAATATGGCCTAACTTTATCTACTTTAGAAGCTTTTTATTACCAGTAAAAGCTAGCATATTGTGTTCGTTTTGATTTGTGATCCAATGCCAACAATTAGAGGACAGTGTCTTAATTTTACTGCGTGCTGGTTCGGTGTGTTTGCACTGATCATTGCGCCGCTGCGTTAAGGCAACGATCACAGCCTTCACGAGATCGCTCAAACTGATTTGGGACTTAAATGCTCAGCAGAGGTTGGACTCGAAGGGTCAGAAGAACGGGGTGACAAATTGTGAACTGTACTGTATGTATTTCATTATTAAGGAAATCATTTGTGAAACGTGGCACGTCTCGAGGTGCCTTTTTGTTTTTGCCTTGTTTTTATCTGTTGTTTGTTTCTTTTCTAACATTAACTGCCTTTTTCTTCGCCTTCTCATATTTCTCTCACTGGAGGAGTGAGGGAATCCGATAGTGTGTGTGTGTGTGTGTGTGTGTGTGTGTGTGGTTTTGCTTTCTCTGCCAAGGACTCATGAGAGAAGATGCTACGGAAGATGCATAAACACTCGTTTTGTTTTCTTTTTAACATGGGTTCCTGCTTCAGCTGTGTATATCCAGATAACAGGATAGAACCAGATTAAAACCCATAAAAAAAACAAAACAATTAAATAGAAATGCACACAGATTGGAAAAAAAAAGGCAAATAACTAAACACATTTCTGCTGTCCCAGAGAAGCACTGAAGCACTGTACATGCAAAAGATTTCATGCAAAAATAACCGAGCAGTTCAGTGAGGACGTTAATGTTCAGCAGCAGCTTTTAGAGGAGAATGTGATTGTTTTATATAGCTGTTAACAAGCAATGGGAGATATTCAAACAATGGCCACCTCGACTGTTTATCTTTAACAACTGTATATTACTTGCTAGCTACTTCTCTATATGTTTTGTTAAGTTTTCGACACTAACCGATAATGAATGTATGTTTTGCTGTACAGGAAATGAATGTCCCAATGTCACAGAACATTGAATGACCCATTATATTACTTCTAGTGTAGCTGTGATTGGTGAGGTAACCAGTTGGCGCATTAAGTCCAAATTCCTGTATGCAGTCCCACACAGTTTCTGAGCCAAGTCCCCCTCTTTGATCTACAGAAGAGAAAAGCAGTTTTCGTTGTATTGTTAAAGCTAGTTCAATCACCGAGACATATCAAGCAGTCCCCCCCCCGATCTCCTACCAACGACTCAAAGGTTTCCAGCTAAAAAAAATCCACATGAATCTTTTGACAGGTGAGAAAGCGGTGATTGCCTGAAAAGTGAGCGTCAAAGTGCATATTCTACTTTAACAAATTGGTTTCGTGTAAGATACGAGGAAAAAAAAATCTATATTTGTTATGTACTGTACATGGTGTGTATTGTATTTGTAAAGATAAATCAAACCATGTTTTACAGGAACGCGTTCTTGTATGAGGATGTATGAAAAGACGGGAAGGATCCCACAGAAAAAGAAATTAGATTATATATAAAAGTATTTGCTTACAGTACGGCTTTAAGTGGACAATGTTTTTAAAACATTTTAAGGTGCCTAATTTGTCATACTTTAGCAGACGTTATTTTATCTGAGATGAAAAGAAAACTTAATGTTAGTACCGTACAGTGTATTATTGCCATAGCCCGCTGGCTGCACAAGTTGAGTAGTATTTTCTCTGATGTATAGTACGTGAATGCCCATTGGAAAAAGCTTTAGGAGCAGAAGTGTTTTGCCCTCTATAATATTTCTGGAACAAAGTAATACTGTATTTTGCCTGTTCATGAGCACACATGTAGATTCACTCCAGATTTCTCCGCCTTCACGTGTCCAAAGCAAATAAACCGAGTGGAACTTTTTTCTAAGAGTCGAGGACATGCTAGAGTCATGTACAATACGTGCTGTGGAGGAAATTGTGTTTACATTAGTTCGATGACGAAACGTGTGTTAGGGCATAGTTGCTTTGAACATTACAACTTGGTGCTATGTTTAACTTTGTGGTGCTGTAGAGTAGAGGTCTAAAGATTTTTTTTCGTTCCCTGTTTCCACGAGCGACTCTTGTCGGCCCTGCGTGTTTTTGAGCAACTAAACTAGCTCCGGTAGACACTCTAGGCCCTTATCATTAACAGTATCATGGTGTGAAGACAGTGATAGACAATACTGGAAAACTAGTAGTGTAACCTCAAATAATAGAGACTTGTGACATTCAGATGAACTCAAGATGACTTGTTTTCTATAGTGTGTTTGCAATGTCTGTCTGTGCTTCCAAGGTACCCTCTCTAAACTATATCTGTGCTGATATTGAGACTATTAACCCAGCCTAAAAGGAGAAACATAACCCAGTTTAGATTAGTACACACCACGGGACACATGAGAAGGAATCTGAGAGCATCAGGTCACGAGGGGATCTTTTCTACACATTTCCTGTAGGTCTTTGGTTAACAGCACTGTTTTTTCAAGCACACTACTGTAGGGGCGCTCATGTCACACCACCACCTTTTTTGAAGGTAGAATTGCTACTAGTACTGTACAGTATAGCCACGACTAGTCACCAGTCCACATTTGTAATTATTCTCCTGGTAGAAAGGAATTGGGAAAGCTCATACATCCTCCTCTCCTCGTGGGTTTTTATGAATGGATGTTGTCTTCCGGGCTTGTTTTGGTTTTTTTTCCTTGCATATTCAACAGAAACATGTACAGTGTTTAAGAGGGCTGCTTTGGATGTACTATTAGCTCATTTCTGTTTGTTTTTTGATTTGTTTGTTTTCTCTCAATTTCTCTGCTTACAGCTTTTAGTGCATCACTAGGTGCTGGTAGGATGATACTTAGAAGAGATTTGATTTTGTTTTTTTATTGTATTAATCTTGCATGTAGAGACAATACAAAAAAAAACACCTATTTAGCAATCATTCATGGACATCCGAGCTGGTTGTTATTGGACGGAAAATAGAAATATGTAGTATTTTCTATATTCTCTGTTTTTGTGTACCAGCACTGAGAACTAGAATGTATTATTATCGTAGGCTACAATAAGCACTACATCGTCGACTGTTTTAGCTAATGCTCATACTCAAGCAAACCAAGTAGTGCTTAATTAAAGGAAGAAAATTTACTACATTTCATTTCACTTCCATCCACTGAACTCTGTGCTGTACATCACATGTTTACATTCTGTATTATGTTGTTTATTCTGGTTTTTTGTTTGTTTGTTTTTGAGCATAATCTGTCTCCATAATGTTCATATGTAAATATTTCAAAGTAAAAACTTTTTTTTTTTTTTTTAGTTTCTGTCTTTTTTAAAATGATAACCTGATGTTTCTTGGTCTTATTTTTTTGTTTGTTTGTTTTTTGTCAGTTTTTTAGACTTGTCTTTCTGTTCTGTCAGTGCATCAGGTATTTACACTTCACTTAACTTTTTGTGAGCAATTAACTCATACTGTATGGTGCTGTACCAAAGCCTTATGTATAATATCTGTATTACTTTTTTCTCATTTGCCACTGCTGTCCAGTGAATTCTGTATCATCTCAGATCATGTCTTACTCACTCTTCATGTTCAACTGCCATGGATCTTGTTACTTTATCAAGTAAAACTGAAACCTGAATGAACTATGATGTAAAAACCACTCTGGGCCGTTACCAACTGGCCTGGATGTACAGCGACAGCTGTTGCCATCTCAAGCCTTTATAGGGAAAATGCACAGGCTCACTTCTGGTGGCTCATTGTGACGTAGACATGGGCCTAGCACATGCTCTTTGCTCTATCTATGGCATGTCTGTGAGAATATGAAAGCAGTGTCGTGTTCATGTCACCATATCATTTCAAATGTTTAGTCCCATATGAAATTTTCCTCTCAAATTTTTGTATTTTGATATAATAAAAAAATCAAAAGAGGTCCCCATTTTCCTGTGGTTTTGTGCGATCCGTGAAGAAGGTGCTGTAGTTCATACGCCGGACACAGGGTGTGAGTGTTGGGCAGAGAGTGAGGACGATAGCGTGATGATAGGAGCAGCTTAATCAGGTCAGGGCTTTTTTTCTTTTTTAAAAAATTCTAGGACGCCAAGCAGGAACACTAAAGGAGTGCCAGGTTTCAAATCCCCCTTTTTTTTCTTGAATAATAAAAAAAGAATAACAATTATCCGGTGAATGTGCTCTTAGATCTGATAGATACAACCAAGGAAGATCAAAGACTCTATTCAAATGCATACATGTCTTTCAATGATTAATATCTCCACCCAGACATTAAGGAATGAATTGTCCTGCGGCTGAGCCAGAACAGGAAGACAAATAACCTGAACGAGGATGAGGTCTGTCACACTGACCTTTGTGCTTTTGTTCAAACTCCCTCTGGCATGCTCGGAAGCAAACAAATGCAAAGCCATCTGCATACACCTGAGTAAAATAAAAAGTTTGCTTAATCCACTGATCAAACACTCTTCCTAGACTACGTCACCCACATTTCAAAGAAGATCCCTGAATAGACAGGTTTAACAGCTTCATCTGTTTGTCTTGCAATTTAAACTATGACATTATTAAGTAAGTCATGTTCTTTTATTTTTTATTAAAAAACAAAACAAAAACATTATATTTAACATTGAGTGGAAAATGTCCATCACTCATTACCCGAGGCCTGACAGGATCAGATATTCATTACAATGATATAAACCAAAATTAAATAGAAAAAAAAAAAACTTTTAAAGTGATATGTTTACACAGAGTTAGATGATAAGACTTAAATAACTTTTGGATTGTCTGGTAAGTCACTCTACATGCAGTAAATACAGAGATGAAATATGAGGGACAGCGGTGGTAAGTATAGCAGCCTTAGTCAGTGAAAGGTGGCAAAATCCCCTTAAAAACACATATAAATTAATAAACTGTGTAACCATATAAATAATGTCCCACCAGGACTCCAGCTAATAAACTAAATACCTGTTTTGTTTTTTTGAAACAAAATGTCACAATTTGCACCGGCGGACTGAAACAAATAGAACCAAACCAAAACTAGAATCTGCCACAGTGTGATAGTGTGAAACCACAGCAGAGTACTGGAAAGGTACTCCATGTTTGAACCTTTGGAACCAAATATGGTTATGAGCTGGAATGTGAGTGAAACCTGAACAAGAAGATTTTACAGAAACCAAGATGTTGCCATTAAGTTTAATGAACTGAAAACACGCAACAAATGATCCAAAGACAACTGTGTTTAAAGACAACAACACAGATGCACGTGCTTGCATGACTAATGCCTCGATCCTGATTAACAGGTCTAGTGGCAGGAGACAATAAACTCATTAGGAATGGGTTTATTGAGGTCATACATCAAAGAATCTGATAGACTTCTACACACTGTTGCCAAACAGCAAGAAGTTCCTTGGTTAGAAATCCAGGGTGGAACCTTCTGTGTAAAGGTTGCATGTTCTCCTTGTGCCTTAAGGATTCTCTCTGGATACTCCGGCTTCCTCCCAGAGTCCACTGGTGATTCTACATTAGCCGTAGGTGTGAATGTTTCTCTGTGTTTGCCCTGTGACAGACTGGCAGCCTGTCTGTGGTATACTACGCCTCTTGCCCAGTGACAGCTGGGATCGGCTCCAGCCCAGCTGCAACGCATAGCTGGATAAGAGGATGGATGGATGGACTTTTATGCAATCATGCTTGTTTTTTGTAGCTAAAGGAGTCGCCCACTGCTGAACATGAAGGCAGGTTTTATTCACTTTGGCACTGGGTTCACTTTTGAGTGCTGTACACTTGCTTATTTTATTCAATATATGTGGTGAAAAAAAGAAAGAAAAAACAGAATTAAATTAAATTAAATTAACAGAGGAAGAAAAATCCTGTTTGATTTTGTGCAGGACCTTTTATGGAGTTTTGGGTTAGTCATTCACATCTATTACAAAATGAAACCCTGGGAAAAGCTACAGCTCTACTGGGGACAAGACTCATCGCTGGGCCTAACGAATAAAATGCAGTTTCTGATGAAACTTCAACAGGAGTTGAAGTTTCATTTGATTCTCACAGCTGTTTGTATTTTCCTGTGAGTTCATCACGCTGCATACCAGCAGTAGCACATATCTGTGAGCTTCTCCAAAGCAAGAGACTTCAGCGGATTTGCACAGGTGGCTCAACAGTAGCATCTTCATTAATTATTCATAACTATGAAATATATAGGATAGGATAAGCCAGGTTCTAACAGCACCTGATTTCTCAGTTTTCTTGCTACAACATCTGTCCTTTCCTCCATCACAGCTGCTGTGGAATTTTTATTTTACTGTTTGTACACGTCTGATGAGTCTGTTTAAGTCAAACATATTTTCCTTTTGTATTCAGGTCTTTTTTTCTTTTTTTTTTAATTTCAGAGGCGATATTACATATTCCAGTCTCACAGTAGATTATTTGCAGCAGTGACATTACTGTGGCTGTGGATGCAGCACTGTATGCAAATTAAGCAAAGCTGATTGTGCAGGTTATAGACAGGGCATTCATTCAGCCTGTTGGAGAAGCAGGGCTTGAATAATTTGTATGGTACTTTAACTAGTTAACAGGATATACATTAATATTCAAAAATACTTTGCATTGTTTGTCCAATCTCCATCATATGCGAGCTACTTTTAGAAGAAAAATAAATAACTGAGAGAGCACAAGCTGTTGACAGTATATTATGATATTTATTATGGTGCCATAATGGCTGCACATAAACATATAGACTTGGTGTAAACAGATGAAGAAGATCCTATCAATTATTCTAGCTGTATGATATATTTTAGGACATATTTGCAGGGACCATCAGAGGTCATGAAAAGGTCCCAGTGCTCCCACTGTCTAAAAGAGAAGAGCTGAATTTCACATGCTCTCCTTCAGTGGTCAAGCACGGTAGGATGCTGTATTAGGATGAGTGACTTGTACACCACACAGCAAAATCAGAAGTGTTAGATTTCAAGTGTTGTTGTTGTCTGTTAAAATACAGTGTTGATTCAACACTTGTTTAGTCTAGATCAACGATATAAGTGTTAGTTTCCCAAAAGAGTTGGTGTTATTCCAGAGAGTTAAATTTAAGTAACTCTATTTGGTGTTAAGTTTAAAATCAACACCTGACAGAGTTGCTCCCAGAATTTCAACGTATCTGTGACGTGTTTGTTCAAGAGCGGGACAGCAGCAGTCTCATGCAGTCTGGAGCTTACATCGTGACAAGGTAAGTTTTTGCATGATATTTTTTATGGCTGCATTCATTTTCCCTTTGCGCAAGTTTATTGATTAATACATAGTTTGCTTAACGTAAGTATATGCGTTTGGATATCACAGTATATATGTACAACTGCAATTTTTTGTGAGAGGTTAAAGCTAGCCAAACTGGTGTAGCATGAGGTGTCGGGTTAGCCGAACATTGAAACTTAGAAAATCTGAAGGCCATCTGAGTTAACATATTTAGCTGTGGTGTCGTTTTCTTGACGTTCTTGGCTTTAATATGGCATAATGTATCGAGGGGGTAGAGTGCCTGTGCTGGACCCGGGGCTTGAGCTCCTGCTTGACGATGGACAGGTGCTAAAATCAGACAAGCTATGAGAGGCCGGTGGTATGTTGCTGCTGGAAGAATAGCTGGAGGGTTCCTAGAGAAAAAACACACCGGGCCATCACACCAAGTCCTGCGCTAAACCCGGAGCTTTTAATCAGCAGGAGTAGTTTATTTATTTATCATTTTCTAAGTTTTGGGCTAAATTAAAAAAAAGTTTTAACTTTAGCTTGTTAGCGGAGCTGGCAACAGGGTCGCATTACCCTCCCGCCATCACCTGCTGCCATGGGTAATAAAGGTCTGAAATGCTGGTGAGTTTTTATAACTTTACTCAATGCTGCAGCTCTCCATGCATATAAAAAAATAACGTCACTGTCATGTTTATACCTTCAAGTGATGTTATATTGTCAAACTCTTTATTTATGGATGTTGGTGCCGTTAGTTGTCATGACGGCAGACAGGCTGAGCGGTCCACAGTATTCCTGACCTCGCGCCATTACCCATAATTCGTAGCGGAATCCAGTAGTTTACTTCCGCTTGCACTGTTGTTTACATTGCAGGGTTACACACTTGCTGTTCATTTAAACATTTTTACAATGCAGTTTCTTTTACATGGCGTAATGGCATTGCAAGGATGTTTTTAAAAAGCAGCGAGGACAATTCAGTAACAGTGCCTCACTTGTACGCTTTGAATCTTGCACCTGTTTAAGTATGAAAATACTAAAACTAATTAAAACTAAGCATTAAACCAAAAATAAAAACTAATAAAAACGATCAAAACCACTCTGAAAACTAATTAAAACTAACTGAATTAGAGAACAAAAAGTAAAAACTAACTAAAACCTAACTATAATGTAAAATCCAAAACTATTATAACCCTGGTGCTGGCTCCCATTATTCAGGTGGGGACTGGTTGGCATGACTTGTGCATATGAGAATTGAAGCCTTTCCGCAGTCAATTTCATGCGAGTAAAGCAAAGCAAAAATGTTTCTGTCTCTACACATTCACGGTGAATATACTGTAAATAATGGCACATTGTGGTTGCCTTTTCTTTTTTCTTCATTAGTACATCATGTTGGTGAAGGTGAGATTTGGAGAAACGCAGAAGTATGTCAAAGTAGCTGAGACTGAAGATGGTTATGATGACTTCAGCACATTTCTTCAGAAAGGTTGGCATCAGTTTTCATGTAGTACAGAATGTTTGTGTAAATGGACTATTTGCTATAAAACCGTGCTATAAAAAGTTTTTCCATTGCTCTAAATATAATATTTTTATCAGTCATTGTGAAGCTAGGTCTTGCTCTTGAGACTGAGCTACACTTGACAGATGAATCAGGGACAGAAGTTGATGCAGATGTGTTTGAGGATCTTTTGCAAGCAGGGAACCTTACTGTTAGGGTGACAACTGAGAAGTCAACAGGTGAGGCTCAGCCTTGTTGAGGAAGGAGTAGATCATGAATTTAGAAAAATAAAGTATTTAGAACAAATTTTATCCATTTTCTGTATACATTTTTTTTTCCACTGTTTCCAGTTGTGCTTCAACATGATTTATCATCTACTTCGCTGTAGTCAACCATGTCAGACAATTCATCTGTGTCAGTTTCTGGAGACTCCTTGCTAGCATCTTCTGACTCATCTGATGCCACAGTGATTGTTCACACAAACAGAGGGACGAGAACACATGCTGAACGGGAAGCAGCAAAAGAGGTGTGCAGCTTTTGTAACAAATGATGTAAAACATCAGGCACAAAGATATTTTGCTGTTAAACTGTGGGTTGTTTGTTGAATTTGATGTTGATAAAGATTGATGAAATTTCTGACTATGTGATGCTTAATCTTGTAGATGGTGAGAAATGCTCTCCAGGTTAAACCAGGTGGACAGGTTATTTTGGATGAATACGATAAACTGCGATCACTGACGGATGGCACAAGAAGACGTTTGGTAAACTTCCTTGTGGCCAACATGGTTGAAATTCATGGGTAAGACATCAATATTCATATTTATACTTTAAAAATGTTTAAAAGAGCACATTCAGTTTAGGACATTGCATATCAGTAAAGCAATTTCTTTAATATATCCTATAATGGAAATAAACATCAAATGGCTAAAGCATGACATAAAAACTGACAATTTGAGAGAGACTAAAACTCATTGAAGCAAATAACAGTAGAATTTGTCCCCTTTAAACCCTGATAGAATTGTTGTAGTTATGTCATATTTATCTTTCAGGATGATCCCACCAGTCTCTGTGAGAACTAAATATGCTTTGGGCATCATCTCTCTATTTCCCAGCCTCAAAGATCCATACTCAGACAATGGATATGTAAGTTTTTATATGAAAATCTTTTATGTCAGTTTATGCAGTAGTAATATATTCTGAATTTGCTCTACAATTTTGTATTTTTACTATCACAGGAACACTTCTATGACCAACAGAGTGGATCTGGCTACTTGGCTTGGAGAATAAAGACTGTTCAGCGCAACTCGGCAGCTCAGTCCCGGAGATCCTCCACCAGCACAGCCTATCAAGATAGTCCAAAGAGAAAGAGAGAGGTTTCCTGCACCGATAAGCAGCTGCTTGGTGAGGAGTGTCGTGAAGCGATATCCTTTTTGAAACATTCAACCGATGAATCGGCAGTCAAAGAGAAGATGAGGGCCACATTTCAGTATCGTCAAACACTGGTTCAAGATCAACAGTGCTCTTCAACAGTCTTGGATGTCTTCCCACGATTCCTTAACATCACTGGCTTGGTACAGTAAGACAAACAACTTATTATTAATATTATTATTATTAAGTGAATCATCACTCAAAGTATACACTTTCAACATGAAATAGTATAAAAATGCACATTCTTCTGTAGACTGACCAGGACTTCACCATGATGTTTGGAGAGGAGGTGTCGGGCAGATTTTTGGCAAAATGGCCTACTTTTTTCAAACCTAGGATCCTGACAGAGTGCAGAAAACTGACTTCTAATGAACACATTGAAGAGCTCTTGTCTTCGCAGCACGACACAGGTGGGTCTGGTTAGTTTGGCTCACTCTTTAAAATATCAGTTATGTATCATTTGAATGTGTCTTTTACCTGTGTTTCCCCTAGGCTGGGACAGTGACCTGTCAAGCATTCTACTGTTGCTTCACTTGCTTCCACCTACCTCCAAAGGCCACAAGAAGAGTGCCAAAATCAGCTCATGTCAAGCTGTGGACCATGTTGTGAGATATCTGCAGGTATGCAAATCATACTGTATTTATGTGGTTATTCTGATGATCCTACTTCTTGTGTTGAAGCACTTTCTTATTGGCTTTGTTAGCTATTTGAATGTAGCTGTGCTATATTTCATGGATTTCTATCATTCCTCTTCTATACATTTTGTCAAAGATGGGAGCCAGTGTTGAAACCTTCCTTGCTGGTGTGGAACCGGGACAGCCCTTCCTCCTGTGTGTTGGTGAAAACAAGAGCAGCATCCAAAGATACTACATCATCATTGATCACAAGGCCGTCCCTTGCAAGGCACAGACCTCCTTGGCAGCTTTCGATGAGCTCTTCAAGGCACACTTCATCTTCAGCGTCAACTACCATGAATCCCTCTACAACTTCTATACCTTCATCCAAACCACAGTTTTTAACATTGATGTGGGACATGCCAAGGAAAGTCCCAGAGTCAGGGAGCTAAGAGCAAGATTTTTGCACAACGCTTGAGGTGATAAATATCCTTGGATGCAAATATGTTTCTTTGTTATGCCTGTAAGGCACACCACAAAAGTTCTGCATTGCTTTGTCAGCATTTAAGACTCCACCATGGTCTATATCCTGGAAAGACGTTACGTTTAAAATGTGGACAGTTGGGATGTTGTTTATCGTTTTGCACATATTCAGGTTTTAAAAAGCATCTTGTTCATTTCCATAGAGATGCTGCTTTGACTTATACTGCTGACAATGTGGACACTCTGAATGAATTTGGTGAGCCCTCAACTTCTCAGGCAGTCAGTACAAACTCTCCTGTAACTACTCAGCCCTCTACTGACAACAATCATATGTTAAATATGTGTTCCTCTGTTGTTGCACAGTTGCAAGCATGTGGTGTTGCTGAGAGCACAGTCCAAGCAATGGTGGGTTCTATGGAGGAACTTGTTAATGACATTCATAGGGATGTAAGAGGGGCAGTTCTTGGCTGCACTTCAGAAATTCAAGGCACAGATTTGGAAAAGAAAATTGAAAAATGTTTTGATCAACTAAAAAATCCCTTTTCAACCTTAAATACTAGAGTCAAAAGACAGAAGTTCTTTGAGGAAAAGTGGGAAATTGTTGAACCTGTTGAGTATGTTCTTGGGGTGCGGTTGGATGTTCGCAGAGATCAAACAACAGGACTTTACAGTCAGGTCCCTGTGACAGATAAATTTGTGTATACGCCCATTCTAGGAACTCTTAAGTCTATGTTCAGGAATGCTGAATTATGTGAAAGTTTTTTGAAAGCCAATCTTCACGAAGAAGGCATTTATAAAGACATATGTGATGGTTCATACTTCAAAAGTAACATTTTGTTTTCCCAGAAAAAACATGTTCTACAGATTCAACTCTATTTTGATGAGTTTGAGACAGCAAACCCTTTAGGTTCAAAGAAAGGAATTCACAAACTTGGGTTGTATTTACTTTATTTTGAGAAATCTTCCCCCAAAATATAATTCTGTGTTGATGAATATACATGTTGTGATTCTTTTTCACTCACAAGACCTGAAAACATATGGCTTTGATGACATCCTAAAGCCTCTTGTTGATGATCTTAAAATTCTTGAAACTCAAGGAATTGAGGTGCCTTTCTCAGACTCACCATTGCTTGGTTCTGTTATACAAGTAACAGGTGACAACCTTGGTTTACACGGACTGTTTGGTTTTGTTGAGTCCTTCAGTGCTACGTATTTCTGTAGATTTTGTTTGACAAGTAAGAATGAGTCACAGTCTGTCTTTACTGAAGATGACCCTGGTATGATTTTTCGTACAAAAGAAATCCATGTAGAACATTGTGCAGCTCTACAAGAAAATCCTATGTTGGATTCAACATTTGGTGTCAAAAAGACATGCTTACTCAATACATTGCATTTTTTCCACACCTCTGACAACTATGCAGTTGACATAATGCACGATTTACTTGAAGGTGTAGTACAGTACGAACTCAAACTTGTCTTTCAGTACCTTGTCAACCAGAAGTATCTTTCTTTGGAATCATTGTCACAGAGGATTCAAAGGTTCAACTATGGTTATATTGAGAGAAAAAATAGGCCAAGTGGGTTGAAAATGGATGAGGTTAGCAAGGATCTTGGACTAAATGCAATTCAGTCTTGGTGTCTTGTGAGAAATGCTCCTCTTATTTTTGGTGATGTATTGGAAAGAAATAACTGTTACTGGAATCTGCTGCTCCACTTGATACAGATTGTGAATATTGTGTTTTCACCCATTGTAACTAATGGTATGACTTACTATTTGAAGCACTTGATTAAGGACCACCACAAGCTATTTAGATCTTTGTTTCCACAGAAAAGATTGCTTCCAAAGCATCATTTTATGCTACATTATCCACGTTGTATTAGAAAAATAGGTCCACTCCTTCATGTATGGTGCATGAGATTTGAGGGCAAACATAATTTTTTTAAAAGATCAGTGAAAAATTTTAAAAATATCACAAAAGCATTGGTTAAGCAACACCAGAGACAGCTAGCTTACCACTGGGAGAATTTTGATTTTCAGAGATTCGAGTGTGGTCCAGTGAAGACAAAAATTATTAATAGCTTGGACGGAGGTGAGGTTTTAAGTTCTGCTTTTAATGTAAGCACATACTGTGAAGTGTCAACCACTAATTGGGTGAAAAACTTTGGAACCGAATATCAGATTGGTATGTTTGTTTGTACTGGAACAAAAACAGAAATTCCTATTTTCAGAAAAGTCACCAACATCATTGTACATGATGAGCAAGCTTTCATTTTGTCTTGCAGAGTGGACACTTTATTTTGATGATCATTTCAATGCATACTGTATCAGTGAGAGAGCAGATTCATTTTCTGTGTTTCCAGTTAAGGACTTGGTTTATTACAGACCCTATGACAAGCAGTTTTCTAATGAAATGTGTGAAAAAACATACATTGTACCACACTGCCATATTCTATGAGTTCTGTTGTAGCTATTTCAAAGCCAGTGTTTTATGTGGTGTGCTTGTTTAAAATACAGGTGGATTCAGACTGCAACTTGTGTGGTTTTCTTTGTAAGTTCAAATGGCATCTTTTGTTTTTGGAAGTGAATTTGGGATTATTAATTGGATTATTAACTGGCTACCAGTAGTATTTTGAAAATCCAGATTTTGATTTAACACTTTCCATTGAGTTAATATATTTTAAACCTTATTCAGTGTTAAATTAACAGATATATGGTGTTAACTTTTGACACTACACACTGGTGTTAGGTAAATTCAACACTGATGTGTGTTAGATTTCAACTATTGAGAGTGTTGTTTTAACTCTATCACGGTGTTAACTGTTTAACACTTTCAAAAGTGTTATTTTAACTCGATCTAGAGTGGACCAATATAGACACTTTGAAAGTGTTGAATTCAACTCCCTAGGAGTTGAATTAACACTTCCAAATTTGCTGTGCAGGTTTCACTCCTCTCACTGTTACCACCCACCTACATTAGAGTGTTATGTAATTCCTTACCAAGCATTACCTAATACCGCTCAACCTGCCAGACGGGGCTCCTCGGGCTGGTGAATATTTCTCAAACAAGGGCTTGAATCCCCTCATGCCTGCCTCATATGTGGGTCCTTGACTTTGAAAGGTCTGGGAAGCCCTGAGGCTAAAACATCCCAGGCGCGGGCACGAGGTCAGTTCAGCAGCGCGCGCTCCCGGCGCCGAGTGTGCAGATTCCCAACCTTCCAGCCAACCAGTCGCGGCTCCCGGAAAGACTCCCACACTGCCTCAGCGATGTCGCACCCGTTCAAGGTTTTTCTCCCGATAACGTCTACCTCAGATGGTCGGCTGTAGCCCGCGTGTGAGTCCGAGCTGCGCATTTCTGCAGTGCGATGCTGACAACATGTTTCCTCGTCGAGGAGCCCAGCGCTGTGCAGCATAGAGGAGGCAGCAGCAGCAGCAGCAGAGTGGAGCAGCGGGTACAGTTACAGGTAGGCTGCTGTTGGAGCAGGGATTGTACCTGACCGTGCAGACGCAACCACACCGGTGTTTAATGTGCCGCCAATCCCGGAAGGTGTGATCATCGCGCATATTTTGGTTTTCCAGCTGATCAGATTCTTCACGTTAGAGTTGACAAACGATTTGTGTGTGTGTGTGTGTGTGTGTGTGTGTGTGTGTGTGTGTGTGTGTGTGTGTGTGTGTGTGTGTGTGTGTGTGTGTTGCGCACGCAGCTGACCGGTGATCAGCCAGGCCCAACAGGTCAGAGTACACCAGCTGTAAACTTTTCCCAGTGGATCCCAGTAGTCGGTTTACGGGGACTGCAATATGCGCATGATTGCATCACAGGGTATTAAAACAAATCTGTCTTCATCTGTCAAGAGGATTTTGTTGCTGTTGTGTGTCTGTGAATCACTTTAGGACGTGGGCACATAATAACCAAGACCCTTGTTATTTACTGCAACAATGCTACAGCCCTGCAACAAGTGTAGTATTCGAAGGGTAAGAGTTGTAATTTGTGTGGCTGTATTCGTTATATAAGTTACTGCATGTGTGCTGGACTGCTTGAGCTGTGGAGCAGAAATGGTAGTGCATTAATCCTTAAGTTAACTGAAATATTTTGATATTTAGATAATCATTTAGGTAAAAAAAAAAGAAAAAAGAATGCATTTGACTTGATGATTGCAGGTGCACCAGTAAAAACTAAATAAATACATAACTAAAAGACAAGGAAACTAAATCCCTTTTGCCTTGAGCTATATACTGGATCTGGCTTCTCAAATGTGAATGCTTGCTCTTTTTTCTCTCGCTCTCTGTCGTATGTAATCTTTTAATTTGGGGTAATTTTAGAAGAAAAACGTGCAATTTAAGCACATTGTTCTTTTCAGGGCATTTTTCTAACTGTATATTTAAAGAAACAACAAATCTGTGAATGCAGAAATACTTGACATCATATGGTTAAGCCTTTTACTATTATGCTAAACAAAACTTGTTTGTGTGCTGAAGGAGAAAAAAAAAAAAACCCGTACATGTTGGGTATTTTTATTCAGCTGATGATGTTTTAAGCAAAACCTCCCACAATCCACTGGTTCCAGTTTCTCACGCTTGTTTTCTGTGTCATAAGTGATAGCAGAGGAATTATGTTTGTACTGTCTGTAGGACAAAGCATGAAGTTACAGACACTGTCTTTGGCTTTAGGAGATTATCTCGGGAATGTCATAAATCAAATGATTCATCATAGAAATTAACCTATTATCAAGAAATAGCTTAAGTGTGTGTTGGAGTGTGTGGGCTCACTGTAATAACTGCATGTGTGGTATTGTGTGATGTAATTCAGTACAGTACAGTACAGCCTTATAAATGCATTTCCACAGACTTGAGTCAAAGCCTCCCTGACAGCTGAACGCGAGCTTTACAAAGTTTGTAGCTGTTGCATGGATTGTTGTATTAGATTGCACTAAATCGTAAGAGGAGCTGGGATGTTGTCCAGATTTTTATTTCTATTTTTTACACAGTAAAATGGTCTCTTCCTGTCTGTTTATGCTGTGTGATTTGCCTGTTTTAGAGGAAGTAAACACCGAAAAGATCTCACTGCGAGGCATAGATCGTCATCCAGAGTGACAGATCAGCTTGTTGATTAAATATTTGGGCCTGCTGGTCACCCCGCTCTCTGCCCTTCATCGGGGATCACCGTGACGCTGGAGGTTGTGAGGCAAAGGCCAAGCTAAATTTAATCTCACTCTGGTTTCATTTCAAGAAGATTATAGGATCAAATGACCCCTCACCACCATCGCCTCCTCCTCCCTCCAAGAAGTGATTCGAGTGACAGAGCTCCAGTAACAATGCTTGATTTAATGGCATTGCCTGAGAGCAACGGCTCACCTGTTGTCTGAGTCCTGCTGTGCAGAGACGCGACAGATAGACTGTCTGGTGATGTGTCAAAGCTTCTGGCCAAAGGTTCCTCTGAGGCATCATTCGCCTCCTTGTGCTTACCTCATCCTCAGTCTGGAGGAGCATCAAGTCACGATGGACTGGAGAGGTTACCATGGTAACCACAGGGCTTTCTCCTCTGCGTCTGTTGCCTGTGTTGACTGCAATCCAGAGCTCAGAATGAGAGCATGAAACCAAGTTTCCCCCCATGGGCCAGACATGTCCTTTTTGGGGGTCTGCAGTAAAGGCACTTTAAAAGTGAAGTTATAGCTGTTTATCTTCTGTATTTTTTTTAAAAAAAAAAGAAAAATACACTTATTATATAAAAGGTGGACATGGTTTTTGGGTCTGAAAAGTGGAGCCAATGCTGGAGTGCCTTAAACCTGCTTTCTGTCTAATTCCCAGCAGCGGGCAATTGTGAGATAATCATCCTGCTTATCCGTTCATGACCTCAGTCAACACTTTCCTACAGTTTTTATTGCCCCAGTCACCCGGTTCAAGTCTCACTGAATACAACATGATGTTCATTTTGTGAATTATAGTTCCATGTAGAGTAAATAGCTTATAAAGCAGGATATAAGCTTGGCTACCGTGTGATTTAAAGCCACACAGCCTACCTTGCACTGAAAGACAAACACATTTTGTGAGTCAGCTGTTTCCCTCAAGAGATAGTCAGCACAAGATAACTAAAAAGATTTGCAATTATGAGGTAGCCAGAAGCGCAAGTCCAAACTTCTGCTAATTTGAGTACTGCTTAAGTGTTTGCTCTCAGTTATTTTCAGCTTGTTTGTTTAAGTAGCATTTTGTCATATTGTAGCATAAAAAGAACTGGTCATCACATGCAAGGATTTGTAAAGCTCAGCAGCAGCAGCAACATGCCAAACTGATCAGATGCTGAATATTAAAGAAACTGCAGCTACATTACCAAAGAGGGAGGTTTTGCAAGCTAGCAGAGACAATAACAAATTAGCTCTATTATTACTCTTATTGCTCTTTCATTAGACTCCTGTTAATTCCATAATGAAAAGGTGATTAACTGTGCTTTTGTTTACTGTAGGTCAGTAGACATGCTGCCTAATATGTATGTAGGAGCTATATTAGTAATTATGTGCTCCAGTTAAATTTCATTATTACAGAAAAGATAAGAACATAAGATCCTTTTTTTTGGCTTTACTTCCTGCCTCGTCTCATGTGTGATAAAGTATCTGTGACTCACTTAGACACATCTGCTGTGTGCTACAAATATGAGCTACAAATATGCATACAGCCATTCCTCTTCTCAGCACACATGCTGGTAGCAGTTTCATAAAGAGCGTGCACGACGGTGTAGGCCGCCCTGTTTTTTTTTTTTTTCTTAAAATGCCACATAGGCCATCAGATAGCAGGGTGACATCCTTTTGTGCTCTCTGTTGCAGTCTGCTGACATCACAACAGTGCTTTTATTTTGAGCGTGACAGGTGGAGGGTTTCTTTATTCGTGCGCCTGGAATAATTTTGCTTAACACGTTGAAAATGATTGATGGAGATGTGGTGGAAAGATGATTTCTGCTTGATTTACAGCAGCTTTGCAGTTTGGGTTACACGGTTGTGGTACCTGGTTTGACATGATTGTGTTTTTCTCACCTATAAGGCTGCATCAATATGTGCTACCTGTTTTTTATTGTCAAGATCATCTAGAGTAATTACTTTTTTTTTACAGATGTGGCAGCTTTATCTTTTTATAGCTCAGGCTATTTGGGGCAATTCCAAAATAGTCTTCCTTTTGGTGTGTTGTGATTTTCATGATGCTGAGAGGTGTTTGCTATAGCCCTCAATCATATGTTGCTGTCGGCTATCTTCAGCTTGTCCCCCACAAGTTGTCAGCCTTGTGTTTCTATCAGGCAGCTGCGAAGCACACAGCTAGACTGCCTCCTCTGCAGTGTGCAGTACAACATGTTCCTACACTTGACTCACTGTCTAATGTGGTGCCATCAGCAAGGTCAGGTATTGTACCGTGTGCCGCACATTTTTTTTTAAAATCATGAAATCCACCATAAAGAAAATGTTGTAAACAAGGAAGGGATGATGCTTGCATCTTTTTGAGTTGACCTACATTTTTAAGGTGTAAAAGGAGGCACTAATTCTACTCCAGCTACTCTAGATTCACATTAATTGGTAACACACTGCTTTCTCTTCTATATGACTTTCCAAAAAAATAAAAGTTTCTCCCAGCGACTCTTAATGAAGCAGTGCTTGATGTAACACTTCTAAAGAATAAATGAAGTTACTGATTGCTTGTACAGTACACTGGCTCTACTTTAGCAAGGTTATGGTGCATGTTAGAGGGGAGATACAGTGTGAGATATGGAGTGCAGCCCATATTCCTCTCTGCCTGCTCACATTCTGCTGAGTCAGGAGGCTTTGTAGAAGTCCGTCAACAACAACTCAGTGAGGCTCCGGGCCAGAGGGGCTGGTGGGAAACTGCTACTACAGCAGCAGTCAGTCGGGGCTGATGAATCTACTTGTTACTCCAAACATTTCTATGCTGATTAGCGGAGCTGCTTGGGGAAAGTGGTAAAACTGCCTTAGAGATAATTGGAGGGATTTTTAGTGCCGGAGACATACCTCAAGAGGTGTGAAAAGAGGCTTGTTTTCCCACCCCCTTTAACATGGATTGTTTCACACTACACACCCACAGTGGTCAGAAGCTAGTAATGGAAAGATTGTAGAGTCAAGTTTGCTTAATCAGGGTATTTCTTCTGTTTGTTTACAGTACATAAGGAGAGGGGTAGTAATGGTGGATTCCATTAGAGAGTAAGAGAGATCAGGGCCATACTGGAGTCAGTCTTTCCAAGTATTAACATTATTCTGACACATTCACTTTTTAAAATACGGATTTTAAAGTTATACGCTAAGCAAACATTTATTAGAATTCAGGGCCTAGCCAAGAACATAAGCAGTAACCTCAGACCAAAATTACACCTGGACCAACATGAGCCTTATTTAGTTGTCTGTGTTCTGGGACAGACTGTAGGTTAGTACTAGGTATACTCCATTACCTCCAAGTGTGAGCTGGTGCCTTGATAAGGATAAGCAGATCTAGTTAATTGATGGAGTCAGTATTGACGTGATAGCATCACACAGTTGCTGCAGGTTTGTCGGCTCCACATCCATGATGTGAACCTCCTATTCCCCCACGTCCATCACAAAGTACTCTACTAATCTAGTGACTGTGGGAGCTGTTTGAGTGCAGTGAACTCAGCGCCATGTAATACTGCTGGAAGCAGCCATCAGATGATGGCTACACTGCATTTATAAAGGGATGGACATGGTCAGCAACAATAATCAGGAAGGCTGTGATGTTTACATGATGCCCGTTTAAAACTAAGGGGCCCAAAGTATGTCAGGAAAATACCTCCCACCCCATTACAACACCAGCCTCAGTTTCCTGTTCTTAGCTCACAGGAGTCACACCCAGTGTGGTCTTCTGCTGCTGTATCCCATCTCCTTCAAGCTTCAGCTTGTTGTGCGTTCAGAAATGCTCTTGTGCATTCCTTGGTTGTAACGAGTGCTTATTTGAGTTACTATTACATTCCTGTCAGCAGGAAGCAGTCTGGCCATTCTCCTCTGACATCACCAAGGCTTTTTTTGCAGATATTTGCACGGACTAGCAGTTGAACAGCAGTTGTACCAAAACAAAGTGGCCAGTGAGTGTATATTTATGAGCATAGATAATGCTGCTAAACTAACAAATGTTATCTCGGGACTCATACTCAAACTGTCATGACAGTCTTGACATTTCCTTAAAGGTGGCGGTTTTCCAGCTAATTCCTGTCAGTGCGATGATGAAAGAAGCTGATATTCTCACGAAACCATCCCATGAATTTGCAGCCTGACATTCTTTATATCACAGAAGCAGCTCCTGGCAGTGTAGCATGATGTCATTGCAGATTACAGTCTGGGCTCTGTGAATTGTAGCCTTGAGAGTCGCGCTCATACACACACACACACACACACACACACTGCAGCCTCAAGTGGGTTAACGTCTGGCGGCTTCATCGCATCGGACTCCTTCTCCCATCCTCTACTCTCATGCTCACCCACCCACTCTGGCTTTGTCTCCCTCCCTCTCCTCCCACTCACGTTTCTCTACAGCGGACTGTTGCAGTGAAGCAGCATCATGGAGGCTGGATGCGTGGTTGCCGCGGTGATTGAGAATGCTGCCTCAGGACCCCAGGGAGAACCAGGAAGTAGTGACGTCCTTGAGGGGTGAGTTACTCTCTTTTTTCCTCACTTCATGCCAGCTGATCTGAATTATGTAAAACCATCAAAATGTGTGCAGACTGAAGTGCATGTGTAAGTGTGACTATTACGCGCTTTGTGTGCTCATTTACATGTGTGTTTGCATTTGAGATGCTGCATGACGAAAAGTAGGAGCAGCACGGTGTTAAGGCTAAAACATGACCTGCTTCTCTGTTTCAAGCTTCATCAGGTCCAGACCTTACCATATCTCTTCTCCTGTTATGCAATTTGATGTATCTGTGTGGATCACATAAATTATACTGTGTGTCTGTGTTCTTGGCCTGGAGTCCTGATCTCACCATGCTGAGTTACGTTGACAAAACCATGCTCTGTCTCTCTCCTGTCTTTGTTGCTCATAAAAGTTGAGCTGAATGGAACCTCACCCTGCGCTCTAGAATCCATTGAGTCACATTTCAAATGAAGGTTTTGTTCCCTTGCATTCCCTTGTGGGTGAATTGTCATGAGTCGCTGAATAGTCAACCTTGGCCTTCCTAAGTGCATACAAAAGACCATAAAGGTCCTTTATTTGTACTGCATATGTTCCTACCTTGACCTGATTGGATTAAAGTCATATTTTCTCATATTTTCTTGATTATGATATGTGATGTAATTTAAACCTTGCAGTACCTTGTACAACATGTTTTCTGGGCCATGCTATTGCAATGTCAGGATCTGAGCCCAAACCACACTTTATGAATTCCTCCTCACTTGCTCCCTCTGGTGTATTTTTTAAAAAAGTGACAAGCCTTATTTTCAAGTCTCCAGGAAACACTTGACGCTGTGATAGGTTATCTCTCTTATTTAAATTCCTGACCTGTGTCTTTCTGTAGTGACATGTTGCCATCTTCCGAGCCAGACAAAGACGATGCCTTACTTCAAGCCACTAACAGTAATCTGCTAGAGGAGAAACAACCACAGGAGACATCCACTGCCATGGTACACGCGTACACACACAAACAGGCCTCTGACTCATCACTTATACAAGAAAATACATAAACACCAACAGACACATCTCCCTTCTTCCGTGAGGCGGCACTGGTTCTGGAGGTGATTCACAACATGATGTCACAGAGGTCATATGGTGGACATGTGAAAGTCAGCTGTTATGTAAATCTGAATTTGAGGATGTCTCACCAGATAGTGAGGTGACATGTTTGATGGCAGCTGAGGTAAAGGTGTGATGACAGTGTTGTCATGGACACATGATGTCATGTTTTCTCTCTGTCTGTCTTTATATTTTTATCTATCTGAGGGGGAATTTGTGCTTTAAGATTATTGAATTTTGTTTGTTAATTACATCTGCCATTTTTCATCTCTTCATGTCTATATTGACCTCTTTCAACAGATGTCTGCATATGAGCATGCAAACTCTGTTGGCAAGGGGCTTGCTAGATTCTTGTTCCTGGAAGCTTTCAGCTTGAAGTAGTATTAACCATTTACATCTGGTCAATCTTTGACTGCAAGGAGGGAAACGGTCTTGTGGCGAGCGAAGGGGGTGGAGAGGGATGTGTGGGGAGTGTCTCTGGAAGCAACTATGTTTTCTGATTAACTGGTTATTGATTACAAACATAGATACATTTTAAATGCAATTAAAAAAAAACTATTGGCTGTCTGATTATTTTGTAATTTTTTAAAATGTATCTACATTTAAAAACAAGAGACGGTGGCACTAACATAAGAAAGGAGGAGGTGGCAGAGTTAAAGAGTGACCAGAATGGACAGTATTAGAAATGAGTATATCTGAGTGACTGCTCAGGTTGAGCAGTTGAGAGACAAAGTTAGAGAGGCAAGGTTTGGACATATGCAGAGGAGGGATAGTGGTTCTATTGGACAAAGGATCTTGAATTTGGAGCTGCCAGGTAGGAGGAAAAGAGGAAGACCACAGAGAAGATCTGTGGATGGAGTGAAGGAGGACATGCAGAGGCTTGGTGCAACGGAAGAGGATGCTAGGGATAGGTTGAGATGGAGGCAGATGATATGCTGTGGTGACCCCTAAAGGGAAGAGCTGAACTGATACTGCATCCAAACATTCACAATTGAAAATAGATTTCCAACTCAAAAAATTAAAATGAACTCCGCCTCGAGTATGAACAAGTTTGGAAAGTCGGGGGGGGAAAAAAAATGGTGCACGAGTTGCTGAGTTGTTGACATCGTGGTGGTATGAAGTATGGTGGATAAGTAAATGTTTGGTTGAAATATATTCGTTAAATCCAGTCATTCATCAGCAGTAACCCTGATAACCAGTCAAGTGAAGCAGTACTGGAACATATGTTCACATTCATAACTTAAAGGCACACAAATGCACCGAAATCTGAAAAATGTGTTTCCAACTCCATGGAGCAACTTCACAACGTGCTCCAGTAACAAAATACACTGACAAAAAAAAAAGGCTTAATGTTCACAGGAGTTGCTAACATTAGCATAAATAGCATTTCAACACAATATAAGCACACATATGATGACATAGTATGATATTAAAGCACAACTACAATGCAATACATCACAACAGAAGAAAATAACTAAAAATTTATGTAGCCTAAAAATGTTGCATAATATACTGTAGAATTAAACTTAGCATTATAGAGCTTAGGGTATATACATCTGTACCATTCACTCCTTTATTCTTCAGTGTGTGCTGTGCCTCAGTTGCAGCACCTTTGCTCTTTCATGTGATCAACATAATTACTGTGGTCACTGTAATTGGTTCTCCATCATCAACTGACACTTATTGATGTCTGCTGTCTCTGTTTGGCAGGCAAGGAGCGATGACATCACAGAGCACCCGGCTGAGCCCATCCTGCGCTCCTGCGTCAGCACGGCCAGCATGAAGGTCAAGAACATGAAGAAGTAGGTGTTCCTGGAGACAGTGTTGCTGCTATTATAGGCTGTAAACCAGGCCTCTTATTCAGGCCACTGAAATGAGGACCTATAAAATGATGGGTGTGACACAGACAGATAAGTCAGCCTGTTCTCATGCGCAGACCTAATCTCTCCCTTCTTCTTCTTTCTCCTAAAGTTTGCTCTTCTTTCGCAGTGCTTTGAATACTGATAAGTTGCTGCATCTGCTGTGTTTTATTTATGTATTTATTTATTTTTTTTTTTTAGGCTGACGTTCCCCAGAGGTCACTTCCCCAGATTGGCAGAATGTGCCCATTTCCACTATGAGACAGTTGATTTTGGCAATGTTCAGGTGAGACCTGAAAATACTTTAACTGTGACTTCCGCAGCAGAGAGTTTCTATGTTTAGTAATTGTGTCTTTGGCTCCAGTTCAGTGGCCAGTTTAGTGAATTGCTCCAGAAAGGAATCATTCTTCTTAAAATGCAGCGTGGCAGCTGAATCAATAACCTTGTTTGACTTTTCTGGACAGTTGCTGCTTTATCCTTTTCTCCTGAAATGTCACAGTAAAGCAAATAGCTTTTTATATCCAGGAATTATAGGAGATGACAAATCTGAAAGTAAAATCTCAATCTGACTAATCAATTACTAAACCTGTGTGAGAACGTATGGCTACTGTTACATGTAGGTGGGGGGGGGGAAGTAAACCTGAAGGTACCATGCTAAACCACAAATTCTGCTTCATAGTACTGGCCCCTGGATTAAGTGATTGTGATTCATTTCCTTTTACCAGGCAATAATTAATTTGGGCATATAGATAATTTTCTAGGTTTAAGAAAAGCTTTGTTCACTGCAGTGATAGTGAGAAGCAGTGAAGCCCTAGCAGCTGCTCATCCATGTGTGGAAGTGATTGTTACTCACCTGGTTAACCTCGGTGTAGTTCTGTTTGCTTGCCAGCAGAGTGCATCAGTCGCCTCTGCACAACTACAGACTTCCAGTGTCGGTTTAAGAGTGGAAGAGCAGTGTATGCATGTCTGCATACATGTTATGAAGCTAGTATTAGTGAGCTACAGTGTAAGAGGCTGGATGGGACTTTAATTCTAGTATGCTCGGACTCTGTTGAGTTTCCTGCTGTGGTTGCCATTATTGTGATGGATGCATCAGCAGTGTGGAGGGAAGTGAAGCAGTTTCCAGTGACCTTGGAAGGCACTACAAGGAGACAAAAGGCTGAGCCGAGCTGAAACAGAAATATCGGTGTGAGGAGACATTGCACATACAGTGGGAACACGCCACAATGCAACGTGATGAATCTTTGACTTAATCTGGGAGATTAGTCTTTGTCCTTGTTTTTTGTCCTGTGATGCATTTCTCCGTGTCTGCATCCACATACTGTAGCAGCCAGGCACTGATCAGGTCTCATATATCATGATTGCAGAATAGCACAAGGACAGCAGACTGCCTCTGTCTGCAGCCTGCCTGACTGATCCCTCTCCAGATTAGCTCCAGACTCGCCTTGAGAGCGCAATGAAGGAGAATTGTTTTGAAATGACAAAGGGCCGTCTATCTGTCTTGTGCCTTTGTATGATGGATGAGCTTGTGTGTGCCGGCTGAGCCCATTTTACTGGCAAACCCCCTTTTGTCACCAGAGAAAGGAAAGCGGGTTAAGAGAGAGAGAGAGAGAGGGAGAGGGGGAGGGTGATGAGACGGAGCACAGGAGCGGGAGGAGGGGGAAGAGATCGAAAAAAGGATGCAGGAAGGGGGGTAACACACACACACACAGTTGGGAGCATCCTCTTTTCATATTTTCTGCTTTTAGAACAGAGCATGAGTGCGTGATGATCCAAAGCACTGGAAATGAGATTTTTGGGTAAAACGGCAGGCGAGCTGCATTTAAACTGGTGCTCTGAGCTAAGGTTTGGCTTATTGGAGGAGCTTACTGAGGTCCTGGACTGCGGCTGCACACAAAGAGAGAGCCACCTCCTCCAGCTGCGGATGAATATGTGAGATGCCTTAGTGGCAGGTAACATAAACATGCAGTGACTGTGTGTTCATCTTAGCTTATGGTGGTAGATATTTGTAAATAAATATCATGCTTGTGTATTAGCATGCTTTATTTTGAAGAGAGGAGTCTCTGAGCATCATGGAAGAAGTAATGCTCAAGCATGCCTTCAGTGAAAACTTTGAGATTTTTACCGTCTTATTTTATTTATGATTTTTAAAGCTAGTTTTATTTTATTTTATTTTATCTGTGATTCAGTCCATGATTGTTCTTATCATAGTCTCTTTGGCCCCGTGACCCTTCAGTACCTAATGTAGCTCTTTGGTTCGGACTGATAGTTCAGATTCTCACAGTGTACAAGAGCTCTTCCATCGTGAATTATTTAGGAACAAATTTCTCAGACTGCGTTCATTGTCAGTGTGCTTTGCTGTATTACTGCCGAGCAGTAACTGGGTCGCTGCGTGTTGTATAACAGTGTATCTGGATGAGTTGCGAACAGATATAAATAACCAGAACTTCCCTTGGCTTCGAGGCCTTTGAAGACGCTGCTACAGTAATGTCTATCAACAAATTCCCAAACTTCTGCGAGGCTTTGATCTTTTCAATTTTGGGGCATATTAAAAATTGGTAAGAAGGAATAAAAAGAAATTTTCTTTAAATTGACACCACCTCCAAGTTCTGAAATGCTAAGTGCTGATCTATTATACATTTCATGCTGCAGGATTTATAGTGACGTGCTGGTAGCAGAGGAAATAATCTCTTCTTATCTACCAAATAACTTAATCATGACTGAATGAATCATGCTGTCAGTCATTAAAGATAATTTGTCAGAATTCTTTTTTTCACCAAATGTTCACATCCTTCTTTTTAATGCATTATTTCCCACAATTCCCTGGTGCTTGATTTTCATCATCCTTCTTCACTCCACTATTCAGCGTAAAAGTGGTTTTATTATTTCATGCAGAAATGGGTTCTTACATGAAGTTCTTCTTGTATACCAGGTCATAAACAGAGAGGTCGTTGTATTATACTCATCCATTATTTAGCACACCAGTCCTCTCAACTTTAGCTTTTTGTCTCTCTGTAGCTGACCTTTGCAGAGGGGCAGAGTGAAGGACCAAAGGCTGGTCTGGACTCCAAGGAGCTGGTCTTTCTGGTCCAGATCACTTGCCAGGTAACATTACTTGCTACATTTGTGAAATAAATTAGTTCACATGATGTCATGATATTTTTTAGTTTTCGTTCAGTTGCACTTTAGTTTCTCGTTTTTTCTTTCTCTCTCTCAGGGTCGAAACTGGCTGGTGAAAAGATCTTATGAAGATTTCCGGGTGCTCGACAAACATCTGCACTTGTGTATCTACGACCGCCGTTACTCCCAGCTCACCGAGCTGCCACGATACGACACGTTGAAAGATACTGCGGAGGTATCTATAATCCATATGACAGAAGAGCACAGATAAATTGTGATGAATTTATTTGCTCTGTTTAATTTTAAAGATCATGTGTTTCCTTTCAGTCAGTAACCACAATGTTGGCAACCTACCTGTCCCGCTTCTCTACCATTGCTGACAACAAGATCAACTGTGGTCCAGTATTAACATGGATGGAGGTATCCATTCATTTTCTTAGTGGTTTTTATGGCGTTTAGTATTTATTCTAGAAACTCTAGAGTTTTAGATTTAACCAAGAACTCAAGAGCTCTTGAGAATTTAGAGTGTCCTGGGCAAGATCAGTCGCAATAATCCACCACATTTTTTTTTTTGATGGTGGGAGAAACCAGAACTCCTAGATTAAACACGTGTGGTTTGGCAGTTTATTTTTCCAGTGTAATAGTATGCCTATTTAGAACTCAGCTTGGTAAATAAGCAGTAAGACACGATTCAGTTGTCCGTGAATAAGAACTGTCAGTTCAAATTGGGCCATAATTTAATTCAGTTTCAATTCATTTCAGTTTTATTTTTAAAGTGCCAAATCACAACATCAGTCACCCTAAGGCACTTTATATTGTAAGGTAAAGACCCTGCAATAATACAGACAAAATCCTAACAATCAGATGACCCCCTATGAGCAAGCACTTGGTGACAATGGGAAGGAAAAACTCTTTTTACAGGAAGAAACCTCTAGTAGAGCCAGGCTCAGGGAGGGGCAGTCATCTGCTGTGACCGGTTGGGGGTGAGGGGAGGGGGACAGGACAAAAGATATGCAGTGGAAGAGAGCCAGAGATTAATAATAACAAATGATTAAATGCAGAGTGGGGTATAAACACATAGTGAAAAGAGGTGAGTGAAGCAGAAACACTCAGTCCATCATAGGAAGCCCCCAGCAGCCTAGACCTATTGCAGTGTAACTAAGGGTTTGGGGTCACCTGATCCAGCCCTAATTATAAGCTTGATCAAAAAGGAACTTTTTAAGCCTAATCTTAAAAATAGAGAAGGCGTCTGTCTCCCGAATCCAGACTAGGAGCTGGTTCCACAGAAAAGGGGCCAGAAAGCTGAAGGCTCTGTCTCCCGTTCTACCTTTAAATACCCTCGGAACCACGAGTAAGCCAGCAGTCTGAGACTGAAGAAAATAGTTCCATATATTTGTTTAATATGTGCATTAAATAACATATCCTAGTCAAAAATGGCTCCAAGAGTCCTCACAATGTTACAGGAGGCCAAGCTAGACAGTTGTAAGGTTTGTAGGGCTGAGAACAATAACCTCAGTTTTAGCTGAAATTAGAAGTCATCCAGGTCTTCATGTATTTAAGACATCCTTGCAGTTTAACTAATTCGTGTGTGTCATCTGGTTTCATGGACAGATAAAGCTGGGTATCATCTGCATAGCAATGAAAATGTATGCAGTGCCTTCTAATAATACTGCCTGGGGGAAGCATGTATAGTACAAATAGAACTGGTCCTAGCACAGAACCCTGTGGAACTCCATAATTAACCTTAGTGTGTGAAGAAGACTCCCCATTTACATGAACAAATTGGAGTCTATTAGATAATATGCAGGTTCCTGTTGCACTGAATTCCATCTTTCACAAAACAAGGCAGTCATTTAATGGCAAGCCATTTAAATCATTTTAACTATTTACTGTCCAATTGACTGGTGCTTAAAACCAATCAAACAATTCATCTAACAGCTTATGCTATATTCAGTGCATTGGTTAGGCTCTGCTTATAACAGTGAACAAATGGTGGGATAGTCAATTTGGTGGAAGGAAAGAAAAAAAAGTTTCTTTTTTCTCTCTTTTGCTTCCTGTCTCTGTTACTTTTACTGAAGTGAGAGCAGCTTCCACTCCCTGCTTTCTGTGTTTAAGCAAAACTGGGCTAACATTTCTCTGTTGTAACACTTTTTATTTTTAGATCGACAACAAGGGGAACCATCTGCTGGTGTCTGAAGAAGCCTCAATCAACGTCCCCGCCATAGCCGCTGCCCACGTCACCAAGCGATACACAGCGCAGGCCACAGACGAGCTAACTTTTGAGGTGCCAGATAAGAGAAATACACTCCCACTCATTTAACTTGTTTGTTCTTCTTTAGCTAGAATTTATTTGACTGGGTGTTTAGCATATACATATTTCTGATCCCATCATAATTCCTTTTTAATGCACTTAATCTGTGATCACACGCATCAATCACATGCTTTATGATCCAGGTGGGGGACATTGTGTCAGTTATCGACATGCCTCCTAAAGAAGACACAGGCTGGTGGCGAGGGAAACATGGATTTCAGGTACAATAAATACATACATATCTTCTTTAAATGACTGGCAATACCTTAGGTATATTAGAAGAGAACACATTTCCTCCTCTGAGGTCCAGGGAGTTCATAATGAATTCATACTATATGTTCTTCTGTAATATTGCATGGATCACATACAGGAAGGCCAGTGTTGTTTTTACCTTTCGAGACTGTGTGTGTGTGTGTGTGTGTGTGTGTGTGTGTGTGTGTGTGTGTGTGTGTGTGTGTGTGTGTGTGTGTGTGTGTGTGTGTGTGTGTGTGTTTCATCATTGCAAAAAAAATCATTGCTCCTGGAGACACCTACTGTTGCATAAACTACTACAAAGGCAATGTGAGCACTTTGTTCAGTGTTTAAATGTTTGTCTGTTTGTGGACAAATTTTGTCAGTAAAGTTGTGATCATGCGCAATACTTGAAAAGGTATGGGTGTGATCTAACCAGATGACTGCTGAATTAGGCAGGCAAAACACCAGTGGTGTCCTCACTTTGCTCCCCTGTCCCCTGTTATTTATGCATTTATTTTTTTTACCTTTTAATATATTTGTAACTTCCATAGCAAATACATGTATATATTCAAGGATAGATCTGGTCCTAGAACTCCAGGATGTTAATGTACTGTCCAAGACTTTTGACAGATCTACCAAAGTAATCAAAACCACTTCCGGTATCATTCCTGCTAGAGTAGATGTCTCCAGGTGCACATTTTTTCCATGAGAACACAGACACCAACAGACTCCCAGGGTGAAAACAATGCCAGCTGCGCTATTGCAGCTGATAGTTGGCAATTTAGCATCTGAGGCAGTGTCTCATGCTTCCTGACCTATTTCTGCACCTTCACCTTACAACAGTCTGCTACAGTATAAAACACCCCCTCTGGTCCTTTTAACATTCAAGTGTATCACTCGTCTTAAGTCCTCTCGGTCTCTCTTCTCTCTTCTTCCAGGTTGGTTTCTTCCCCTGTGACTGTGTTGAGCTGATAAATGACAAGATTCCCCCCAGTGTTCAAAGCTCAGTGCCAAAGCCAGGTACTTTTGTGTGTGTGTGTGTGTGGGTGTGTGTGTGTGTGTGCGTGCGTGCGTGCGTGCGTGTGTGTGTGTGTGTGTGTCTGTGCTTGATGATTTATTTAAGACTTGCTTCCAGGTTATGAGTCAGATTGATTTCACGTGGCTGTTATATGTGTTGGTTGTCTGTCTCATCTTAATAAGTGTGTAAGAAGCATGGAAAGCTGGTAACGTTCCTGAGGTCTTTTATGAAGTCTCGACCGCCGCCACAGAAGCTCCGGCAGCGTGGTATCCTCCGAGAGCGAGTATTTGGCTGTGACCTGGGGGAACATCTCCACAACTCAGGTCATGAGGGTAAAATAGATTTTTATTTTTAATTTCTATTGTAAGATTTTTTTTTCCTGCTGGCTGTTTATGTTTCAGTGTAAACTGCTCGAAGGCAAGAATAAATCCCAAAGAAGGGATTGCCCCGTGAATCCGTGGTTCTGTGTAGATTCTTGTAGATTTGCCAAAACTGGTTTGTATTACATTTTTTTAGGCCTGTGGCACAATAGGCAGACAATACTCATATGAATATCACCTTTCTAGGCTTGTGTAATTTTTATTTTTTTGCTAAATATTGTATTAGTGATTCCCCACCTTTTCTGGCTCCTTACAATGAAGTGATGCTTTCCTGTGACCCCCTCCTCATGGGAGCACTTCAGCCAAAGAGCAATAATGCACAGAGAACTGAGAACATACGAATAAAAAACACAGGATGAAGTACAGTATGCTTTCATCTTAGTGCACTTAAGAGTATTTACAGCCTCAGGACTGTGTATTTTAGATTCACTCAAAATAAACCACAGTGCTTGTATTTACAGTGACGAATGAGCATGTTGTCCAATGCAGCACAGTGGCTCAGTGAACCTTTTTTAATTGTTGCATAGTACAACAAAGCAGACCTGTGGTACAGAGGAATAAGAGCCACGTTTTTAGACTGCACATGCAATACTGTGGGATTATATACTGGTGTGGTTGATTTTATCAGGGAGTCCCAGTGAAATCAAAAATTGCTTTCGAAATATACAAACTCACAACTGATTAAAAATGCAGCAAACACAATATGATATAGGAAGAAAAAAAACAAAAAAAAAACAGAAACCTCTCAAGAAAAGCCCATTTTTAACGATGCCTTTCAATTCAACAGTAACTACACCATGTTTAAGTCTTTCCAGATGACCGAGCTCTTACCCTTCAGGGGAAGCTCATTTCCACCAGCAGGACAAATGGAGTGTGCCTGTGTCAGCAGCTGAAACAAAAACCTGTGTGTTTGGGAGGAGTTTAGTACAAGGCTTTTGGTAGATTTTGGGGCAAAATCTGGCAAACCGTCAGGCAAGGGGAAAGTGGTGCTTTACTTACGCTGTGTACAGTGGGAGTGGGGGTACTGCTGACTTCAAGTGAGGACATAGTCAGGCTTTGGAGGTTTTTTTTTTTTTTTTTTTTGTTCTTATACACTAATGCATATATTTCTTAAGATATCCTAAATTAATAAAGCATGCTGCTTACTGTCTTTTGTCTCTTGTAGTCCCCCAGGTTGTTAAGTGCTGTGCAGAGTTCATAGAGAAGCATGGAGTCGTGGATGGGATCTACAGGCTCTCAGGGATCTCCTCCAACATTCAGAAACTGAGGTTTGTGCTTGTTTCGTACATGTTACCAATTCCAAATATAATCCCAAACAATTCCTGAGGTCAAAAAAGCACCAGGTTCCCAGGATCAAATTCCAAACATGTCTTCTACCTTCTAAAACATTCCCCTTTGTTTGAGTAAGGTAGGGTTTTTTTTTTTTCCTCTGGTGAAAGCCTTTGTTAGTTACTAAATAATGACAGGTTGTGGTCTTCGATAAAGCTTTAGTCTATATTGGGAAGCACTAATTGGAAATATACTGAGAATATTCATAAAATATTGTTTTCTTTTTGAGCTGCTTCTCCTGAAATCCATCAAACACAATTTGTTTCAAGCTGTGCAGCTTTGAATGGCTGTAATGGTCTTCTCATCTATTTTATGCTTGCCAGGAGGAATTTGTGAAACAATCTCCCGTCAGTACATAAATTAGGCGCACAAGCTGATGGTGTTTGACAGCCAATCAGAACGACTTTTCTCACTTAAAATAATTGACTGTCACCACATGAAGTAGTCTTTCAAGATTTTAGAAAACACAGCTGATAAAAAGCTGTTGACATTTTTGGTGATTTTCTCACAATAATCAGTAAGCCTATCAACAGACTTCCTGCACTAGATTTATTCTGAGAAGAAACTGAAGTTCTTCAGTGGTCTGCAGGCAAATGTTTAAAAAAAAAAACATAAATCATTACATGGTAAATTCTTTTTTTTCTGCCTCAAAAAGGAGCTTGTAGTTTTTAAAAAGTCGTTTTCTTTTTTTTTTTTTTGTTATTATTATTGACAGATGGGCAGTAGGATGACTCCCACACTGTTCTGTATCTTCTTTTTATTTTGGTCTCCATGTAGGCATGAATTTGACTCTGAGCAGATCCCAGACCTGAGCAGAGATGTCTACAGACAGGATATCCACTCAGTGGGCTCCCTCTGCAAACTGTACTTCAGGGAGCTGCCCAACCCTCTCCTCACCTACCAGCTCTATGACAGATTCTCAGTAAGGACCACAGCACAGACTTACTCTGGGAATAACTATCGGAAAGAAACCTGGCATCACATCAGTGTCAAGTATTGCAAGGAGGAAAAAAAACTGCAATGAACATATTTCTAGTTATTCAGTGATAACAAAAGGACAGAAGAATTCATTTTGAAATTTCTGCCCATTTTGAAGTGCTGCTCAAAATGGGGTCATTGCATCACGCTGAGCTTTCCAGGAACAGCAGGGGTTGTGCATGCTAAAACCCAAATAGCAGATTAAGTGAGACGAAACACTGGCTGCTCTGAATATAAAAAAGGGGAAAACGAGAGCGGGGTTGTTAAGGAAACTCCCTTGGCTGTGATTAACAGCCTCGCAGTGATGTGTGCTTTATCCTCTGTCTCTTCACAGGAGGCTGTGTCTGCAGCCACAGATGAGGAGAGGCTGGTCAAAATCCACAATGTCATCCAGCAGCTGCCTCCCCCACATTACAGGTCAGCTTTAAAGCTTGCTGCTGCTGCACCCTGGTGGTCTGAATTAGAAATATGATTTCTAGACAAATCAGAGACTCTGCTGGGATTCTGATTTGGTTTGTGGGAGCCGTGAAATCCCTTTTTCCTACGCAAACCTATATCTCAGCCACAAAGATGTCTCTTATATCCACTGAATACAGCAATGTAAAGTTAAAAGAATTCTGCCTGAGATTTGAAGAACTGATCTTATTAGTTACAGATTGATTTGCTGGTAACAGGAAGGATAACAGTGTTGGGTGACCTATGCGAGCCTATACGATGAACCAAAGTTGGCAATTTTACAGTCTAAAAAAAACAAATAAACAAATAGTCAGTGAAATCTATATTACGGTAAATATTTGCACTTTTTTTATCTGCAGGACGCTGGAGTTCCTCATGAGGCACCTCTCCCACCTAGCCACCTTCAGCTCCATCACTAACATGCACACAAAGAACCTAGCTATCGTCTGGGCACCTAACCTCCTCAGGTGACTGTCATAGCACTATTAGCTTCGCTGTTTCATTCTAGCCTTTCTGTGACGGTGAACTGGGGCATGTCTCAGTGGTGCAGAGCTGTGAAATAGGTTGTGCTCTGCTTTGCTGTGTTTCAGGTCCAGACAGATTGAGTCGGCCTGCTTTAGTGGCACAGCCGCATTCATGGAGGTGCGAATCCAGTCTGTGGTGGTGGAATTCATCCTTAACAATACTGAGGCTCTCTTCAGCCCCAAACTCAATTCTATCATAAGGGAAAGTACTGGTAGGTTTGTTTGGGTTTTTTGTTATAAACTAATTTCCAAACAAGGATTATAAAAGTTCTTATACAGTATATATGCATCTCTAACTTACTGAGCATCTCAACTTTAGGTAACAACACCTTATCCAGACCAAAGTCCCTGATGGTCTGCTCCCCATCCACTAAGTTACTGTCTATAGAGGAAGCTCAGGCTCGCACTCAGGCACATCTGGGCTCCCCAGCTACCACCCCCTGCCTCACCCACAGTGACTACATCGAGGTCGGAGAGGGACCTGGAGCTCTGCTCGGCAAGTTCCACACAGTCATTGAGCTCCCGACAGAGAGGTTGGTATATGGACAGCGGTCTTCTGTAATTGTTATTATGTGACTGAATCCTTCTGCTTCTCCAGGCACGACTCACATATTGTTCATTGATAACAGTTAATTGATTAGGAATGATTTTGATACTTGATTTAAAGTAATTTCCAAAGCAAAAATACAAATGTTACAACTTCTAAATTATTCTCGAAAATTGGATACCTTTAGATGGATAATTGGCCAAAGTAAGTATATGAAGTATGTTATATGATGTCCAGTTCACCTTTGGAAATTTGGCATTTTCTGGAATTCTGAAAATGCCAAATTCCCAGCTCATCCTACCGAAGGGCCAAAGAGTCCATTGTCCGCTGTCCTTTCACAGTATTGGTCACAATTTAATCAATGATCACCTAATGAGTCCTCACCCAAATTGTGCTAAAGGTCAATGCCACAGTTGTCATTTTACAGGCACTTTACCATTTTCACACCACTTACAATTTTACCAAATTCTCGCTCCTGATGTGCCGGACAATGATCAGTTCAAACCATTTAGCAAAGTCATTAACAGAAGATTCTCCAAATAAATTTTTCATGCACAAAATCATTAAGAAAACATTTGTGAAATTTGTGATATCGTTTTGCTACACATGCTGTATACCACATGTATCCTGTTAGACGGCGATGACCATGACCTTATTGGTCAGTTTGTGTAATACAGCCAATCAGTGACAAGAAAACTTTCTTTCTGTACTTCACGCATTACCACAACCTGCAAATTGTGATGGATCATGAGCCATCACTGACATTCTGGTTGTAGACTATATAATTAATTATATCTTATAGTGAAAATAGTCAATAACTACTCATGCCTTGTTTTTGTCCTTGGTAATTATTTTTTCTTCTATGTTGTACTATTAGAAACAAGAGCCAGTATTGGAGATGACGTGTTTCTGTGTTGCAGCAGCAAGCGGCCTCCTGCTAAGGCTAAGAAGTCTCCGGTGGGGAACTGGCTCTCTTTTTTCCACCTGGGCAAGTCCCATTCTGTGTCCAAACGTAAACTGAAGCGACACCCGAGTGAGCCGAACGAGATAAAGAGCATTGCACTGCCAGGTCAGCTCACTGCTGCTGTTACGCAGCCAGAAAACATGCAGCTTCTGCACCTCGAATGCTTCTTTTTTGTATTTTAATTGATCGGTTTCTTGTGCTAGCCTCAACAGCTGGATGTACTGTATTAGAGATGCTGATTAATTTATTAGGAAAAATTATCTGTTCAAATGTTTCCAGGGGGAAGAGGAGATAGTGGCACTTTGCGCTCTACCAAAAGTGAAGAATCTCTCACCTCTTTGCAAAATTTTGAAGGTAATTAATCTTCGATATTGTATATTTTCCACACTTCAAACATGCTGCTAGTGCTTTATAAAGTGTACAAATTCCTATTAATGATTCAGTATAAATATATTTTTTATTCCATCCCAGGCGAGCCTTCAAGTTACCGTCCTCTCAGACCTCGTTCAACTAGTGAGGCCATTTCTGCCATGAGTAAAGACGACCTCCACTACAGCGGGAGTAAACACCACCACAAAACGAACCCGCCAAATGAGAGTCACTCTGGTGCTGATCGTGTCAATACCGCATCAGGCATTTCACCTCCACAGCAGGAGGACGACCTCGACCTTTCTCCGCCGGCTGCAGGCATTTCTACTTTAGACTTTGACCCCATGTCTTTTCAGTGCAGCCCACCCTCAGCAACCCCTGGACCCCAATACAGCAAAGATGGAAATAAGTGGAGGAAGAATGTTGGGTGTTCCAGTGAATCAGAGCCCATCTATGGCCGACCACAGTCTCCAGACATTAGCCCAGTTCTCAGTAAAGGTGGGAAGAAGGTTACCCACAAGCAGCTCTCCCCTAAACTCAGGAAGAAATCATTTAAAACACAAGCAGATGTTCAGTCTGCATCTGTATCTCTGCCCCCTCAGCTGGCTTCTTCTACCCCAGTGGATAACAGTGAAGCTCCAGTGGCAGATGGAAAAGAGCCCAAAGCACCCTATCAACGCTGCAGCCCACGCAGCACAGCAAGCCAGGCATCAGCTGCGACAGACCTCAGTCAGTCCGCACAGAACATGCCCGATCCAGGTCAGTGCTGCTCCTCTTTAATATTGTGTATTTATTTTATACTGTAAAGTTAGTGATTATTTATATAAGACTGCAATTTGTAGTTTCTTATGAAAGCTTTTGTGTCTTGTCCCATCATGTCTTACCATAGCTTTGTTTGTCCTGTCATACTGTAGCGTTGTTTGTCTTATCCCTCCCCAGGAACAGATAGACTTATGAGTTCAGTCGCTGTTCTCCCTCCTCACCCTCCCTTGACGAGTGCTGCACGCAAGTTGGCTTTGGCCCTGGCCGAAACTGCTCAAAAGGCCAGCAGTGGCTCCCAAAGAAGAGGCAATGTTTCCTTGCATCCGCTCCATCGACAGGAAGCATCTCACGTCCAGGACAGACCGCCACGGCCCTCAGTTCTTGATCTAAAAGTGTATCCCCAGGAGTACAGCGGCCCTCGTGTCTCCTCTGTTTCCCAGTGGCAAACATCAGTGCACAACCCTGTGGAGACCCACTGCTACTCTCATCCTCTTCATTTCCTGCCTTCACACCTCTGCTCAGAGCCGCTACAGGTCACCGACGGACAGGAAAGCATGTGCAATTTCCCTCCTAATGTCAGTCCACTCGGGTCAGGGAGCTTGGATGAAGGCAGTGCAGAGAGGAGGGACTGCAGAGAGGAAAAAGAGCTTAGCAATGTCACACAAACAGAGCACACCTATCAGAGTGTTGGAGTTTCAACACCCACTCAGCCTGTCTACTCGGCTCAGAGCCCGTCAAGTTCTCCTGGATACGTCAACACAGACTCTATAAATGTTTTTAATTTCCGCTCTGTTCTGGCAGAGACCTCCATGCCCGCCTCCATTGAGGAGGTCTTTCCACATCCATCACAGCCCTCCTTAACCCATCACTACAACCCAGAGGAGGAGACACCTCTGGGCATGCATGAGGATGTCTATAGTAATCAACATTATCAACATCATCATCATCATCATCATCACCGGCCAGTTCAAGCAGGACGAATGCCTGCACCTCACTGGCCTCGGCCTGATGCTCTCCCACGTCACCTTTCTGGGCCAAAAAGCTTGTACAGGCAGTCCTCTGAAGGCCGCTACAGCAGTTTAGGTTTAAGGCACCCTTTGTCACCTCAGTACAGACGATACCGTAGAAATGAACACCTTATCAGTGGCTGCCACAGGCAACAAGGCCAGTGGCAGAGGTCAGATGATAGAGTAGTCGGGCACCCGGCCATCCGGAGGGCTCGCTCCTTCCATGCCCCTCAGATTAGTCACTACGAGTTGGCAGAGACAGAAGTCCTGCCCCCTGACACCATGTTTTATGTCGAGCAGACGGCAGGCCAGGAAGCACCTTATCAGAGGTTGATGCACGCTGGTCTTCATCCTGTGCGGCCACAGTTTGAGAACACCCGTGCTGACTACCACTGCAGCCCCTATTCAAATGTGAACCCAGTAGACGGTTCTCGTTATTACATGGAGCCCTGCCGGCAAGGCGGTATCCGACACAGCAAGTCTTACACCGTGCGTTCCACAAGAGAAAGCGGACAATCAGATTACTACAACTACTCTCCGCAGCGCGTTCCTCCTGTGAACAGAGAGCTTTTCATAGAAAGCAGGGACACTCTTGTTTATGAGGCGAGGGATGCAGAAGTTTTTGAAAGAGTCGTATATCAACCAGTCATGCAGGAGAGTAAATCCAGACATAAAAACACATATCCAGCTGCGTCTCCTTGTGAGAGTCCTGTCTCACCCGCTGACACAAGAAGTAGAGACATAATGCACACAAGAAGCAAGTCAGACCCCGGAAATGCCTGCCTCCTCTCCACTGACAAGATGGAAAGTGTTACATCCCCGACTTCCCAGAGGTCCCAACGTGTAGACCCCGAGGTCACCAGGCGGCAGTGTGGTCACCGCTCTGGTGCAGACTCTGGGCCATCCAGGAGGATTCACATCAAAGAAGGTTCCTTTCAGCAGCCACCGCTTCGCAAAGTCCCCTCTCTCCCAGAAAGAGGCTGTCCTAATCTCAAGAACATCGAGCACAATGACAGAAGCCATATGCGAGGTCATGACCAGGATCGATTAATGATGCCCAACGCTGTCCCCAGCTACTCTGGTATTGTGAAACCCAGCATCCTCAGGAGGCCCGGGAGGTCACAGAGCACCAGAGAAAACCGTCACTACTACCATTACCATGCGAAATCCCAAATGGATCCTGAACATCTGGGTTCTTTTTCCAACAGAAGGACTCAGAGCACTAAAGTCAGGCCCACACAATATGACCACATGGAGGGGTATTACGCAGCACCCAAACCTAAACCCACAAGATCCGTTAAAGCCGCGGCAGGATATTTGCCTGGCCAGGGCTGCATGTCTCCCCACGGGCACAGACTGTTGTCCCAGGCTCTGGGTCATGAGGCTTTTTATCATGCTGCACTGAGATCAGAAGCCGGGGTCTACGAGTGATTCTGACCACTGTTTTTTATCTGATTCCACATCGGGGCCAAAGGAGAATAGCACTTTATCCTCAGCCAGACCAACAGACTGTTGCTTTGAAAGTGTGTTTATTTTAACCTTCAGGAGCTGCTACAAAAAAAGTGTGAAGTGAGGCTGCTGCTGGGGATCACACCGCCGGCATTAGTGGTAGTTTCATATTTTTCAGTGGCTTCTGGGGAAGCTGGAAGGCAACAAATGAAACGTAATGCAGGTATTGTTTTAAATTTAAAGAGTGTACCACTGCGAAGCATGACGAGAAGAAGATGATTTTAAAAATGAATTTATTTAATTTCTAAGCAACATGACAAGGGATGACAAGGTAAATTAACTGGTTTTATTAATATAATTTTAAAGTTTAGAATGTGTATAAAATAACAGTAATTTTAAATGTATTATATTTCTATAAATAACACACAGCTAACATGTGGCCAATGTACTGTACATTTGTTTTTTATTCCAGTCTGCTCAGACTTCAACAAGCACTTTTAAGGATAACTGTGTATGAAACACATTGTCTTAACGTGGTATACATAAAGCCTCTTGATATACAGCTTTTTGTTTGTTTGTTTCTGTAAGAAATGGCTTGCTCCGAATCCTTGGTCAATGCTAAATTAGCACTTTTTGGGAGGGTTGGTAAAAAGGAAGATAACCTCATGCTTTCTAACTTTTCTGCTTTTTCTTTATCACACATTATATATATGGCAAAAATAACGAGTGCTATCGTTTTTGGTAAGGTCAAGCGCACCACGGCAAAATATGCTAGAGACATACATGCAAGTCGGCTCGTGCGATTCGGTGAAAGTATTTTGTGTGACATTGTGGTTTTGTCACAAAAATGAAAATTCCTTTGCTTTTCATTGGGAAATTTTAACAGTGTGGTGTTTTACATGAAATGCGATGTTTTATTCATTTAAAAAAAAAAAATGTTTTCAAATCTTCATGTAGATGAGGATATTCTGTTAAGACATGTTAAATGAGTTATTTTAGTGAGAGTAAAAAAAATAAAGATATATTATCAATGATTCCAGTTTGTCAAACTCTCATTTCATGGCTATATTTAGAGGAGACGATTGGAGATGCTGCGTATGGTTCTGTGGCTTTATGCTACAGAACCAGAGATGTTTTTTTTTTTTTTATATTTTATTTTAATTATCAAATATATGGCACCTACATTACCCACAATGCAACAGTTGGCTGCAGTGCTAAGCGGCTGCTGTTGAAGAAAGACTTTATTGGCTTTCATCTAAACTAATTGATTTCCAAGGGTTTCTACAGTTTCGAAAAACAATTCTCCTTGCTACAAGATATGCCTTTCTTCTTTTTGTAAATTGGCAAAACTAATTGTTCCATCCATTCATCCATTTTCTTCCGCTTATCCAATTCAGGGTTGTGGCGGGGGAGGGGGCCGGAGCCCATCCTAGCTGCCATAGGGTGAGAGGTACCACTAATTGTTATCTTAGAAAATACTTTAGTTTTGAGGTCTGAATTGGCCTAGGGTTAATAGGTGGCATACTTAAGTCTTTTTTGAAGCATTAAAATGTGCAGTAGACTAAGAGACAGGCAAATACCTCAAACCAGTCTACAATACATCCCTTAGATGAGAAGGCAACGGAGGTCTGTAAGCTCACACCTTTCTAGCCAAATGCTTTTTTTTTTCTCTTTTCTTATATTTTCTTGTAGTTTTTAACCAAAGCTAACTGTGGTATTTGAGGCCATTTGCAAGCTTTTGCTGAGTCACAAATGGGTTACAACATTTAAACAAATCTCCTTGCAAATGAACTTTTCATGTGCCATGTCAGTTTCCCAGCAATTTAACCTGTCACTCATTCATGCATCGGCAAGTGGGGGTGGGAGATATTTGGTCTGCAACCTTCGGATTCTGAGTTGGAAAGTGTGCTCCTGTGCAAATAATTCAACAAACATTTGATTTTTTTCTTCAAGATTAAAAACTAACAGGTTTGCTTGTGTGGGAATTCTCTGCTAAATAATGACTTGTAAGAGAGAGCACTGTGGCACTAAAAAGAGTATTAACATTACAGGATTTGATCCTATGAGATTGTGCCCCCAGTTCAGATTTTGTATCAATAGCATTAATAAGCAAATTGAGAAACTTTGGCAGATATAATGCTTTTCCATGCAGTTACACAGGAATACAATATGAAGCATGGTTAGTCAGTCTGTTAAAGATCTGGGCACTGAAGAAGTCAAAATATCTGATATTAAAAATCAACATCTAGAACAATGTGAATGAATGAATAAATAATTCATTAAATTGTTAAAAGAAAGAAATTATTTATTCCATCCTCTGCCTTATGGTTTGGTGTGTGCTCCTCACCAGGTGGCACTGTAGCACTGCAGAAACAGCATAAGCTCCTACTGCATTCAGGGGAGATCACAGACTTTGATTTGCTTCTCAGACATCTCATATCTGCTCAGAAACACTGCAGAGGATCCTGACTATTTTATTGCTTGTATTGCTTTGGAATTTCAGTAGAGGTTATTTTAAAAGAAATAGAAAAAAAAATGGATTTGATGTAGAAATGTGTAAAGAGCTCATTTATTCACAAAGATAGATCCTTCCAGTTAGCTGTAGCAGTGAAATCGGCTGTAGATGACAAGCTCTAAAAGCGAGTATGATGCTATAGTTATATACCTTAAGCTTGTAGCCACAAAAAGGCCATTCAATCAAGGTTTAAAGAGAGTTTAGGGCTGGAGAATAATCAGAGGGAATCAGCCAAGGTTGTCCAGCGTGCCAGGGGAATTGTTGCATTGTTAGAAATTATTAAAGTGTTCCCCCCCAGATCAAAACAGCCTCCTCTCACAGCTGACTGAAAGGCTTGGTCTTTGGCAAAAACCATTAAGAGAGCCTGCGGACTCAAAGCAATGTCTCCTGGCAGCTCTGCATTGCTCCTGGAGCAGCGAGCCATTGTTTATTCATCGCCACATCGGCATTCAAAGTGCATCCTCACTGTTCTCTTTCATAACCAACAAGTTGCAATTTTTATGCATGTGAAGGTTGAAGTCAAATTATTTATGGGAGACTGGACCTGAGGAAGGCGAACGGCCTCTAGCAAAATGGTTTACGTTGAGAGCAATCCTTTTCTATAGGCTATTGAAATTGCTGGATCACAGCAAGGTTTGCATGTATTATTCAGCTTTTGAGGGAAAGAATTGTTGCCCTGCTAGACAGCCATCTGCTTTTTGGACATTGTGATGCATCTGAGGCGCGCTACCTTTCAGGATCAGGTTAAAGTCTTATTTTTCAGCAGGGGACAAATGAAATGAGTGGAAAAAAGGGCCTTTCTAGCATCCCTCCCTCAAACTTTTCACCGCCCCTCAGTGCAGCGAAGGCTTTAAAAGTAAAAAAATATATATATCACAGGTGAGATTGCGTGTGCACGTCTCAATGTGTCCGAAATGGAAGAAAGGGTAGAAGAAGCTGCAGTTCAACTGCGAAGGGAAGGAACTTTCACCTGTATGAGAAATTATTCAAGAACATCTGGTGCAGTCCAGATGTAGAGATGGAATGTGTGAGGCGTGCGGTGCCAAATACCAGCAGGTGCAAGGTGAAAGGACTCTCACCTCTCCAGGGGCAGGTGATCTGCAGGATAATAGTTACCCACTACTCTTGTGGAGATGACTGTTCTGAGTTGAACAAAATTGTGCATTATAGACTCTTTACATTCTGAGTGAACAATTTTAAATCCTTAATGGTTCTGACTGCGACTGCAGTCAGCAGATCTATTAGTAATATAGCACATGGCGGTAGCTGTGTTTCTCTGGTTCACGGCACTTTAGTGGCTCCATAAAGAATCATTTTTGGTTGTTCATTACAGTGTAATGTTCCATTACAAAACATTATTGGAACTTTATGAATGTACACTTCCTCATTGTTTCTTTGATGGATCTTGACTGTGAAGTGCAGAGCATATTTAAATAGCAAAACGCTGCAGTCGAAGCCTCTACTTCAAAACACTTCCTTTAAAAAAAAAAATGTATACGGATCCAGCTGGATCTTATTTATGAATACATATCATCAGTCTACATATGAGCAGATTTTTTTTTCTCCTTATGAAGATGTATAAAAGAGCATTGTCTTTTAAAACTCTGCCCCTCTGTATATAGATAGCTGTGTGTGATGGCCTGGGATTCTGCCTTAAAATAGATGTTTTAGTGAGAACATAGAGCAGCACCTCATCATACTCTAAGCTAAAACATCAGTTTCATGTGCTTTCCCTTGTTCGTGCAACAGAGGAACATCTGATCCACACTCTGCCATTCTGGCTCGATGCCACGTCGTCCTCCTTGGCGACAGTTTGGAGATGAGCGTCACAGATTCGACTTTGAGTTTCTGTTGTGTTTTCAACCTCTCGCTGACTGGAAGACGCTGCAGCTCTCAGTCCCAAAATCACCAGTGAACCAAACATTTTGTGTACTTGTAAGTAAAATGCAAAGTATTGCCTCTGATAAGAGAAAGTTCTTAGAGATCATCTTCGTCTCACTTAATTAACTAGTTAACATGACAATGGATTCCCATTTAATTAAAGCAGCCAGGAGAACCTTGTTAGTACTTCAGATAACCAATTAGAGCCCTGGCTTTGGGCAGAAATATATATTTTATTCAAGTGTATCCATGGCTTTGGAAAATGAAAATCAGGCACTTTTTAGAGGTAGCAGGGACAATGCTTAGTGATTGAAGAAGTGATTAGACCTCAGGTTTACACAAAGGCTCCTCACTTGCAGTAATGGCTGCCTATTAGGGCTTAGTTCTCTAATTTGACATTGACATGCATATCAAAGCGACTAAGCAACTAGAAGACTGTGCGCTAGCCCATACAATGCAAGGCCTACTTTGTGTTGCAAACAATGCTCTTGACCTTTAACTCATGAATAATAGCCTGAGAAACAGGACGTAATTATCCAAGGCAGTACGGCTAGTTCAAAAGGTAATCACTAGTTGTGTAAGCTTTAGCCACGTGAATCAATTTGGGGCGTTTATCTGTAAATGATACATCTGCTGTTATGGAACATATTTGCACACTGGTGAATACAGTTCGATGATTTTGAATTTTGTAGATTTTAAACTCATAAGGCGGCACTAATGAGCAAATGGGAACAAAAGGCAAATAAGTCAACAGGTTCTGCACCACTGAGGAGATCATCAAAAAAAGGAAAAAGAAAAGAAATTACAGCCACCATCTGGATCACCGAGCATTCAGTGTAACCATCAGATAACCATCTCAGTTGCATGGTTACTGGTATTGTGTCACTGCTGCAGGTGGGCATACCACACTTTGACAGTTTATGCTTGTTCAGTGACTCTAAGTCAGATATATATCATGGCATGTATGATGAAGACCCCTTGAAAAAAAATCTATAGCTGTGCACAAAAGTAATTCTATCCATGCAGTCATTTAGCAAACCAGAAATGAGAGCCTGCAGTGCTTCAGGCTCCACCTCCTGTAATTTCACAACCATTTAATTTATATATTTAAGACCAGAATTTAATTTCTACATTAAGAAACACAGCATGCTTGGGTATAATTTATCTTTCTGACATGTCCTTTCTTCATTTGGACCAAATCAAATAGGCTTTAGGGGGAGGCAAAAGGTCTTCCCTTCCAGGTCCCAACAACCAGCAAAATACTTACATAACATATAATGTGGTTAAAAGTCGACTAACTACATTACGCCCTCCCTCCGCTGTTTATGTTTTCCACATAACTTACATGATATAAAACTCAATTTGTGGAGAGCTTGTTTTCGAAACCTAATTCCTAAATTAAAGGTCCGCACATAATTCACGGAGCCACCATATAAAATATCTTTTGCAATTAATTAAAGGTAAATAATTCAGACATGGAGCATCTCAACACAGAAATGTAGAAAATTACCGCAAACAACAAAATGCTGTCATTATATGTGGAGCAGGCAGTGAACAGAGATAAAGGACCTAATGATGTGTTTACAGGTAATTATCTATGTAACTGGAGAGCATTCACGTTTGCTATAATTACTGAAGTTTTAAAATAAAAACTCTTAAAACACACACACACACACACACACACACACACATTGTTCTTGGTGCTGCTCCTATTCCTCAAAACACTAATTAAGTGGAGAATAAAAAGTGTGTCCCATCTTGTTTCCATTAACTAGTCTCTTTTGTTCTTTACTGGGCACATTTTTCTTGTTTCACTGGCTCCGTTTTCTTTGTTCACATCACAGTGACTTGGTAAGAGTGCACTAACGCTGGGTGCCGAGACATCTCAAGCTCAGGCTTTCATGTCTTAAAATGAATACCCAGTGATAGCACAGGAATTATGCCTTCGATGATGGCTTCCCTCGTCTCGTGGTAGTTTGTCACACAGCATGTGTGCAATCTCAACTGTTGTGTCAACATAGTTCTCGGTGTAGACGTGTAGCGATGACCGCACAGACCAACTATATAAACAGCTCTTCTCAGCAATGTTTCACCAACCAAAAGCTAAATCCTTTGCACAGCTGAACAAAGGAAACGAATTCCAAACATTTCTCTGTATTTGTCTGCGAACCTCTTTACCCACTCACTTTTAATCTGCACTCCCAAGCCAAAATAACTACAGTTACTGACATCTTACCTCACTAAAGCAGAAAAAAGATACCACAGAAGTGTGTCATTTTGGGGGGGAGTGTGTGTGTGTCTATGTGTGTGTGTGGGGGGGGATCCACAAAGCAGTTTATTATGCCACCAAAAAAAAAAAAAAAAAAAAGCCAGCAGCTTATCTTAAATCATCGTGGAGAACTCTTTAAGCTAACTATCTAAAAACAGTTGGTCTCTAGTGGAATCCCCATTTCATGGGGGAGTAAGCCACCCTTAAAGTGTATTTCAGGGTATTTAATTAATTATTTATTTATTAAGATCTCCTTAATACAAATGGTAGTGAAGAAGAAGAAGAAAAAAACAATCAGTTTACAGATCTGTGAAATTTTTAGATACACATCTAAATGATTTGTTGTTTGTTTAGTTGCAGTGAGTCCAACGATGATTAAAAGGAAGGTTTTGCAGCTTATGAGCGTCGCGCGGTATCGCTGAGCGCCTCAGACTTCAAACCCTTTCTGTACGGCTTGTGCTTCTTCATGTTTCCTGGAATTTACTTTTCACTTCAAATAATGAAACATTTTAGTTAGTGGGTTTGTTGTGGTACACAAATAAGGTAGTAGTTAAACCTGAAGTCGTACCTCAGCCGCTCTATAAACTTATTTGTTCAATAAAGCTAACGTAAGCCCAACATGTTAAATGAGAGTGATTAATATAGGCACAAAAGGTATACATTTAAGGATTTACACCTTCACACATTCTTAAACCTCTTGTCATGTAAATGTTTGTGTTAGTCTTTGTGTCTCTGCGGTTTTAGTCTGTAAAATAAAAATTTAATTTGTACTGGTTAAAATAAATCTTGAGTCATTGCTAAAAGCATAGACAGTATGAGTATGAAAGATGGAAATTACCACCACGACATCACCCACTGGTTTTGGACTTTTATTTTGAAACTCAGCTGTTATTGTTTTGGCTGCTGCCATGTTGGCTTTTGGGAGCCAGATGATATCTGTTTTATTTGGATAAAAAGGGTGGTGCACTAAGATATGAGCTCACTACAGCAAGCTTGGTTAGCCAGCTGCATCCATAAACTGTAGAGGTGCATCACACAGGCGCACACACATATCCTCTAATTAGAGCTAAGGAAACAAGAATGATAAATTACCAGAATTTTCCTCACCAAAACAGGAGCACCAATTTCTGGTAGGGTAGGGCAGCAGAACAAGCCATAATATTAGTCAGATAATCTATTGAAGATGCTCAAAAAGAAACCAACAGCACACAAACAGTGAAGAAGACCAATTTCTTGAATCAGTGGATGCAAGGCCCAGCAGACACCAACCAGCTGCAGCTTCCACCTTTCAATCAAAACGCCCTTAACTCTAGTGTCCTAGTAGATAAGTCATGAATTATATTTACCCTCTTTATAGTTATTATAAAGGAGCAAACTATTAACAGAGGCCAAAACCAGGCTATAAATATGCTTTTGAACAGATGTGGGAAGTACGGAAGTATAAAATATTCATTACTGTACTCAAGTAGAATTTTCAGGTACCTGTACCTTTCTTGAGTATTAATTTCTCTGACTTTTCACTTTTACTCTTTACAGTTTATCAGAAATATCTGTACTTTTCACTCCTTACATTTTCAAAAAGGGCTCGTTACTTTAGGTTTAACACATATGAGGGGAGTTAGCATTTCACATCACTGCAACATCAAGCTGATTTGACATATACAGTAAAGGCCAATCTTATTGGTGTATCTTTCATCACTGGCTCTGTATATGATGCGAAGTTATGTTTTTTTTTTTTTTTCTTTTTCATTTTGTGAAACATCCTGCACAGCAAACTGAGGTATACTAACTCTGTGTTATTCAAAGGTTGCATGAAAATACTCCACTTTAGTGCAGTATAAAGAGGTTAGCTTGTACTGTGGTGAATTTACAGTAAAGCTCTGTGTTGCGTGGTGCACAGCGGCTGTGGTGTTCATAGGTTAATTCAAGTGTAGCAGAGATTAATTAGATTTTAAGCTGATGATGCTTAGATTCATACACTGGATTGAACCTTTATACCAACTGTACACTGTTGAGTATAAAGACACGATAAACAGTATACTGTCAGTGTAGGGAAATCAGCTAAGACAGCTTGTGAAACATCTGCTTACATCTTATTGAATTCAGTTCAGCCACAAAGAGCAGTAAACCTCAACAGAAAGTTGTGATTCTTTTCCCCACGCGGAGCCACTACAACTGATCTTAGGGCTCCTCCACCTGCTGAATCCCACTGTAACCCCTGATTATATAGTTGTGGAAGCAGAGGCACCCTCTGCAATGTAGGCAACAGAGAATAGAGCTATTTTTTAAAATTCTCTTTCACTGCTTGTGTCCTACATAACAGATTCAAGCGGAGTACATTAGAATGAGAATTTAGATTGGAATAGAATTTGTATTCTCATGTACTAATATTATTATAGTAATATAGCACGAGGTTCAGTTAGTTTTGCACAAAAAATAGAAAGAAATGTCCACCATTGAGTACATTTTTCACTTTTTCACTTTTACTTGAGCAAAGAAGTTGAATCAGTACTTTTTTAACACAAGTATCTGTACTTCTACTTAAAGAGTATCTGTATTTTGACACCTTTGCATTTGAATGCTGTAATATTGAATATTTTAACCTGGGAATCTATGCTTTTGGAGCCAGCTTCAAGTGGCCAGAGGAGGAACTACAGGCTTTGGCATTCATTTTTCAGCCCTCCAGGTTGCCCCTAGGTAAGGGGTAATCTGGCTCTTGTTACATTTAAAGTGAATAAGCTGCCTTTAACACATTTTTATTCATGTTAAAATTAGTCCAAATGAACAAAAGAGCTGAAATAAGGGATGTTTTTCTTTCACCTTTAAAGTCCAGAACCGTAACATCCACAGTATGAAGTTCTCTGTGAAATCTTTCAAACTTTAAACCTTTTTTTCCCCCTCAGCTTCAATCATTGCTCTCTGCCTTTGTAAGACAATGCAGTGTGCTGCTATCTCTAAATGCTGTTCATAAAGACAGTGACTGAAATGGTTACAGAGCATGAAACAGATTATAATTTTTTTTTTTTGGAAAACTTATCCACATCTTCCCAAATGGGAATGAATTTAAGCTCAAGTTCATTCAAGCTGATGAACTGCATCCCACGATGCCTTTCTTTCCAGGTAGAGGCCCTGTGTTAGAATTCAATGCCAATTTAATTAAAACATGTAACTTTTAATTACCTAACTAATTAATTTAATAAGTGAAAAAATAGACTCAGTGATAAATAATTGAGGTGGCAATGTTCCTGCAGCAACTCACCAGCTCCATGTGACTGACTTCAAGGCTTTGTACAGACATTTTTTTTAGGCTGTAGCAGGCTGTCCCACAAAAATAGAACACTTTCATAAGCTGACAGCAGAAACGCACACACAAAAACGTAAGCATAAAAAACAAAAAAATCCATAGAGGGGTTGCGGTGTATATGAAAGAAGCTCGATAACTAAATACATTTTGTTGGGCTTTTTTTTTTTTTTTTTTTTTTTTATACAACTATCTCTAAAAGATAATCAGAAATTAAGAATCTGCTTTAAATGAAAATTAATTATGCATCAACAATACTAAATATGATAGAGAGATTACATGCAGACATAGCAGAATAAAAGATAAGAGCAGTAGATTGGGAAGTGTTTGCCTTGCTTATTGTATCTGGGTAGTGGCTATGAAGCGGAACATCAGTGTGAATTTAGGTAAAGAAAACTTCTTGCTTTTACAGACTACAGAGGAGTCACCTTGAGATTTGGATGAGGGAACTTCACAGGATGCTGCTTGAAGCTTAGGCTCAGCAGATAATTACAGATTTCCTGTCTGAAACACTTAACCTTTTTTGGGAGGGAGGTGGGGGTGGGGGGTGAAGGGTAAGAAAGGCTTTTTTTTTTTTTTTTTCTTTTTTTTATGGCTTTTTCTCATTAACAACACCCTAAATCTTCCACATCAACATCCAGCACATTTCCTCCCTCTGGTAAACATCAATCTCTGATTAAGTATCAGGGCATTAAACATCAAGCAGCAACATCTCTGACATTAGAGCCTATAGTGCTGTTCACAGCATCTTTCAGGTTCGGAGTTAATCACCTCACAAACACAAGTCTCTTCTCCCTGACACTTTCATACGGGATTAACAGGCTGGTTGTGTGTGCTTTAATTAATGCAGATTTCTCTGGGTCATACTGTAGCAGTCGGAGATAATTGTGTTGTGGTTATCGCAGGCTTCAGGTGCTTGTCCTTCATCATTGTTTGAAACAACCAGCTCATCTGTTCCGTGGAGTATGACTTGGCATTTCCCTCACAACATTAAAAAGTTATATACAGTAGAGATTTTCAGTAGAAGTCAACTGATTTTTTTTTATAATTTTTTTTGGTTTGTTTTCTTCTACCAACCTCTTTGACTTAGCATAGATTGACTTTGAATTGTTTTGCCTTCTGAATGTTGTTTTCTCTTACAATATTTTATAATTGTTAATTTTTGCTATGCATCTTATCTTAAAAAAAAAAATAGCAAAACACTGTTTTTCCATACAAGGCAGAAAACACTAAATTGCATATTCATGTCCTCAGAATACAGTCACTTCTTGTTTGGCATAATTCCAGTGCTTCGTATGAGAGATCACTGAAAAACAGTAACATTAAGAAATGTATAAGTAAGAAGAAATGTGGAAGGTCTGCACAAGTGGGAACATTTCTGTAGCCTGAGTACTGAACTGCTAGCTGCTGGAAAGTGTCCATTTATTTTGCAGAGGGAATTTGTCATTGCTGTTGCTATTTGAATCAAGTTTGAATCAACACATTGTTTGGATTCCTCCATCAGCTGACTCAGAGGTCATCCAAATGACTGTAGCTGTAGTGAATGGTTCTTTAATGGATTCTGATTAACCTCTGCGCCACATAGTGGACATGCAGCTGAATACTTTCTCTAACATCTGTTTGCACTCCGCTTCCACAGCAACAGAAAATCTTTGCAACCTTATACTACACTACATGATTTTAAATTTAAGCTCCTTATTATAGCCTGTTTAGAGTATGATTTATTAAGCTCTTCACTTTTTATGTTTTCTATTAAGCTGAGCTCCTCCTATGGTGTAATTTTTAAAATTTTGTTCTGAGCTATATTGGTTTTATGTTTTGGCTGCTGTAACACAATAATTACCCTACTTTTGGGATAAATAAAGCATTTCTTAATCTTCTTTTTCTTCTTCTTATTATAACACTACCCACATCGATATTTACTGCAACACTAGTGCAAAAAAATATCAAATATATACCAAAGTACAAAAAGTTAGAATAAATACAGGTTCTTATATAGCAATGTGAGTTTGCCCTAATCTTACAATTATATATGATTAAAATAAACAAATAAAAAATGACTTGAGTAAAAACTCACTTTGTGGTTGATGGAGAACAGGAAAAATAAACCAGTGTAGCTGAAATGACAAGTGTAGAGATTACCAGCCTGTTTTCTTTGACAGCGCATCAAATACCAAGGTGCCCTTTGGCATCTGTGCCGTGACACACGAGGTATATGGCTATAATTAAACAGGTCCTCACTCCCAGCTTGTTACATACAGCTTGTAAAAGACCCGCTGGGCATTCCAAGCACAATGGGTAAGCATAAATTTAGAATGTGCAGCGGTTAGATTTTAATGGGGTGTGTTTTAAAAAGCTAACCAAGTGATATGTTTATTTATTATTATTATTTTAGAACGCTATCAGCCAAACGAAAAGCAAATGAACAGGAAAGAAATCAGCAAGTGAAAAAAAATAAAATAAAAAGCAGGAAATGATATTAAACAAAAAGTTCACAAACTGGGCATGAAGCACAGTCTCCTGGCTGACAAACTCAACCCTGTAATGCAGACTTTGTTGCTTCTTAAAAGAGAACAATTACCGCTCAGCATCTAGTATTGGTGCCTCTGGTGCACAAAGACAGAGATGCCGAAGAACACCCTGAACGTACCTCTGCAACACCATCTGACAGACTGGCAGGATTTGCCTCACTTGGATGAGTTGGGTCTATAACACCTATCCAGCATATTAAGTTGGTTGGTGGAGTCAGTCACTTCCTCTAAGTCGTGTCTTAAACATGTTTATGAAAAGGCTTTCCCAATTTTTTTTTTTGAGTTTTTAATTTGCTTTGAAGTTTTTTTTTTTGTTTTTTTTTTTAATTTCCTGCATTTCTCACTTTTGTCCTATTCTGTTGCTCCTGTGAAGCATTTTGTAACATCAACATCATTATCAGTCATTGTTTTTCAGTTTTACATTACAACCAGATACTCCAGCACCAGCTTCGGTAGTTTTAACCAAATCACCTGCATTTCTGCAGCTAATCTGAATTAGAATTAGAATTTTTGTGTGTGTATATATATATATATACCGTATTTTCCGGAGTATAAGTCGCACTTTTTTTCATAGTTTGGCTGGGGGTGCGACCTATACTCCGGAGCGACGGATATGTGACATTTATAACACATGAACCAAAATACTTCAGCCACTTGACATCTCCGTGAACTGCAGCTTTAAGGCAGTCTTGCGTAACCTGTGGGCGCAGTGGATGATGGATGGAGAGCACAGCTTAACGGCAACTGGGAGAATGCGCCACCCAACTTTCCTGGAAGTCATTGGATGGTTCAAGAAAACATGGGCTTCAGTGACAAACCATCCTGTTGGGATTCAGAAAGGCTGGAATAATTGGAACTGCAGCTGACGACGAGTCTGACTAACGCGACACAGAAGAGGAAGCGGCGCTTCGTCTACGGAGTGTACGGAATTGTTTAGAAGTGACACCGAGGATGAAGAATTCACTGGATTGATGGTTTGGTTAACTTGTTAGTATGTTCTTTATGCTATGGTTATCTGAATAACTTAATGTTACATTAACATACCGAACACGTGTTCGTTGTGCATCATTTAGCTGAATGTGCTACGTTAGCATAACGTAGGCGTAACCGTGTTCGTCCTGTTCTTTAATCCATTATTATTTTAAATTGCCGTTCAAGTTGGAATTTCTGAATTCCCCCCCCCCCCCCAAAGTGCGACTTATAGTCCAGTGCGACCTATATATGTTTTTTTCTTCTTTATTATGCTATTTTGGCTGGTGCGACCTATACTCCGGAGCGACGTATAGTCCGAAAAATACGGTATATATTCTGAAGAATAAGTATAGCAGCATAAAGTACAAAGCACAAACTCGACATACTTCCTGGACTTCTTTCTAGCAATCTGACAAAGGAGTCAAAATCTTCCGTTAGTATTTGTGCTAAACAGCAAAGATTTAGAGGGAGACATGTGTGCAGTCAGAGCCTGTTGCATTTGCCTTTGTTCACCCGCTATTTAATCCCACATCATTTAATTATACCTCAGCCAAGCCAAGTGCTACATGCCATCAATCTCAATCAATCAATTAGCCAACTAAACAAGCCATGCTTAGACATTCGTTCACTCTCAATTTCCCCATTGTGCTAATTACACTTAAACATGTCATTCCAAATTAAAATTGAACATTTAAATGGGATTAGTAGCATCTAACTGAAACATCACCAAGACATCCTGCAAGTTCACGTATCTGCTTTTAATTCAGATGGCTTAACCTCAAGAATAAATGTGGAGAAAATCCCATAATCTGCCATATTTCACACACGAAAATCAATACACAGCTAATGTTCTTTGAGAGAAGCATTATATTGCAATGATTGTATGAGTAAGGGAGAAAAGTGGCTGGTTTGTAAGGTTAAACTATTCCCATTAAAATTTGAATAATGTTATTGACCTTTACCTAGGATGGATCACTTAAAGTAATGGGAAATGGTGGCACTGACAGAATTATGATGACAGAATAGCTTATGGTTATGAATAAGGTCTTGTTCCTCAAAATGCCTATCAATTTGTCAAACTCACTAACATCCACGTGCTCAGCTGGAACCCTTAACAGGGGCCCCCGAGCCTGTCGATGTCAGTCATCGTGTCATTTAAAACACTTCTCGCCTCTATCTGTGCCACACTGTGTGTGTCAGTCACTGATGGGAGATCAGATTGCTGCCACTGCTGCTGCTCACCCACGATGAATCTACATCTGTACAGTATTTTTGCCTCACCGCAAGACCTTTCTTCCTTTGTGAGTTTGACAAGTATCAGCAGCTCGGGATGAAGCAGGCAAGTTCAATCCAGCTAATGTATTCAGCATGGTAAACAGGCGGAGTGAATTTGACAACAGATACAAGTTAATAAATTCAGCTCTGTCTCAGAGCAGGACAAGACTACAAAGTGAAACCATGTTTTTGATCAAGTCAAAGCAGCACACCACTTTAAACATTGATATCTTTTTATTAAGACAAGTACTCTTCTGTTTTTTTTTTTTTCCTTTTGTAAAAATGTTGGTGTGAACCAATACAAAATATGCATGGTCATATGAGAAACATCCTCTTCACTACACAAAAGAAAAATGCCACCTGGGAATAGAGAGAAATTTAAAGATTCAACAACATAAACAACCATTGTGGGGTTATAAAACAGCCGACCCGCCCACCCTGCTCCCTACCCACCCCACGCCGCCACCCCAGGCTTTGAAAATAAATTTAATCCAAATACCCAAGACGTTACAGATCATTCAGAGAACTTCATGTCACAGTAAATACACCATCTTCATCTATGAATGCAAACAGATGCTTGATTGACTGTCTGTGGTCACATCCTATAATTACTAAATAACCAATACTGTATGAGCAAAATGTTACAGTGGAGGAGGAGGAAGAAGAAGAAGTTTCATGAACATCATTGTGATTTTGTTGACATTGACTGTACATCATTTTTGTCTGCTTAACAAATCTAGTTTTTCTTTCTTTGTGAACTAGGTCTATGCAAAATAATTAACGTTTACTGTAACAGTGCACCATATTAAGAACACATAAACTTGTACAACTGAGAAAAACATGTACATCCTGTGGTTTCTTTACTTTTTGAAATAGCTGTGGTACTACAGTATATACTTGGGGCCATAAATTTGCATTCTACCTGAGATGCAAAAAAACACAACTATTAACACTCATGAACCTGAGAGAGTGAAAACAAACATACTTAATATCAAGTATTTCAAAAAAAAAAAATTGAATAAGAATGATGCTTCCGGCGATCTTTTAATATTCCTCCATTAAAAGCAGCAATCACCATTTAAGATAAATATCAAATCCCAGAACAAAAAAAAAAAAAAAAAAAAGGTCATGCACATAACCGTTTCCATGACACTCTAACTACAATCCAGAAAAATTACTTTTATTGTAGCTTATTATAGCTTTAAGTACAGTATTCATCTCTGATAATACAGTACTACAGAGCCTTGTCCTTGAAAATATCCAAATAAATAACAAAGTGAAGCTGAGATAATAACACTTTTGACCAATTGATTTTTTGTGGTCATTAATTAAGACAAGCACTATATCCTGGAATATAACATTCTAGTCAGTGGAAGCTGCCAATATATTTTATATATATATTTTTTTTTCAGCTTTAAAATCATTCCAGCTTTTTTATGCTGCAGGTCGTAATTGTGATTCCACTCTATGGTGTGCGAACAGACAACTTGAATGAGTATTGGCCCTGTAAGTTAGAAACGATGGATATATATACAACGGATACTGTAAGAGTGTACATGAGGATACTGTATGATACTAACCATATGCCTCAAAATCAAAGGAGAAGGCACTAAATTAAGTCCTTCAGTCTTTTCCTTTATAATGATAAGTATCAAGAGGTGGGTTTAAGGCAGTGGTTATCCTTTTTCATAATACATTTACAGATTTTTTTTTTTTTTTTAATTTTAGGCAATACATTGAAATCACTTGCTAATTACCAAACAGGTTTTGCTCTTCTAGTCAGAGGCATGAAGCACGCACGGTGTGCATGCTGCCAATTTGTGTCAGTGAACAAAAAGAGAAATTTCTAACAGTAGACGCTTCCTCTCTGAAGTTTTGTGGCTGCAGGATGACAGTTACAAAATTATCTTTCCCCAAGTCTAAAGCTATCTGCAAATCTTTGATAACTTGTAAGGCCAAGAGCCCTCACAAGTCATCAAAGAGAACCCAAAAGAGAAATGTCTTAACACACAGCAAGAAAATATAACTCATTCATATTTGCAGTGATACTTGTGCATGGGCAGGGGCAAAAAAAAAAAAAAAAAAAAAAAGTCTATGCAGCAAGGATATGCAAGCCAGAAAATAAGCTGTGAATTTTTTTGTTAACGTGCTGTATTCACAGAGATGTACCTTGACACTTTACACAAGTAGGAAACATTGAAGGCCTAACATTCTTTCTTCCCTTAGTTCCAACAAATAAAAAAGTAAAACCTTGGAAAATTAATAACCCAAGGCCTTTTAACATCTCCCAGTTAACTGGCCAATATAGTGTGTCATCAAATAAAGTCAATTATTTAGCGAGAAGCTGACTGCAAAGCTTTCTGCTTTACACAAGTTATACTTACTGTATACTGTATATGCACACTTGTATAATTATTATATTTGGTCCAAGGTAGACTATGTGGGTATTATTAAAAGGTGAAAAATGTCACGCTTAAACCAAAAGCACACATTTGACAGGGTGTACCAACAGCTAATAATGAATAATACCTTTTATGTTATGATCAGTGCAGCAGGACCTATTTTATGTAAGGGGTCTAAGTGTGAATGTAAAGTTTGAGCCAACATAATACCTGCCAAAAGAGTCTTTTGGGTTTATAACTGTTGGAGAAAGGAGGAATCAGCTACACCTACGAACTGCAGAGAAGCTCAAGGTAGCCAAGTCTCAAGCTAGCTGGCTGTTGGCTGTAGTTTTCTATTAATCATACAGACATCAAGCTTATCTGAAGCTTAGCAAAAGGCATGGTGTATTACCCCAAAAGTATTCTTTCTCTATTATAGATTCATTGTTTTTGTATTCCAATCAGAAACACCAAAAAGCTCTGTATAGGAATTAGAACTCTGTATCATGGCACATTACGGCTGTCAAGATGTCTTAGAGTTCAGCAGTAGCCTCTCAACGACAATTTTCAAATCTTCAAACCACAAAAAGATTGGTTGCACTTTGCGGTTTGGTGTGAAATGATATGTACCGCTACTCCTACATCACCCTCATGTACAAATACATTCCATAATGAGCATAATTACTCACAACTGTTACATAAGTAATTGACACAGTGAACCTGACCTCGAAGGGGCTGAGGGAAATCTGCGCTGTAATACCAAAAAAAAAAAAAAAAAAAAAATCAACCAATCAGACCTGCAGGTACGGGGTGGAATTGTGATGAACTTGCAGGCACTGTTGGACTTTGACCCAGCGGTGAGAAATGTGTTGACACCGTGTTCCAGTTAATGAACTCTGTGGATTGCTCAAAAAAAAAAAAAAAAAGTGTTGAGGAGCAGGCTCATCACACTGTATCTGGGTACATGAGCTCAAAGCTAGCTGCAGCACACACAGACAAAGCCAAATGCAACAAAACATCAAGTGGAGTACATGATATTAAAAAAAAAAAAAAGAATCCAATCCAATAAGCATATGAAAGGGAAAACAACAAAACAAAAGAAAGAGAACAAGGCACAAAATTGTCTGTAAAATAACTGAACTGTACAGAATAGGCCCCAGCTGTCCAGGATGGGTCGGATAGGAGACTCAGCAACGCCTCTTCTTCTTCTTACCACTTGGCCATGTCAGTCCTACTTTCCACATTTTTCTTTCTTCTCCTTCTCTTTAAATATTGCCCTCCCTGCCCTCAAGTTGTCTCGAACCAATCAGAGTTAGACACAATGCTCCTACAGCACCACCACCACCACCACCACAACTACAACCACCAGCATCCCCACCCATTCCTGGCCTGTCCAGTTTAAATATAATACTCCTTCTTCTCGTCTGTGTTGTTGTGTCCCCCCTCCGCGTTGATGATGGCCGTGTCTGCATCGGCTGCGTCGTCCGCCCCTTTGGCTTCATGCGTGAAGTAAGTTCCTGCAAAAGAGCGCACGCAAATTAGCCGCACGCCTCCTCCACCTCCTCATTCTCTTCTTCACTTCAATCCTATTGCACTCCACCGGCAACAAAAAAAAAACACTTGCACTCTTAAGATGTGCTCATGATCAAGTATGATTGCCCTGCCGGTGCTTTACCTTTGTGTCTGGCAAAGTATCGACCAAGAACAATGAGCGCACAGAGGATGGCAAACATCACCACAGCAACCACTCCTCCAATGACAGCATGGTCAATTTTCTGTGGTGCCCCCTCACCGGCTCTGGAGTCTAAAAAGAGGACAATAACCGTAAATAATTTCATGATCAGCAAACCCTCTCAGGCAGCAACAAAACTAATACCTTCACACAGATGTGGACTGCACTGGAAGCTGCGGCCATTATATCATTAGACTGCCAAAATGAACTAAATTGGTTTGTTTTGTCTCAGAGCATTTTAGCATGACCTACCCACAGAGTGGAAACTCTTGAAAAGGCTGCTGAGAAAAAGGCATGTTATGTGCCACTGAAAAATAGACGATGCAACAGCACAAACTGGTCCAGAGAGGAAGGTAAACTGTTCACAATATGTAGCTAAACATCCTATAAATAAGCAATAAATTGCTGCGTTTAAGTTTTATTCAGTCTGATAATAACCAAAATGAGGCTTTTTGCTCACTGCAATGTTTAATTTTTCCTCACTAATTTCCTTCTGAGCTGTATGTGCAGCATTATCATTCAGTTGCCCCCCCCCAAAAAAACCCATTTAAATCTAAACACCTATCAATTCAAATTCAAACCAAAATCCATTCACATATTACATTTAACACAGACGTTTAACATTTTGGAGGAATAGGTTGATTGGCTTTCTCGCCAACAGTTAAATGAGAAAATCAATATCACTGTTGTGACTGCATGGTAAATAACAAGCTACAGCCTGCAGCCTCTTAGTTTAACTTAGCATAAAGCCTGCAAATGAGGGGCTGGGGGTGGGCTGGGGGCGGGCTACTGTGGCCTACGGTAATTAGAAAATTCAAGTACTGTGAATTTGTAGGGACTATGTACCAGACTGTTTCTCGGAGTTGTGCAGTGACTTATTTTTTTTTGTGTTAAGCAAAGTTAACTTGCTCCTGAATGCAACATGTACAGACATGAGAGCAGCATTGATCAAGAAGGTGAAAAGGTTTCTTTACATTTTGCTAGGAAAATGGGAAATAGGTGAAGCGATTTATTGAAATGTGCAAACATAATGTGCAAAGACAAGGCAAAAACATAGTTTTTACAATTCTAACAAGCTTGAAAGTCAATATTTGGTATGAACACCTTTATTCTTCAACACAGTGAACTCTCTCAGGCAGCTTTCTTCTGATTTCTTTAAGCAGTCTTCAGGACTAGGTCTCCAGACTTAAGTTGTTCCATTTTCTGTCAAGATAATCCCACACTGCTTCAATGATGTTGAGGTCCGGGCTCTGGGGAGGCCAATCTATGACTGATAGTGTTCCAATGTGTGTTTTTCTATCCAGCTATGCTTTTACTGCACTGGCAGTATGTTTGGGATCATAGTCGTGCTGAAAAGTGAAACCAATCAGATGCTTTCCAGATGTTATACTGGCTAAGATATGCCAAGTCTCTTTGGGAATCACCATTTATGTCTGTCAAACTGTATTGTCATTGCATTTTTCATAAATTCAACACTGGTTCTTGATTTAGGTACCCTTATTTATGCTTGAATGACTCATAGGTCAATGTTAAGTAGCCTAACAAACAAACTCTGAAAATGGTCAAGTACAGTACAAGGATTGGACTGAAAATGAAAAAAAAAAAACAAAAAAAAAAAACAGCCATTATCCAAAGAAAAACTCTGAAAGATGTTCCCAAAGTCTGGGTAGGGGTGGCTCAAGACTTTTGCACAGAACTGTATATTTGTCAAAACAGTCTTTTAATAAAAATATATATAATGTGTTTTCTGAACAGGTTTAAATAAACTCACATCTATCCTAGCATACATTTACGGTGTTATACTCTTGAACCCAACTCATTAACTGGATATTTCTAGCACTTGAATAGCTGACGTAGCTGCCCCCCCTTGGGTGAGCAATGTTGAAAAATGTTTTAAGACAGTTATTTCACCATGAAACAGTAGACACCGTCTGCAATTTCAGTGAGGGTTCACACACTGTAAAATACAGTCTGATTTAAGAGGCCATTTCTGGAAGTTATAGAGCTCAATCATCAGAAATAGACACAAGTCTGGAGATAAATTGGCGCTCGGTGTCCCCATGCAGAGAAATACGTGGCTGCCTCAGGTGTCAGAGAGTATCACTGTCTAGCACTTAGCCAGATTTATCCGTGCACCACAGAAGAACATGGCAAAATTTGAAGCCTTTAAATTTCTAGTCTCAGAATAGTTCAGAGGCATTTATCAATAGTCTATATCTGTGCACATTTGGACTGATGGAGGAGTGGCGGGTGAGCGAATGGCTCCACTGTTCTTTGCTGCATGAGAGAGCAGCTCAATTTTCCATCAATCTCACTAGTCATGCTCTGAACTTGAATGATTTTGATAAAAGACGAGCGTAGAGTTCAGAATTTCTCAACACTGCGAGGGTGTAATAAGTCGAGTTGAAGGGTCCAAGACAAGTGACACGGCCACATCTCAGCCTAAAAACAACGCCTTATTTAAGCGGCATTCACTTAGCATGAGGACATCTTAGGAGCGGAGCTACAATGAAACTAATTAATGAGAAAAGTTTTGTTTCAGTTGAGTGCTCTCTTAAAATGGACCCGTCTTCACCGAGCAGGCCGTTGCTGTGCGTTGGGGTGTGTGAAGCAGGGATGTGCAAGGCGCAGTTTGTTTACTGTATCGAGGATGTCAGATAGCACAGCTCATTCCCCGAGGAGAGGGAACAGCCCATGCTCCATGCTAATGAACATGCACTCGCTAAATGGCCTGTGCACCGTCCTGTCTCCTCTCTCCTCCCTCCCTCACTCCCCACCCCGCACCTTGCTGCCCTCACCTTGCTCCCCGCTGTCTTCCGTTTGACACATCCACTAGGAAACATACAAGGTCTCAGCCGCCTCTGCACACCGAGGGAGAGTTTTATTTAACAGGTAGAAAAATTCGCCCAGAGTAAGCACCGAGACCTATCACAAAAATGTCAGAGAGCAACCAAAAATCCTATAATACCTACAGTATCAACTGTTATGGTTGGTTGCATTTCATGTTGCCTGTATTAAGTACACTACTCAACACTAGTTTTTATTTTTATCTGTTCTGTGCTTACTACAGACGAGCTCTGCAATAACATGGTGTTAAATTTAGTATACATACAAGAGATGATGAAGTCTGCAGCATTTTGCAGGGAGATAATCAAGCAGTAATGAAATGTAATGCAACGCACAGGTCTAAAGTGCATTCTAAGATGATTTCAAATAAAAAGGTCAGTGCCTGTGAGGACAACTACTCTGTTTTCTATTATGCCAGACAGGGAAGATCAACTGGCAGGATGCTACTTCTTGCATTATGTGGGCTGCAGCATTTTGAGAGGTTTTTGATCAAGCTGAGGACTAAACATCGGGATAAACCACACAGTTTTTAGTTCTAGGAAACCAAATATTTCCATTTTGTCAAAGAGATACAATCATACTGGTGTTTGTGCCCGTGACACACAGGCTCATGCTCTCGACTCATGGATGCTTGTTCAGGACCCCTTGGCATCACATTTAATCACGCTGAGTATTCTTAAGTGCCATTTTTCACTGTGCTGGGTTAACATTGCAAAGGAGCATATTTCATCACAAACCACAACTGTTTCCTAAGACTGACCAGATAAGTTGTGGTGCCTAAACCTCACCAAATAAAGGGTAAAAGCTAATCTAATCAATGACTGAAAACAAAGCACAGAGCTCCCAAATGCACTGGGTGACTTTGAAAAATCTCCTGGCTGAAACAATTGTGTCTAAAGCCACCAACACACCTCCAGCCTCCCTATATGAACCAATGCCAAAGGACACCTTTTGCTTATCTCTGTGATGCCAGCAGCTTCTGACAATAAACAGCCTTTACATTTGGTGGCCATATCTAAGTCAGATGAAAGGAACCAAAAGGCTTCTTTAGGGTTCACAAAGGTGAATTCAAGACTTTTTGAGACTTTAACAGCAATTTAATGAACGCCACCTGTAGACAGATAAGTGCCAGACGGTGAATTGCTGGATTAATCCTTTTAAAAAATGATACATTTATACAAAAGTTCCATTTCATCATCAATTGATGAGGAGCTCCCCGATTAAAGATCTCAATAAAAAGATTAAACAGCCTCCTGCTCACACAATACTCTAATGCAACTGTAATAACATTACTACCTTTTTTATAAAAGGGCCTTTTGTGAATTAAATTTTTTGCTTAACACCTGCAGAGCCTATCTCCTGACTAAATCAACTGACAAAACTGACGACGATTCCAACAAGAAGCTGAATGTTTCAGAGTAATTTAACCTTGATTTAAAAAAATGGACTGCATTGTTACACCGAAATGACTGTATCCGAAAAGTGCTTCGCACGTTTTATTAACTAATTCAAACACACGTGTGCTCCGACCATTAGGAGCCAATCAGGTTCAGCGTTTGCTCAAAGGCGTTTTGACATGTGGCCAAGAGGAATGCATTACCTTGTGATTATTAGAAAACCTGCTCTTCCTAGTTACAGCACCTCATTTATGCTCCTGTAAGGTTGTATTCTGCTCACATGGCACACCAAATAAGAGGAACATCGTTGAATACAAACGACAAGCAAACAGTACAAACTGCACTTGTGTGAAAAAGCGAAAAGGTTTCATCTCCAGGAATGCTGATCTGTGTCTGACCCTGATCTCTGACTTCAACAGGAGCAGATTTACCTGATTAAGTGTTATATTAACATTATTAGAATTCATCGCCATTCCTGTGATTATTCCTTTGTCACTCAGTGCTCCAGCACATCCAGGATCAAGATTGTGATTCCCTCTGGGCATCATTGTTCAGTATATTTATAATATGAGAGTGTGGTAGGCGTAGAAAAAAGCAAAAACTCCAAATGACAGGCAGTATTATTAAAGCAGCCTTTGTGGCCTCACTTGAATTAAGTAGAATTTGATTATGTCTGTAATGTGGCTGGTGTCCATACCGCCAGCACAGCTCTGCTCACGGCTTGGTCGGGGAGTGCTGACATGCCCACACAGGCGTCCTGACAGGATGTGCACAGCCGTGGGGATTTATGGGGGAATAAAGAGGATTTGCAACTGATGCCTGTGTCTGCACGGTGGTGAAATCTGCTCCGCTGAACTCCCAGTACCACATGCTTTACAGTCGCACCTTTCCAACTCTGTGCTGGAATGACTAATTGCCTCTCTGGTCAGTAACAGAGCATCCTATCAGACTACTACTGTCAGCGCTGGAGATCAGAGCTGCAGGCCTGCCACCGGGCTGATTACATGGACACATGATTTCAGCTTTCCCATCTTTTTCTTTTAATAGTTTTCCACTCACATAATGAGGCATTTCACCACACATGCTCTAACCCAACACGCACACACATTGTAATTTATAGATGTAATTACATGGATATAATTGAAACAATGACTCTCTTGCATTGATAGAGGAAAGAAAAAAAAAAAACAAAAAGCCTTCACTCGGGTCTCAGAGTAACTATTTCCAGGACAAGGGCAGGACAATGGGGGCATTGCTGCAGAGTAAACTTAAGGACTGTCAATAGCCATTTTTACAACATTGAACTGCTAACCCCCAAGCCTCTTGTATTTGTTGCCATTTGAAAAGGAAATGAATGTAATGAAATGAGCATACGTGGGCAATCTCCGCCAAATCATTTTTTTGTATTGCTGTTGTAGCAGACCGTCAATAGAGCACAACATTGTCCTCAGCTGAATTCCAATGTCAGTGCTCGCCCACTAAATAGATTCCCCGTGTCTTTTGTAATAGCCCAAACAATGATTTGAAGATGTACAAATACAACAGTGACATTTAACGGAGGTGCTGAGAAGCAAGTGAAGGTCTGACTACAACTAATAAAAACTGAAACTGAATGGAAGCTATGCCATTGAACTTAACCTCCCTGTTTATTGTATCTTTTGAGATTGGCAAAAAAAAAAAAAAAATTCACACAAAAGAGAAAAGTACCCATGGACACTTCATCCTTTCTCTTCAGTGTGCTTTCACCCCAGTGAAGATCAAGGCAACGGAAAAGGTTGACAAAATAATCGAAATCCTTTCTCTCTTGCTAAAGTTGACCAAGGTAAGGTGCCACAAAAGTAGTCTTTATCAGCTGGAAATGAGGACACGGTATGAGTTAATTGGCATAAAACACACACATTTTTATATATATATGCAGCACTAAAGTACTCTTAACTTTAGGGTGGGTTGGCATACTAACCATTTCCCTGGAGACCAATTAAAATGGACCCTTACAATATTTTTTTTCTAATAACTCTTTAAAATAAATAATAAAAAAAAAGATAGAAAGGAAAAAACAATTGCAACTGGGAGTCAGAGTAAACAAATGTGAGAAAAAAACTAATTAGCATTTCTAAATGATTCTTTAATTTTTCCAATGAAATACTTCAAAGGAAAAAAATTATACATGCGAGAGTTAAAACAATACTAGTAAATGTTTAATGACTAATTATGCTGAATACTAAATGCACTCCTAACAGTCTTTGTTGAAGTCAATAGCATACAGGAGTTAAGACTTGACTCCCAAGACTAAATAGCAGTGGAAACATGTAAAATGTAAAACTGCTGAAAAACGTGTCTGAATACCTGCCAGAACACCTGAAAAAATAAAAAAATAAATAAAATCCCATGTGTTCAGCTCAGGCCCTGAAGTCACGTTTGTATTCTGTACAGCTGTATGTTAAAATCATAAAGATCTCCAAATCCCTCACAGCTTAGCCAAGCAAGTAATAAAACCTAAATTATTGTTAGTAGTATTATCAAGTCCAAAGGGTGCAGTATAGAAGCCGGAGTGATGTGTGCTTGTGAAGCTTATTGGCAGTTAATTTACAGCTTTGTACCATCTATAAACCAGAAGAAAATACACCTTTAACCCCTAACAGCCCAAAGCCATGTTTAGTTAGCTAGAAAAATATCATGTTCAATTCTGCATTGTTTGATTTGCCCCAGTAAACCGTTCCAATAATTTTTTTAACCTGAATTTTTTCTCTCTCTCTGAGTAGTGTCTGCAAGTCATTTCAGGTTGCCCACTGCTTAAACAGTATCCAGCAACAAGTTACTGCAGCATGCATGACGCTTGAGAAGCTTGTGCTGTTTAAGCTTATTGCTTTGAGCACTAAAATGAACCCCACCCCCACCTGTCCTTTGGTCCTACAGATTAATCAGGAGAGGTTCTGCTATAGCATGATAAACAACAATTTACCCTGGACTACAGATACACTGAAACATAGGGTGTGTTCAATCAAGTCTACAAGATAATTCCCTGTTCCGTGTCTTTCCTCTGGCTCCTCTCAGCAAAGCTGGGGGAGAGGGAGGGGGTGGGTTACTGGAGGCTTAGCCAGGATATGATGTCCCTGCCTTGGATCATCTCTGAGCATCTGACGAGCTGGAGCATTATCGCCACAGACTCCCTTTATTCCTCCAGAGCTGGAGATTCTGGATAAATTCTGACCCTCTGCCCACCAAAAAAAAAAAAAAAAAATACACCCACTGACAAAGAGCTAGTGGCGTACTATTTTTTATTTCTATCATGCTGTAAATATTGGTTGTCCATCCCAAAGACAACATTGTGATGGATTCATACTAAAACGAATCTTTTCCCCAAACAGCCACATACTAAGTGCCTTTAGCACGATATGTCTGGCTCAAGTTCAAGCAGTGACTTATCTCTCCCCAGTGGTCTACACAGACACACAAACACACACTCTGCATCTTTTCAGACACTGAAAGACCTGACAAAATGAACTCCTGTGAAACTTTTTGAACATGAAACAGCACAGAAGGTAAACAACTGTGACTTTCTGTGCTTTAGGTCTGGGGGGGTGACGCTTCTGAGGTTTCACCAAGGGGAAAAAACATAACCCAAAAAAAAAGAAATAAATAAATAAAAATCTAGCAAGCAAAATGACATTTGTTTTTTGTTTTTTTTCTTCGTTTTTTTTGATCCATGAAAGGGGGGCAAGAGTTGCTTGACAGCTTTCAGAAACCCTCCTGCCTACCAGGTCTCATTCCTATCGTATTCCATACTGAAGCTTAGTCCCTTTGGCATCACATTTTAATGCACCAGGTACCACCTTAGAGGAATTTTTCAAGGTGCAGGACAGTTTGTGAGACCACAGCCAAAGAAGTTAATGGTAGAGAAGCCTGCCTACTCATGTGGACTTATGCTGGTTGCTACACTTCATCATCCCACAAAATGGTAATCTGGACCCCCTGCTTGTTGGAAAACATCTCTAAAGGGGTCCTGGCCAAGCCTTATTACATGATGAGCTGGAAGTGAGGACATGTAGGCCTCACATATTTTCTTAAACACGGCACATTTAAATTTTTTATCTTATTGGATTGAATACTCTATTAGCTTCAGTCAAAAGTAATCTTCCCAGTGTCCACAAAAAAGGCTGACTGTAATAACATCACAGGCAGTATGAAAAGTGGATGCAGTTACTGTTTTGAAGGTGGATGTGACAACAAAAGGGTGGGTCCATACTCAATACTCAACTAGGAAAGCCGTTTTCTCATAGATTTCTATAGGACTGGAAGACCGTTCGCAATCACAGGTATTGTCCCCAGGTGGCCATTAAAAAGAATGCAGGTTTGAGGCAGCTCCGCATCAGCTTCACCTTACAGTAGAGCCCGACTGATAAAGGATTTTTAAGACCAAAGCCAATACTGATATTCCCCTACACATTTCCCTAACATTTGTTATGTTTATATTTATGAGTCCTTACAGAGATAATATGACAATGCAGTTTAAAAATAATCGTTTTAATGTCACAACAAGTTGTGGATTACGCACTTATGCGTGACTCTGCTCGGATCAGCTGGCTGTTGTGTCTGTGGCGTGTCACCAATAGGGAAGTTGCAGAGTGCCCACTGGTAGAGAAACTATGCAACATCCACACTCATACCATGGTTGAAGGGTGTTTCTCCTGTCTGTTTATATTTTTAAAATGTTTATTTCTCATCCACTATAAATGCAGATACTGGTATCTTAGCAAATAGCTAATATTGGAGGATATATTGGTTGGACTAGTTTTCAGAATCTGTTAAAATTAATACATAAGAACAGATAAATAACAGCTAACTCTAAGACATCAGGAAGCAAGATTGACTAGTTAGATTTGCAATTTATGAGCAGTTTTTTAATTATAATCAGTTTGAAAGCTACATAATTATGTTTGGTTTTGTAATACACACTACATGGATGTGATGGTAACTAAAATATATCTACCAAAGATTTACTGATTGCACCTTTAAAATCAGGATCACATACAGTAGCTAAAGAAGTTCAGTGGCCTCTGATTATGACAGAAAATCACAGCTGGTGGTGACCATGCCGAGTCATGCTAGTTAAAATGAATGAATAAGAAATTTTGCTGTATACTTTATTGGAGAGAGGAAGATGCTTTAGTGTGCCGTTATGCTGATTAAGGTAGCGCAAACCAATCTACCGCAAGCCAGCTTAGCATTGCTCCTGTGACAGGGTATTTAGAAGAGTAGTGAACTGCAAGAAAGCTCAATTACATCCTCCCAGCATGTACTGCATAAATCACATTAAATCCTCTTTTCAAGCCTGTCTTTCTGAAATTACTGGAATGTTACAGCAGAAAACACAGAGACGACTACATCGGTGTAACCGAGGAGAGGAGCTTAGGGAGAACTGCAGAGTAATGCGCAGTTCTGCAAAGGAGCTTCCTGTTGTGACTCCGCCACGCCCAGAAAGAGTCAGAAAGCTGAAATGAGGCTGTAACCATGCAGTGTGATCACTGACATACAGTGCAGTGCACACAAGAGTGAAGACACACAAGAAAGTATTTTTAATCATGCACTGGGGAAGAGCTGTTTCATAGTGATTTAAAGAGGAGACCGCACAAATATAACCCTCTGTTTAATAAATGAACACATAATGCAAAAAAATATTGTTGAAAGGCCAGTAATTCAATGAGCGCATAAATGAATGCTGTCTAGAAGCATCCCCCATTAGAATACCAGAGCTTTTTATTCCACTCTCTCTCTTTAACTTTCCAACTCATTGGTTGCATTTTTGTTTTGTTTTTTCTGACTTTATGAATTGCAGAGTGGTCAGGACAAAGGAGAAAAATTGCCATAACTCTAAAGTAGCTATTGATAAACTGATCTATTCTTTAAGGATAGTTTTTGTATCGAAATGTCACATTCTGGCATATCCAAATGTCAGCTCCCAAGGTTGCCTCGCCATCTGTCTAGCCTTAACGGTGCTTTTGAAATAATAGCGATACTTAAAAAAAAAAAATGGTTAATATTGAAATTATTTTTTTTTCAGCAGGGGTAAATCAAAGTGTAGAATACAGCATACAGATGATGCCAGAAGGGTGCTCTGCTGGAAACACTGGAAATAAACTGCCTTTCATTGAGTTCGTATGTGTTTGAGAAAATAGTTATTGATGTTTTGCGGCCTTGCAAAGATGAAATGTGACTGGCATTTGTAGAGGAGATGTAAAGGGCATTATAATATGATGGATGGGCCAGTTGAGATATAGCTGCAGATGCTGATAAGATAGCAGAGCAGCAAAGCGGAGTCTCCAAATTTTCTCAGATCAAGATCACGTGACTGGAGAAGCCTGTGACAGGTGTCTCTGACAGCCCTGCACTGCCTGTCGTCATTGTCACCTATCAGCAGCACTATCTGATTAAAACTGGCCATCCACAGTCTCTTAGCTGTAGGTACAAGCCAGCGTTCGCGCTCTCTCTCCGAACATCTTATCACACTTGCATGCAGGCTCACACACACACACACACACACACACACACACACACACACACACACACACACACGACTATTAAGAGGGACAGCAGTGGGGGCATACAGTACCTTGCGTGTTGACTGGGTTGGGGGTGGGTGTGGGGATAGTAGTGGGAGCATCTAGATGAAAAGAGTAAAAAAATAAAGAACATGTATAAGAAATAAAGAAAGACAAGAGTAAAGAAAGAGACAAAAGTCACTGAAGATGAGAAGCTACACTATAAAAATTATAACATGCACATATTTTAGCTACTGTGTGAGTTAAAGAAAGTCCATGCCTGTAGCTGTGAGACTGTTTAAAGGACAGAGTAACACTTTTTAAGTTTATCTTAAAACAGAGGTCAGGTAAAACTTCAGGTATCCATATGAACATTTAAACATTGTTTGCAATATTAATTCATCCTGTTCTTACTGGTCCCAATTATAGCTGTTCCCCAATCAATTTAAGTGATGTGGGGGGAAAAAATGCCTTTTTTTTTGTTAAAGAAATGAAAAATATTTAAAACTTTTCTGGGGCCTTAGCAATGTCAGTGAAATCAAATCAATCAAGTGCCTTTCAAAGTTACAGTTTTTTAAGTATGAAATCTTTTTGTCTAACTAATCACCCGCTGCAGCTCTGCATAGAAACACTGCCCGGGAAACAAAAGGAAGGAACTTGGTACTAAAAGAAATCAACTTTAGAAGATAACCACTTAATTTGATTAAGACATGGCACTGAAGATAAACTTTGGAAGAGAGTTTTGCACCAAATCAGGACTACTGTTGTACTCTTGTCTTTTTACTGGAAACACCTAAATAACAGATCTTATAAGGGCCAGTATGAGTCATAGGAAGGATTACAGCAAACAAACTTGCTCTAATGTTCATATGGAGACCTGACTATTGTTTTAATAACACAGACATGGAAAAATGTAAACCTGTCCTCCAAGCAAAACCTGCGCTGCAAAAGCTAACATCAGCATGCTAACATTCTCAGTGCTAACATGCTGATGTTTCAGAGGTCACATTTTTACCATGTTCGCCGTATTAGTTTGCCCACGAGCAGGGGGTGCAGGGTGGTGGTGGAGTACAGTGTCTGAACTAAATTTAATGGCAAGCCAACAAGTAATTTGAGATATTTGTGTAAAAAGCTTTATGAAAGGTCAGAGAAGTCATTCAGAATTAACCCTAACCTCCAGTGAATCTGACATTAATGGTCACCCCCAGGAAGAAAAACAAAACAGGCATACAGTTTGATTTTAAAAATAAGTGATCTTTAGCTGCCATGTGGAATGACTGCATGTAAAACGTGCAAAGGTGTCACCACCTATAGCACCCTGAAAACCTAGAAAACAAAGCTCTGTAACAGTTTTTTTACATTGTGAAAGGTGCATTTTAACCTTGCTCTTTCCCTAAACAAATACTAGTTTCTGGGCCCTTCTTGTTAACTCAAATATCTGATCGGCCGGTCACGTGGCAGTAACTCACTGCATTTAGGCATTTAGACATGGTCGAGACGACCTGCTTAAGTTCAATCTGAGGATCAGAATGGGGAAGAAAGGTGATTTAAGTGACTCTGAATGTGGCACGGCTGTTGGTACCAGACGGGCTGATCTATTTCAGAAACCGCTGATCTACTGGGATTTTTCCCACACAACCATCTCTAGGGTTTACAGAGAATGATCCGAAAAAGAGAAAATATCCAGTGAGCGGCAGTTCAGTTGGGTGAACATGCCTTCTTGATGTCACGGGAGAATGGCCAGACTGCCTCAAGCTGACAGGAAGACGACAGTAACTCAAATAACCACTTGTTGCAAACCAAGATATGCAGAAGAGCATCTCTGAATGCACGAGCTTAAAGCACTTGAGCTGCAGCAGCATAAGTCCACACCAGGTGCCACACCTGTCAGTTAAGAACAGGAAAATGAGCCTGCAATTCCCACAGGCTCACCAGAATTGGACAATAGAAGATTGCAAAACGTTGTCTGGTCTGATGAGTCTTGATTTCTGCTGTGACATTCGGCTGGCAGGGTCAGAATTTGCCCTGAAGGAGTGGCTCCATCCTACCTTGTATCAGTGGTTCAGATATGTGGTGGTGTAATGGTGTGAGTGATATTTTCTTGGCAAACTTTGGACGAACGTTGGACAAACTTTGGACGACTTAATACCAGCTAAGCGTCATTTAATACCACAGCCTACCTGAGTATTGTTCCTGACCACGTCCATCCCTTTATGACCAGTGTACCTATCTTCTGAAGGCTGCTTCCAGCATGATAATGTACCATGTCAAAAAGCTCAGATCATCTCAAACTGCTTTTCTGAACAGGACAGTAAGTTCACTGTACTCAAATGGCTGCCATATTCTCCAGACCTCAATGCTATCTAGCACCTTTGGGATTTGGGGGTACGAGACATTTGCACCACTGATGTTATCATGTCAATATGGACGGAAATCTCTGAGGAATGTTTTCGGCACCTTGTTGAGTCTGTGCCATAAAGAATTAAAGTAGTTCTGAATGCCAAAAAAAAAAAAAATAATAATTTCTTAACTGTTTCAGAAATTAAGAACAATGTTGGTGCATTTCATTAATGTTTTTAGCACAGATAAGCTAGGAGTCATAAAAACATCTATACCAAATTTAACAAAAACCCATTCAGCATTTGTTGAGATACTTCAGTCTGTGCTAAAATGGACCAGGTGATCTATCCTGCCATCCAGTCACGTCACTATCATGGCTAAAAATACAATGAAAAAGACATTAACATTCCACTATACCAGGCTTGTTGTATTATATTTCACAATGACAAGCTATTATATTTCTTTATTTGAAAAAAAAAAAATTCTAATTAAGTATGAATAATAATGCCTGGCAATCATGCAAAGGTATTACTATTTTCCAGTCTCAATAATTGAGTCAGACTGCAAATTAAAGCACTTTGGTGGTCTCCCGCTGCAGCACAGCAGAGCCCTGAGCTGCATCCCCTGCCCCACACTGTACTGATTAGGCCTGTCACTAACCCCCAAACAAAATAATCAAAAAGACAGAATGGAGGGCAATTCAGGTATGCAATAGTACTAAGGAGGGCTGAAAGCTTCCTCATCAGGGGAATATATGCCAGGCTCTGGTGCAGAGGGAAGATAGGACGACCCCTTGCTGTGGGAGAGTCACAGCAGGGGAAATTGGCTGGCTGTCTCCGTGCCTTTACTGTCTGCACTCCATCAAAAGACAGCAGTGGGGGACCACACACTCCCAAACTAATGATAAAACATCAAGGACAGCATAATGTTGCCGCCGGGGATGGAGTGTATGGCAGAGGTGGTGCTGATGGTGGTAGGGTGCAGGATCGGGTATCAGGAAGAGATTCGGCTCTGACATTATTTGAAGAGGGGGGTGGGCTAGATTTCTTTCCCTGTGACCGAAGGCAGTATGATAGCTGAAATGTCAGTGTCTGGAAGAGGGAAATTGGCCATTCAGGGATGAGGGTCTTCACAAAGGCCGGGATAGGATGTGGCACATATAATATCCAGACGAACAAGAATTCTCCATGGGCAATTTCCAGGCTGGTTGACTCTGGGCTCAGCATTATGAAGGCTGAAATATGAGTATATTTTTCAGAGGCCATATTTTCAGGGAGCATTTGTATCAGTGAGGAATTTGATATGAGAGAATTTAACCATAAAGTGAAACAATGTAGGAGAAATTGTTTATCTATGCCTGCCAACACGACAGCAGGGAATATATTTTACTTGGTTTTTGTTTTGTCTACTTACGTCTCTTACTTAAAAGTGCCCTTTGTATAAAGTGTTGCACAGTTATTCTATTAAAAAAAAAACAAAGAAAAAAATGCCTATAAAAGAGGCTGCAGCAACTTTTCTAATGATTTTCTGTAACATGAAAAAAGAATCTGCAAGCTGTTGTGTTGAAAATCATTCCACACTGTGTTGCATGTTTCATAAAATTTGTGTGATTCACAAGGACACAGTTTCCCGACAGCCTTTCATAAGAACAAGGAGACCCACGAGCCCTGTCATGTTATGTCGAAACCCTGATAAACCCCAAATTCCCAGTGGCTTGTGAATCTTTGATTCTTTTCTTTTTTTTTTTTTTTTGTCTGCTGAGGATTTTTTTGGGTCAAAGAGTCAAGTGCCACTTAACCATAGTGGCAAAGTGAGGCTTGTTTTCCTGACAACAGGTAGCATGTGTGAGTTATAGGATCCGGTCACCTCTGTGAGAGAAAGGCCTCTCTCTGACCAGCTCTCCCTAACAACACACACCAGCCAGAGGGCAAAATTCACAGCCTGGTGAAGACACACCCTTGTCTAGAACAGCATGACAAGTCTCTTTCTCAGCCTTTCAAACGGCCACATACAATACAAGCACCACAATAGGGCCTGATTTGACGTGAATTTACATTGGCCTCACACCTGTCCAGGCTGTCACGCAGTGAAAGGTCATTAGTCTTTTTGAAATAGGAAGAGCCTGAAGGACTAGCACTGGTAGAGGGTGGCAGTGGGATGAAAAGAGAATTGATAGACAATTCAGTGCGGCTCTATCAATAATTCTCCGAGCAAATATTTATCAAGAATAAAACAGCTCATTAAAATAATACTATTGTTTCCATGCCCTTAGTTAAACAAAAGGCTTTTTTTTGACAGGCGTGTGAAGGCTTTAACAGGCACTCGCAAATAGCAAAACAGAAGAGTAAAACTGGCAGATAAGAGAAGAAAATTGCATTTTGCAACAGAAAAATATGAAACTAATGTTAGCAGGCTGGATGGGAAGGGTGCACTGTTGGACAGTTGAGTTTGCTGTTGTGCATTGCTGCTGCAAAGCTACAGGAAAAAAATAGCACAAGGTTATCATGCAAAGAGCAATACATGTTGCAGAGACACACATTAATTAAGCTACTGTTGCAAGCGTGATTAGTCTGGGACAACAAACTCTCACGTGGACCACAACATGATTTTGTCTGGCATTAAATCCTCCAGAAAAGAGGAGTGGGAGTCACAGATATAATTATATGCAGTTTGAGCACCTTTTACCAATCTCCTGTGTCTCATTACAGAGAGCTAAAGTCATGGAGTGTCCAACATTTGCACACCAGAGAAATTGTGTTTAATGGAAATTGGTAAAATATGTGGATAGGAAGTTACTAATTGAAGGAGCCATGGCCAAAGGCGCAAACATTGATAACACAGACACTGTAGGTTTTATTCAGGACCAGAGAACATTTGCCTCCCATGGTTTTCAGTCATTCATGTAAGTGTTATGGGTGCAGCACGAATCAAATGATACATGGATTTAACAGCAGTGGACACGCATCATGCACGAGTTCTTAAATGCCTGCAGGCGATTCACTCGAAACTTCTGAACTATTAGATTATATTACTACTTTCAAGATCTGTGATGGGGAGTCAAAAAAAAAATGCTTATCCCACTTGTTCAGAATCTGAGAGGATTTAATCAGACAGAGTAAAATAAATCTTTGATTCAGAGGAATCTTTACACAGCAATTAGAAATTTAGCCGTGATAGCTTGAATAACTCTGCCTTGAGTGAGCTATTTGCTGGCATATGCTGTCCTTTTGTTTGGGAGTAATCATTATGGGTCCATTGGGAACAAGCAGATGCCATCATCTGCCTGGCAGAGCACGATCCATGGGGCGGCAGAGTTATGGGAGTCACAGGCAACCTACGTCACGGTGACAAAGTCACGCATGTCAGCTGGTGAAATAAACACATTATTCCTCAACCAACCTATGGAACTGCTGAATGTCAGACATATGATGATGAGAAAATCTGTGTATGTTCCATTAACTGTGCACAGGGAGGTATTTTTTTTTTTTTTTTTATGTGACTGAAAATATGCCAGCAATGACAAAATGGAATACCAGTGCTTTTCTGAGCGTGTTGTGCCTCAGAGATTTGGATTAGCGACATCCTGCTGTGTTTGAAGCCCAGTTTAGAAGACATTCCTAACACCCCACATGGTTATTCTTCTGAAAATTCAAAACCATCAATAGCACCTATGCAGTTTGAGCATTCAGGGGGGAGTCATTTCACAAGTCTGTAATGCTTCCAGGTGTAGAAATTCAGTCTCAGGTTACTCTTACAAAGCCCTCTAAAAAAAATACATCATGCCTGCACCAACAGTAGCTGTTTATTCTTCTTTAATTCCTCCAGAGTCTGGCAGCTTTTTGCATCCTTTGCCCAAGACCTTGTCCCTCCATTAAAATCCTTCTCAAAGCTTGCCCTACAATTGGTGAAACGGTGTTGACGTGAAACCCATTGTTGGTTTTTGACATGCAGTTCGCGGCTGTCAACATGACCTAAGCAAGCAGACTGAGTAATAATCAAAACAATATCACCAGTCGCAAACCTGCAATCAGCTCTCGCACAAAATCCACAAAAAAAGCCAATTTTAAACAACAGCCTTTCTCATTTGATTCTGCTTCTTTGCGCGCGTTAGGCTTAAATACGAGTGTTGATTTTTGAGGTCACATTTAACAAACTGCATCGGCACGATAATGCAGTGCTTCCATATCATGGCACAAACCACCATGGTTTGGATGGTTTTTCAACCAAGCTGCCCCGTGTCTTTCTGGTTTTTAATTCAGAGCGATCCGATCAGTTCAATTACAAGACAAAGAGCTGGAAAAGGTACACAAGAGCACACTGACCCCAAGAAAATGTTTTCTGTAGACCATGCCACCTAAATCAAGCCTCCCAGATTGGATATCCAGCTTTTAATGCAATTTTTTTAATACAGCTTCTCATGATGCACAAATATAACTAAATTCAAAGGTTTAACTTGCAGACCTAGTGTCTTCTCCTTCACTTCTTCACAACACTCTGTTTAAGCTGTTTGGCATCCAAACTAGCTACAACATCCCGCCAGTGGGTACACGCCCAAAACTCTGAATTTAAGGTTTTTAACAGCCATAGAAAGATTCCCCCCAGGTTTAAAGGGACAAGCAAACCACAATCTCATCTGAACATCAAGAATCATCACTATTCCAGCCCCTGACATTCATTTAAAACAGTCTTACAAACAACCTGCACCACGTTAAGATTCTCAGGTAAAAAAAAAGAAAAAAAAAGAAAACCCATTTGAACTCATACAGAGGATGCAGAATGTATTTTTGTTTATATTTCTCGAGAGCTTAAACAACAGCTTCTTATTCCTGGTTTTGCGAATGGTCACTGGCAGACAATGCTTTTGGCACACAGGCAGGAACAAATTGAAACTTGGGAGTGAAATACAAAATGCTTCTCTAAACAGCAGGGAGCAAGCACTCCAAGGAGAGAAAGCTAAACCCACCAACAATGGCTGCACCTGCTGAAAATTTATTTTCCCCTTATCCGCATCACCCCTGCCAGCCACCAAAAATAGGAAATTAAGGTCCGAGTAGTGTGTACTTCACTGACATCAAGTTACGAGATTTCTAAATGATGAAGTCCTCGGTGCTTTGTGCAACTTCAAACAGCTACCTCCTGCTGTTCCCCCCTCGGGGATTCAAGTGCAAATGCCTGATGAGTTGTATGGAAAGAAAAAAAAAATGTTTTCAGATTATGTGCAATTGCATCCAAGTAAATTTACTGGCAACAGCAAAAGTAGTTGTGTTAGTCATTAAAGCCCTGTGTTTAGACTTTGTTTTGTGTTCCATTGGTTGTTTTGTTGCGGATTGCATTGTGTTTAAACGAAAACAAGAAAAACACAAAAACTCCAATTAGTGTGAAAAGGCTGACAGGCATGTTAAGGTAAGAAGAAAATGAGGCCTCAGTGAAGAGAGGTTAACCAAGAGGAGCAAACTGTCTGTGAAATTTAAAGTCAAGTCCTGGGAGAGATGGTCCCTCAATTGCCCTTTGCTGGATGGCTGGAGAACACATTGAAATTCCAACCACTTCAACGTAAGTCAACAGCACCACAACTGATCTCCAGCACACACAAAAAATGAAGTAATAGCCAATATACTCCATAGTGTTACAGTGATGTGGGGGAATTTTGCTCTTAGCAATGCCGTACTGTTTGTGCATGAACTTGATGTGAGAGTGACAATGCATCTCTGTATAATCCTCGTGATGTAAGGTGAGTTTTAAATGCTTCCCAGTCTGAAAGTGTGATTCTGTACAAAGTAAGGTGCAGACATAAAAGACATAAAAGACTGTGATAGCCAAAAGAAGACATACAATACAACATAAAATTAATAATGGAAGTAAATCAATAAAGGTTTAGTAGACTAGGGGAACTTGAGAGGCAGCCATGTGAAGATGCTTGAGGTAGCGCTGGTTGGGGATCAAAGTTAGATGAAAAGAAGCGACCTTCTCAGACCTCTTGAAACTTGTCTTTATCTTTGCTAATGGCTCAAAGTTATTCTAGGAATGCAATCCTAAATCAGTGGAGTACACAGTGGCTTTGTTCTGTATCTATGAGCCAAACCAGACATTTAATGATAAACCATTCCACAGAATGGAAGAAAAACTACAAAACGGTACAAAAAACACATTTGGATAGTTAAATTTGGGCCAAACATTCATAGGAAATACCTATAATCTAACAGCACATGTTGCTGGCTCTGGCTTTTTTCTAGGTCTGATTTATAGAGCATATGGCATTACACATTTTTTTTTTGGTATAACTGAATTCATTTTCTACTTGCTTCAAAAATAATAATATACCATAACACATCCCTGCGTCTGGGTTTTTGACATTCCGGTGCAATGTCAACAGCCACTTTATCCATTTCTTTGTGCTCCACATAGTTCAGAGTCATCATGCATTGATGACACAGCTAAAGCTGAAATCTTCAACATAAACTCAGAGCTCTGTGGATATGTCAGCTGCTGCCACCTTTTAAACCTCCTATTTCTCCCAATAATAGCTTACATACATTCATGTTTGTAAAAATGACTGTTACACAACATGCTATCATTCTAATACAAAATCCTAACCACCAGAGCTACTGAACTCTATAAACCTTTCATGAGTAATAGGAACAATAATCTCGTGTAAAAGAGTGATGAAGGCATTTAAAGAATAAGTGAAAAAGCAATAAAGTATAATATCTACCATATACATAGAGGATATAGTCGTCATAGGCTTCTCCCACAGCATTGGACGCCACACAGCGATAGGTGCCGTTGTAGGACTTGTTGAGGTTCTCGATGTAGAGATCAGAGCCGGTGACCACAGCATGAGGCGGCACATCCTCGTCTACTCTCAGCCAGTTAATCTGATGGGGACTGGAGAGCACAAATACCACACACATCACTCAGCCTCTGTCTATCCATCGTAGAAATCTGAAATAAAGGTCAAATCTGAAAATCTGAGAAGGGCCATTGGCAGGCCCCGTCTAATGATGTAGTTTATACAGCATGCTAACAACTGGTAACATTTAAATGGTACACTGAAATGTAAAGGTTAAGAGGGTGTTTGGACTGGCAGGGGAAAGTAATATACAGTGGAAAATGCAAAACTAAACAGAAATCTCAAGTGCCAAAGCGCACCCATACTCACTGTGGCTTTCCTTCGGCGATACATGTCAAATCTAGATTGTCGCCCTCTCTGGTTAAACCTTCAGGATATGTCACCACGATCTTCACTTCTGGTTTATCTGGAAGTCAAAGAGATTAGTATTTACAATGCTCCCGTGTTGTAAGCTATAATCTAACTGGCTTTCTTCTTCATACCTGTAACTAAAGGGCGTGTTAAATGATTATTTGACTCTAAAGTGAAGCGCAGTGAGAAACAGACTTTTAAATGAAAGAAAAAACAGTCAATAGTGAAACACAGAAGAGTATGAAACGATTATAGACGTGCTCACCAGACATCCAGTCCGTCTGCAGTACCTTATAGTAAAATGGCTTTTTTTTTCCTCTTATCAATGCTAGCCAAAGATTACCAAAATGTCAAGCGGTTCCAGTCAAGCTTTCTCTTTTTCCTTGAAAGGTCAGACAATACAGTTATCTTCTGAAAAAAATTAATATTCTGCACAGACTACAAAAGGGTAACTTAACCTTTCTTTGACGTTTAACAGTGTAAGGCAGTACGTATTACCTCTTCAATCAATTCACCATTTAAAGAACACCTAAACATCACTGATACCTAAGCAGAAATGTTTTCCCTTATGATCACTGTATCTCTCAGGCCAAGGCACCACTACACTCTTAAGAAATGCCAGCTGCATGATCCATAGATAAAGCAGTAAAATACATGCAATGCATCTGTGGTGTGAAGGTTGTGACTGTGAGTCTTCCTAAGACCATATCAACTCAAAGTTAATATTCCTGCGTGCACACAACTTATGCAGCAGTTGTGCAATATGACACTGCAATCTACATCACAGCAGGGCATGAAAAGTACACCTGACCACACTGGGATATAACGTTGGGTTCAAGACGCTGGTTTCATACACTGTCTTGCAAGTTCCAAGATATCTTTAAAAGAAAGTGTCTATTATATCTTCCTGAGAAAACCCTATCATTCAATTTCACTTTTTTTGTGACCACTACAGAGGACATAAGGTCTCAGGAGGATACATTACATATATTTCTGGGTTATGTTAAGTTTGGATATGTCACTTCTTTTGTAGAGAACAGGAGAAAAGAAACCACGTGAAAAAGAACGTTTTCACAGGACAGTCCTGTGAAAATCTAAGTTCACCCCAAGATGAAATAGCGTGTAGAACCACCTTTAGCTTCAATAAATTGAAGTAAATTTCTGTATGATTTTATCCGTCTCTCCCATCATTGTGGGGGAATATTGTCTCACGCTTCTTTAAAGTGTTGATTCAGTTCATTGACGTTTGTAGACATTTCTTAATGCGCAGCTCTCTTAAGGTCCCACATCATTTCAATGGGTTGGACATTGATTGAGTAATTGCAAAACCTTGATTCCTTTCTTTTTCAGCTGTTCTGTTCTAGCTTTGGTGCTGTGCTTGGGATCATTGTCCCATTTCATGACTCAGGGTTTTGTTGCAGTTTCTCTGAGCTTGTGGTGAATTTGCTGGGATGTCCACTTCTTTGAAGATTGTGGCATTGTGCTAGCATGCACCTGAATGCTCCGGACCAACAAACTGCTGAAACTTCTGCTTTTGGTCACGTGTGCTGGTGATCAGTTAATCAAATGCTTTTTATTAGAAGCACCTGGTTATTGTTTGCTCTCTTAATTCCTATGGAAGCAGTAAGGGTGTAGTTAGTTTTTCACAGGACTGCATAGAAAAAAAATGTGAAAAACTCTCTTTTTCACATTGCTGTTAATCACCATGCAGTCAACCATAATGGCCCTTCCAGGTGGCTTCTGTCTTTGTTTATTTTCAAACTCCAGCACAAGCATTTGAAATAATTCATCACAAACATTTATGGCTAAGATTACCTTTGCTCAAAGACCCACAGAACTCCAGATTAAGCGTACTAAGCTCATAATCACATTGATTTTTGTTGTCTTATTAACCCTTTCCACCCTGTAGGTGCCTGTACTTAGATCAGGCTGTATGTGTTACTAAAATGTAACTCACTATCATCTTTTGAACGCTGGCACACTCACTGAAGAGTAAGTTTAAAACAGATGTATGATTATTGCGCTTCATTTATGTTGCATCAAATCTGGTAGAGCCACAGGTCAGAATGTTTAAAACATTGTTTTGAAGCTAGTAGTTTCTCTCCAATTTACAATTTTGATCAGGCAGGCTAACTCTGTCCTGGTGATGGGGAGAAGGAGACTTGTACTTGCATTCGAAAATTTTCCCAAGTGTCTATTATCAATACAGCCCAAGGTTGTTCATTTTGTCCTCACAGTTGTAAGGATTTGAAAAATCAATACAGCCAAATTCTGTGGCCACTGCTCAACTGTGACAAAATAACCAACACTGTGGTGTATTCTAACTCTCTCCAAGTGGTATAAATCTGCTTCTAGTAACTGTCAAATGCACTTGCTTATCTTGCTGTGTAGGTTCTGTTATTCCTACATGTAATATTTTTTGACTTGCTTTTTTTTTGTGGTGTAGGTAGTATACCAGAAACATCTTAAGTGTGACATGAAGTGAAGGAGATATGATACCAATGCCACAGCCCAACTAATAAGTAGTTAAGCGCCCAACTATCCCAGAAAAGAAACAGTCCCTGACCCTGTCTGTAGGGCCTCAGTCTCGTTCTAGGCTTGAAAACACAGAGTTTTGGGTCACTCACAAAGTACTTCCAAGTGTCTTTGAGCCAGGAGGTCCTTTACAGCTGGGTGGTCAATGATGCAGTCCACTGGCATTCCATCATCTTCTTTGGAGACAGAAAATCTCACTCGGCTGGTGACAGTAAACATCCTGTCATATGTCTCCTCAACTGTTGTTTCACCTGGAAAACCGTCACAAGGATGACAGGAACAGAAAGTTAATGGCTAAACAGGTCAAAATCAAATCTGAACTTCTGCAGCAGCACCAGTCTGCACTGGCTTTAATGAGCAAATAGTCAAAGCTATTAAGAGAGCATTAGCTGTCAAAGAGGACTACCTTCAGATGGCATTTACATTTAATTTATGATTCAGTGATGTGGTGCCCAGGCGAGACTTTAGGGGATTCAAAGAGTCCGAAGGCCTTCAATTCTGACGAGAGCAGTGAGGAGCGGCTGGGTCATATCCAGCCTGATAATGAATGCTTCTGCTGCTCGAGGGTTGAGCATTGTTGGGGCTAACCCTGCAGTAATCTGCTGCCCACTAGGCCCTAGGCTGTCAGAGGGGCATTCATTTAGAGAGCATTACAATGCCACAGGGGCATTGCATTAGCTGCAGTGCTGAGTGTGATGGTTTACTCGCACTTAATGAAGTGAGGAAATAATTACAGCCCCACACTGACCTGCAGCACACTTCCATTTCAGCCTTGTCACAGGGGAGCTGTGCTGGACTCGGTGAGGGCAAAACACTGTTGTTCCACAGTTGATGATCACCAATACACACATATGTGGCTTCTTGATGGATATTAACCCCATGTAACATATACACATCCAACCAAGACCTGCCTACATAAAATTTAAAGTATGGGGAGCAGTAAGTGGTCAGTGCACTTGTGGGCATTAAATTTGACCACCTTGCCAAATGCAGTGAGCAAACGGACAGTTTGAAAAGCGCATTGACCATTTGAAAAGGGTAAGTAAGTAATAACAGTAACAGTAATAACAGCAGGAATATAGCAAAGTGTGACAGTGTGAAGAGGCTGCATAAAAAATAAATGGCTTCCATCTGAAAAACAGCAAATGTCTTGCTACTCTGCACAAAACGAGTAAAGGTGTTACAGCATGTGAACAACATACTGTACTGTGTGTCTTTGTGCCCTGCAAGCTGTTAAAGATGCAGTGGGCAGAAATGTAAAAAAAAAAAAAAAAAAAAAAAGCGGGGAAAAAAATGGCTTGAACGCTCCTCTCCAAGGTGAAGGTCCTACGATTAATCAAGTGTACTACTACATCTAAGCTTCCGTGTGGATATGCCCACTCTATTTTATACCACTCAACTGGTCCGGTCTTAAAAAGACATCTGATTAGAACCTGAAACCAGAGCCAAGAGGAGGTGCGGGAGGCTAATTTCCTTGCAGACCACTTGAATTACAATATGCTATAGAGTTATTGTGGATTTCTGGTCCGGCGATGCCAAAAGCATGGCGCCTACTCCAGCTTTAATTATGTCATTTAACTTAACTCGAAAAAGCATCACAACAGCGGCAAATGAGTTTAGCCCAAACATCTTTAGTTAAAGTTGAGTCCTGTGATCAGTGGGTACTTGTTCCTTTCCAAATAACAGCAAAAAAAAAAAAAAGTCAATTAAGAGCTGTATTGTCACCATACAATCACAAGGTCAATGAGGGCATTTCCAAGCACACCTGCCAGGAGCAGTGCCCTACGCGCCAAAGAGTTGGGTGAAGTGGAGTGTGAATTGAAGAGATGTGGTGATTAGCCATTTTTCTCTCGGCCAGTCACACTAATTGCCTTATAACAATCACAGTGCAGCATTTAGACCGTGCAATAACAACAATCATGGCAGTTTACTTTATGTCACACTATGTTTGTGTCGAATAAAATGTTGGTTTGCAATCACTGTCAGACTGTACGATATCAATTTGAGGCATGTCAAATTGTAAATGGAAAGGAGCATACAATATGAGAGAAGATGCTTTGAAAAAAAAAACACAGCAACCTTGTCCTGGCTAAAGGAAAGTGTGTCTGTGTGTGTGTGAGAGAGTTTGTGAGTGTGTGTGCTGTCGAGATTTATTCAAAGCTCACTTGCAAAATTGGCTGGTGTATCCTGTGTCACACCATGTCGTATTGTGACTGGTTGGTGTGTGGCTGTGGGTCGCAGCAACAGTCACGCTGTGAGAATTTTGTTTTGTTTTATTTTTAATTCTGGCACAATTTTTCCAACAAGGCAACAACTTGGCCAGTGGCAGATAATCTCACAGGGTACACAAGGACCAACATTTTAGACTGATTAATTACAATTTCACCATGTTTGCTTGAAAGTCAATATTTGGTATGAGCACCTTTATTCTTCAACACAGCCTGAACTTATTGCATGGTGGATCACAATGTGACGGTACTTTTCCACGCTAATAATTCCATCAATTTTAACAAGATCCCAAAAACAGCTGGCTGACATTGCAGCCCCAAAAACCTCCACCATGTTTTACAGATGGCTCATTGTTGTACCTCTCTCCTGACCTCCTATGTACATACTGATAATGATTTGAACCAGAAATTTCAAATTTGAATTTATCACTCCATAAGACCTGTTGCCACTGATTTTCAGTCCAATTCTTGTGCAATTTGGTACAAATTATCCTCCTTAGGAATTGTGTCTTGACAGACACCCTTCCATTAAGACCATTTCTGGTGAGGCTTCGGCAAACAGTAGCTGGATCAAGTTCAGGACCAGAGGCATCTTTCAGGTCCTGCGACAGGTCTTTGATGGATTTTTTTTTTCCTATTTCTTAAGGACATGACTTTCAGATACTGTTTGTCTGCATACATTTAGTTTTTTTCCTCCACTTGTCAATTTTCACACTGAACAGCAAGCTGAGAAATGCCAAGTTATTTTGTCTAATAGTTCTTTGGGAATCACCTTGTTGGTGCAAAGATTTACGTTATGATTGTCAAACTGTGTTTGTCATAGATTCAGCTAAAGAATCTGTTGCTGGTAACAAAGTGCCTAAATATACAATTTAAAACTTGTTCTTGGCTACGTTGCCTATTATGTGTGGACACAACAACCTTGAGCAAGAAGTCTTTTTTATGCTTGAATGATTGATAGGTCAGTGATAAGTGGCTTAATAAACAAAAAAACATTCCTCTGAAAATGGTCAGGTATGAGAACTGGACTGAAAATGAAAAAGCAGCCAATGTCCAAAGAAAAACTTTGAGAGATGTTTAATAAATGTTGGGAAAACTATTGCTCAACAGCATTTTAAAATTTACAATGAAGTCTGGCTACTTGGAAGCAAAATATAAAGAAATGATAGATGGCTTAGTATCTTTGCAAAGTACTGTTTCTCTTTATAAATGTATAATATCGTGGCAAATCTACATAGCATCACACATAAAACACTCAAATTGAGCCCCAATTAGAATAATTTTTAAAAAATTATATTTACACTAGTTCATTACATTTTGAGGAGAATAAGCAATCGGCCAGCAAAAAACTGTAGAGTGATGGCATAATCTGATGAAATCATTGACATGTAATTTTATAGAATTATTTAAAAATTAAAAAAATGCATTATATTAAGCCACTACTGTCACTGCTCTGTTCACTTTATGCAATTGAGGAAAAGTGCTCGTACCCAGAGGTGGGCCTGTGCCACCTTGTGCAGACTGACACCTAATGGCACTGGAAGTGGCATTGGGGGTGGGGGGTGGGGGGCAACAAGCCAGCTACATGAATGCCACCTTATTCAACACTGACACACACACTGAACACAAGCATCAGCCAGGAGTCTCTGATTGGTCCATTAGTAGCTAAACATAATGCTGTTCTGAGCCATAAAAACATATCATACTTGCAATCAAATCCTTTTCTTTAAGAGAGAGGACTGCTGCTTTAGATCTCTGTATTATTGGTGACTTCTGTTAATCAACATAAACCCAGCTTTTAAACCATATACAGTAGCACAGTTATAGAGAGATTTGGTGCATTGTGTCAAAATATTTTAAGCTCTTTTGAATGTCATTTCAGGTCAAGCCGTGTCTACATTATAAATGGCAGGTAAAATTACCACCGCTGACACTATGACTGACACTGTTGTGGTAGTAGAGGGAGGTTTTATTTAATTTTTTTCTATTGTAAGGTTAGCAGTTCAACTAAGCAATTTTTTTTGGCACCCCCACATCTGAAACAAATCTGACATCCCCGATGACACCCGCCGCTTACGATTGCCTCGAGTCTGCACTGGAATCTCGTTTTAATCACTACTTTTTTTTTTTTTTATCCAAAACTGTTTTCACAACTGCTTCTGTCTGAAACTCTAAAGGGAATGAGCTGTCTTAACATTTACTCCAACAGTAGTTAGCCAGTGGGACAGATGTGAACCCTATATGAATAGTGGCGATAGAAGCATGTGTGAATTTTTTTTCCTTTTCTCTTCTTTTTTTTTTTTTTTTTGGAAATACTTAAAGTCCAGTTATTGGCTGGTGTAAAATAAAGAAAAAGGAAATTTGTTTTCATTTCATTTGATTTTGTTATGCTTTATGTGGTATGTAACAAATTCCCTACCTTAAAAAAAATCTGGGGGGGGGCTGTCTCTGTGCAATGTCAAGAGGACTTTCTGCCAAATTAGCCCCATCCCGCCTTGCATTACTGTGTCTGCATGAAAGTCCCATGGTGTTGTGTCTTTCATTTGACAGTACAAAATACCAAAGGGACAGGCAAAACACTTTCCAAGGTCAGGAAAATAGCACCACATACCCTTGTCTTGGATTTTTTTCATGAACAAAAGAGTCTTTAATTTGACTTCTACAATCAGTTCTGCTTTGTTACGAGTCTTCTTATTAATTTTTTTAAAATGAGAAATGGCAGAAGAACGGGGGGGCGGGGGGGGTCCTGCGTCACGTTTTAACAACTCATACAGAGTTATTACCAATGTGCAGGCCAACCAACGCTTGTCAATTACCAGTGTCATCGAAACCCAGATGAGGAAAACAACCGTGGATCAGGTCATGGAAGGACTCAAATCTGAATGCAGAGGAGATTTGAGAGTTGCAGCAGAGATGTCAAATCAAACGCTCTTGTGAGCATCGAGCGCTGATCAATCCCAGTGCAATCAAGCATAGCCTCTTCTCAGGGTGACATTTTCTTTCAGTCAGTTTCTAACCCGAGTCTTCTGCCTGCCAACACACTGCAGAGCCACCAGCGATCAAGCTGTTTAAACATGGCTTAGACAGTAAATGGCTCTAGCGCTGGTAGAGGCATTACCATTATTAATGCAGGAAAAATGAAAATAATAATGATTTTTTTTTAAACTTTTGCCACTCACTCAATATCAGATAGGGTGAGTTACGTTGGGGACTCCAAACAGAAATGTGAGGAAAATATACTGTGGGAGATTTAACCTGTAAGCAGTCGGGGATGCTGTGACGCAAAGCTTGAAGAGGTGATTAAAATGCTTTAAACCCCCCCAGTGTTCAATTGCTGCAATTTGTCAAAATTGGTACTCTGAGACACAACACATATTTTAAGATTAAGTGTGACTTACAGTTTCCAAGGATATCATTATCTGAGATGTCATTGTAAATAAACATCCATAAATTTGCTTAGAAACCATAACAGAAAGACACTGCTCATTACTCCTGAACCTGCCTGAGAATTGCCAGGTTCTTAAATTGTTTCAAATACTCTTGTTTGTACATCTATTACAATAAAGAGCAGCCATCAATCAATTTCCTTAACTGCTTATCCAATTCAGGGTCTGGAGCTGATCCCAGCTGACAGTGTGAGAGGCAGGATACGCCCTGGACAGGTCACCTAGTCCATCACAGGGCACGATAAGGAGCAGATAATAGATTCATTTGGTGTACATTTAATGGAGCCAATCTGTCAAATGATGAACACCCATAGACTAAAATAACAGTGTCCAACTTAGTGCATAATTACCCTATAAATTGACTGAGGGTGCAGTTGTTAGATCTTTGATAGCTCAAAGGACAAAGCAGGTGTCGTGCTGCACGAGGATTTTCTGCAAAGTGAAAGTTGTTAATAGTGACCTATAAAGAAAGCATTAGTAAATGGATTGCTATACCTGTTGATATTGATATCTATTGCAGCTTATAAGCAGTGAAAAATATACTAACTTCAGTGATTTTGCTTATATGCTTTAACAGCAGCTCTTTTAATGTTTAAAATGTTCTCAGATGTAATGTTTAGTTATTAGTTATTTGGATGGAAGAAAGTTCAGTGACAAAGGGGACAGGAGCGCTCGTATAGCTCAAATACTCAAAAAATAAACTGTGACTTTGAAATATTTATTCATAAATATGTATCAAAGTAAAAAAAAAAAAAAAAAAAAACACACTGCTCAAGCTTTTCAAATTTAAAACAAGGACAAAAAAAAATGAATAAAGTTTTAAATCATCAGTTAAGAAATTCCCCAGAGGACCCCCCCCCCTCAATATTAATTCAAAATCTTTGAAAGCTAAATTTGAAATTTCAGCTTTTCAGTATTTAGTGTGTTTTCAAAAAACTGAATATTTCTAGTTAATTATAAAATGCAAAGATTGGCAAAGTTCCTATTAAATCGCCTGCACGCAAAGTCACCTGCACATTTAAAAAAAAAAAAAAAAATAGGCACAATTAAATGCAGCTGCCCGACAGGCCAGATCTCTTCCTGTACTTAGCAGCACAGCACTGCGCCCCACTACATTTGAAATAACACTGCAGATGTCGTTTATGCTAACAAGCATTTTGCCACCTTGCGTGCCGAGTCTCTCGCAGGCCAGAGCCCACGAGTCCCGTACCTGCCAGCATGATAGATGGTTGCAAAAGCAATTCGGCCAATTTGAAAGCGTGTGCAAATTAGGCAGCAAATTTCTTTATTAGCAGTACGACTGTCTTGCCTGCACACAGACGTAAGACAAACACGATCAGCGAGATTCTATAAAACCACTGAGATGTGTGCCTCTGAATCTCAATCGGAGCAGGAGCTAATGAATTGTTTAGCATGTCCGTAATGAGAAGTGATTTGTGTTTCCTTGGGTACAGGAGGACGTGACTTTATGACTCTCTTTATGTATCCACCGCCACTATGGATTAGCCCTCCTCAGCATGTCAGTGGCATTTCGCTGATCTAACCATCCTGTTGTCTCTTCTTCCCCTACACAACACTCAGCAACTCATAAACAGAAATTGACTTCGACTCCTGTAGGGAACACTGGAGGCACAGATGGCATTTAGCTTCAGATTCACTCTTGTCTAAATATTTCATCTCTCAACAAGCCAAATGAATCCTCTCCATTCTAATACATATATAATTTGACAACAAGCTCAGAGACATCCACTCTGTGTAAATACGATACGACTAAAATGAATATCTCCCTAGTTGTATAATAAGTATATCATGAATAATTGATGACCCCCTAATCATAACGGAGAGGTAATAAGGCTTTTTCACCACTCCACATTATATCCCCCTTTCTGAACAGCCTACAGCCGGCCTTAGGCACAAAATGCATGAAGCAGAAATGTGCAAATATGAGTTCATAACCATGTTTACTATGTATAGATGGTTTAAAGTAAATACAAAGATGTAGAGTTTAGTAGTTTTAAAAACATATTCCAACAGCAGCTGAAGTGTAGCCAGTAAATATTTAAGCAATTTTAAATCTGATCTGTGAAATGAAAATTACCGTATGAAAATGCCTTTAAGGCAAATGATTTAGAAAATTTATGAGAAAAATAACATGGGCCCAAATTGCAGCTCTTGCAGTTGTGGTTGCATAGTTTGTTGATTACATACTGTAGCTGAGCTGGCAGCCCAGGCTGAAGGACGGGGTGGGGGTAGTGGAGATTCTTCCACAGAAAAAAAAAAAGAAAGAAAGGAAGCACTGTCCTTCTGCAGCTGTGTATGCCAGGCAGGATTATCTTCTTATATGTGTCAGTCAACATAATCAGTACAACACACATTAATGTTTTAGAGTAGAACTACATTTTATTCACAGAAGAAGTGCCTGGAGCATGTGAAGCAAACTGGGGGAGGCTGTTATTCTACTGACCTGTCAGTTCTTCCTCCCCTTTCATCCATCTGATGTAGGCGGCTGGCTTGCCGCCAATGGCTGTGCAGGTGAGCTCAGTCTCGTTCCCCTCGCTGACCACATCCTCACGACTCTCGATGACTGGGCTACCTGGCGGGACTGACCCAGAACAACGATGGTGGCAACATTCAAATCTATTAATCTTTACAGATTTATGTGTAACATGTAATACTTCGACCACGACCGTTTGTCCACAGTTGTGTGTTGAGTCACTGGGGAGTTATACTTCTCGGTAAAACATCAAAACCGCAAACCCCTCTGAAACCCTACGCCATAACCTGCGCCATAACCTGCGCCATAACCTATGACATAACCTGATGTGCACCTCCCTGGAAATGCAACTACACATCGCACTGACGCAGCCTGCAGCTATTGTGATTGGCCTGTTGAGCCCTTTGGATTTCGCTTATGCATCTCCAGCTACTTTTTACACCACCTTTTTTCAATGGATCAGTGCGAGAATAATAATTATCACTTCAATATCAGGAACAATAATGATAGCCTCAATATAAGGACTCACATATGTCAGCAAATTTCTGGAGGGAGACTGCCAAAAAACAGAAACACTGAATTTTCTCTTAAACAAAAGAAAAACAGTTTTAGTGAATGTGGCCAGGATTAACTGAGTGCACATTTAGTTTATAAACTAACATTAAGCTGAATTCTGTTATTCTCTAAATAGATGCAATCTTTTCCATGCTCAGCATCTTAGTTTTGCACGTAAGCATGCACAAACAAAAAAAATAAAATAAATAAAGCTTGTATTTACAATGTTAACCTTATTGGGATTAGCTAAATCTATGATAACACTAACACATTTGTGAAGAGTGGCATCATCATTTCTTGTTGCCGTTATTGAACTGGTGTATATTTTTGCATGTAGTAGTTACAGAGCACAATTATCATTCATTCACAGTCACGTTACACCATCTGGAAAATGGAAGCCTGATACTCTTTTGGTTCTATATTTGGTATCTACTGTGGTTTATACCAACTCACATGAGACATAGCTGTTTCTTTAGGTGCTAAATGTTCCATATCAGTTCCTTTAGACCCTAGCAGAATATACAGTCTGTGTTGTAGTCTGTAACAGCTTCTCTGCACAGAAAGTATTTCAGATGCTTTTGCAGTTATTTATATCATACCTGTCTGAATGAATGGACATGCTCCCATTTTAATCACTCCAGGTGCCTACACAGGCAGTAGTATGACTCACATTTTTATTTTATTCACCCCAAGAAGGGTTTGAGTATCTGATATAAGTTGCATGATAATCTTCACAAAATCTATCACCCAAAATTGATCAAAATAAAAGGAGACTATAAACAGCATATCTATACAAAATGTCACGATAATCCATCAGTAAAGTGGTGGACCAACAGACCATTAATCACATTACATCAACGTCTCTTATTTTATTTTTATAGGCGAGTAAAATGAGTTCATGGAGCATTCATTAATGCGTGCCTTCGGCTAGCATGAGTCATGAATCCATTGCTTCGCATTCCTTTTAAAGTAACGTTAAACAAGTATACGTGATTACAACCTATGGCTGCCTGGGTGTAAAAACAGGATTGGGAACAGTTCTCCCTCATCCCTTGTATTACTCATCACAGCAAACTTGCTAAACTCCAGTTACTTGAAAGAAAAAAGTCAGCGGGGTGCTCATTTCAAGGACTCTTCAATGCAACCCTTGGTTCAGAAATACTGCAGCTAGGTTTCAATTGTACAACTAGAGTAATTACTTTAAAGTGCTTTTAATTCCTTTCAATCCCCCAGGATGTCTGCATGTATAATAAAGCTTAACTAGAGTAATTTCACTCCAAAGCATCAAAGTGTGGCACAGCTGACTCTCAATAGGGAATCGTTTGGAGCAGCCAAGTCAACATTCACCGGGATTCACATAGTCAACACAGCTGCCAAAACCAACGCGGTCTGAGCCATCAGTTTCAGCATCTGCTCCTTTTCGTTATGCTGTTGAGCACTGCGAGAGCCTAATTGGCTGACATTTTGTTTCAGTTGCTAAAGATAACAGGATCAAAGATTACTATTATTTCATATTCACTGTCTATAATGGAGCAAAATACAACAAAAGAGTGTGTGCGTGTGAGGTTCACACATGTGTCCTCACACCTACCCAGGACAGTGATGTCTGCGTAGGCTTCCTGAGGAGGATCTGTGTAGAGCTGGCACACATAGCGTCCCTCATCGGAGAGTGACACATTGGACAGAGACACCCGCAGTTCGTTGTCAGAGAAATTCACCAGCTGGAACCGGCCGTCCTTGAGAGCTGTGGGGATACATGTGAGACAGAGACAGTGAGGATACAGAGTACAGGGACACAAACACGGGACATGGGGTGAGAAAGAAGGGGGATGGGGGGGAAATTGGAAGTGGAGAGCGGTGGGAATGAGAGAAGATAGAGAAAGACAAAGGAGACAGTATAGGAGAAAATGAGACTGAGGAGAGAATGTGGTGGGCAGAGTGCTGCTCTTTTGTGGGCTTTCTCCTTAATTGAGTAAAAGAAAAGTGAGTTTCAAAATGATTCATACAAGTTGATTTATAAAGTAGCTTTACAGTCCAAAGAGCACTCGCAAAGAAAGGAAAGTGTGAAGAGTGCTCATGAAGACTCCTAACAAGCTAGAAACTCTTAAAATGGGCTGCGGCTGGTCATGGATGGATGCGTCAAACTCACATATTCCAGAAAAAAAAGAGAGGCATTCAAACATACATAATGAATTAAATCACTGTGTGCAAGCAGAAAGGCTTGGATGCCTCAAACTCTAAATCAAAAGCAGACAAGAATATGTATACTAATGCCTGTATAGACTGGCTGAAATTTCTTTTAATGTCATCAAACTAGGTTAGCCATCTCTCTGAGTTTTAACCAACTGTTTTTCATTTAGGTCAGCCCTCATCCCAAAGCACTCTTTTACATAAACAGCTTTGGTTGATTTGATTGGGAGCCCTTTTGATGTTTTGACCTGCCTTCTTTATCAAGTCCTCTCTGCATCTGTCGAGCTAACGAACTCAATTCAGCCCCCTTAAAGCGCAGGGAGTTTATTATTCCCATCAGGCTTTACACTTAGCATCATGATCATTACCCAAGGTCTCAGGGCAGTGTCAACATGAAACCTCATTCCCTGATATAATTTGAGAGCTCTTTGGAAGTCTCTCCTCAAAGGGAAACAATGACACTGATGCACTTTGAGAATCCAACCACCTGCTAGGGAGGGAAACCCTTCACTTCTGAGATGCTGATGGCAGTTTACACAAAGCTGTTTCATAACTGGCTGACTGCTTACATAAGAGTATGGATGATGCACAGTGTCTGGTGTTTATTAGAATGTGCATATTTTCACTAAAATATGTGTAATGATTACATTCATTAGCCTATTAAAGAACAGGAAATGTGATGATTTCCTGAGAAAGAAGATGCCACACTAAGCTTTTACCCAATACAAGATTATGCTCATCATTGAATAAGAAAACCAGGACATTTCATAATTCAAAAAGCTAAAAAAAAAGAAAAAAGAAAATCAATTAATAGGCAACGGTCAAGCAACCTATTAATTAATTAAAATGGAAACAAAGGGCCCATCATTCATCATGTAAACTCTCAAGTAAAGTAAGAACTACTGCAGCCACTGTTGTCTGCATGCATCATGTATTAGAAAACCAAGTGGCCAAGTGACACTCACCCATTTACGTCCAAACCTTTGACAGTACTAATATATATATATATATATATATATATATATATATATATATATATATATCAGTGTCATTTTGTACTTTGCCTAGAGAACATTTCATAATCAAAGTGCATTTTCTCACAGCATGCAATGTACGAACGGCGTTTGGAAAACATTATTTGTGTCAGTCTGTAAGAAGCATTTAGTTAGAATGGGTCTTAGCGGGTGTACATCAATGAGACCAAAAACACTTACAAAGAGAGTGACATCTGGACTTTCTCTAAGTTCTCCAAGACCTCAGAGGCAGGGCTCCAATGATCCAATGATTCACAGTATCCTACTTATGAAGTCCTCCATGAATACACATTTATTTCCCGTCAAATTTAGAACACTTGTGGTATATTTTATATCAGTGATTTAGTATTTGTGCCTGTACATTGCAAGTAGGGCTGAAGTGGAAAAGGGGGATGTGTCATATTTTCTGTGCTCCAGTTTAGGAACATTTAAATCAAAATGCTCGCTTATGCTGCCAGGCCACTACCACATTCTTAAGAAGTAGATTGGCTGAGCTTTTGCATATTAAATTCAAATATATTTCAATCAGCCACGATTCTTCGTGTCGTAAAGAAATACTGAAATCTGCTATAACTGAGATACTTATTACAACATAGAAGTTATATGGCATGTGCACTGAGTTTCTGGCCACCAGTATCTTGTAAATCCAGTACTTAGTCTATTGCAGCTTGGCTTAGGCCTCTGCCAACTCCTGAGCTTTTTACTGAGATTGATAAAAGAGAAACAACATGGTAAAGTTGTTGCTAGACCACTAAACAATTAGCTGAAACTTGTTGCAAAGCTCCATAAAGTCTAGGAAAGCTGCAGCTTCAGCTGGTAATTCTCTGTTTGCTACAAACCATAAATGAAACCTTTCAAACTGTCACATTGTGTCGACACTGTCACTTTATTTATATTATAAAAATATCATTATAACCGCTTTATGACTGTAATTGCAGCTCGGTTTTCAGAGGCTCTAAACTTAGAGCATTTTGAGGCTGAAACAAAGGATGTTTGGCAGTATCATTTTAAACCTTTGCAGCACAAAGTCAGACAACTGAGGAGAGATGCAGTGAATAAATAATGGTGTTCAATTGCATCACCATCCAAAGAGGTCCACCTTCGCTGATAAAGGCTCATTTTTCCCATTTCAGATGACAACTCTGCCAAATTGCATGTCATTTCGCATGTATCTGGCACAATAAATGGCTCACCCTAACAAGACTCGCTCCGCTTCTACCTGTGACATAATTCATCTTTATTTGCTGCAGCAGAAATTTGTTTATATGGCCTTCACTGGTACTGTAAAGCTGTTATCATTTTGGCATTTGTGTGCGTATCTGTTTCTGTGGCTGCTGCTTTGCTTGTAGCTACTGTTCTAGCTCCTGGTGTGCCTCTGTGTCACTGCTGTTTACTTCCTTGTATACAAAGATCTGCCACTGTGTCGGGCAGCCCCGTTGACAGGTAACAATGCCACTGGCTGAGGGGGGTCCCAGCTGAACCAGCAGTCCTTTAGGAACAGAGCCTAGAATAGCGCTGCCATGGGGTTCACTAAACCCCATTACCAGTAGCACAAATATGCCGCGGCGGACCAGTAACGCTCAAGCCAGACATATACTCGGATCTAATTGTAGATAAACAAAACTGTTTGGTTTTTGTAATTGAAGAAGGCACTACATTGAGTTAGGCGGAGAAAATGACATGTTTATAGGCCCACATAGAGCGCCTCAATAAAGCATGAAGAGGAAAACATTGTCTTAACTTCGTGGAAAGATTTCCTAAGCAGAGCTGAGTTAAATTTGATTGTCTGATGTAACAGTGAAATATTCTTTGTTGCTTCTTTGTCTGCTCCTCGGTGTCAGAATAAATATTTTTTTTTTAGGTGTAGAGCACAACATGATCTTTGCTATTTTACAGTCCATTCTTCTCTGCCATATTGTGAGACAGCTTTAGGTATTTTGTACAAATATGACAAAGATGTGTACTCAAACTCCCCCGATGCTCTTTGCAAGTGAGAAAATGGAACGCACGTCTCACTACCTAGACTTGTGAAACAGCTGGGATGCAATATAGACCGAAATGAAGGGTGTTCCTCGTTCACCTTGAATCTTGGCTCAGATCCCAGATATAAACAAGTAAAAAAAAAAAAAAAAAACAGACAAAAACTCAGTTCAGTGTAGAAGTAGCCCATATGCTCATGCATAATCATAATGTTCAATATCCTAATCTAAGAGATTATCGTAAAATCGAACAGTGACAAGGACACAAAAGTATTCCCATTATAGTAGCATTGTTAATTATCTCATATCAATCTTTCAGTATTCTTAGCCTAATGACTTGTGTAAAAGAGCCAGAGAGTCAAGGACAGATGGAATCATGTTTGCACAAAGAATCTAGCAAAAAGCTGGAGCTGATGTTGTAGCGGGATCCGATATCTTCACTGTAATGCCAAACCCAGGACAATTCCTTTGTAGGGGATGCGCCGACAGTTGCAGCAGCTCTTTAAGTGCAACACAATCTTGCAAATGTAGAGAAATAAGCACAAAGTCTGAAGTGTAAAAGAAATGTTGTGGGTACAATAATGAGGAGAAATATGATGTCGCACTACCCTGTAAGAATAGGCTGTTTATGATTAATCTGGCTATTGTGGTCTTTAACAATCCACTAAAAATAATATATCAGTGAGAAATGCACAGGACCATTTCAGACTAGCTTTACAGAAAGTCAGCTAACCATCTCATCACATTTTTTTTGTTTAGGTTTGTAATGGATTAGAAATATTTCCATTCGGCTGTGAAAAATAGTGCTTACTAGGTGGAATTCCCTTCATAGTTTTTGCTGTTGAATGTTGAAGGAGTATATACGCCATGAAAACTAATACCATCCATCCATCTTCTTCTGCTTATCCAGTTCAGGGTCACAGGGGAGCTGGAGCCTATCCCAGCTGCAATAGGAAGAGAGGCAGGGTACACCCTGGACAGGTTGCAGTCGTAGGGTTAACACAGAGAGACAGACAATCATACGCACTCACATTCACACCTATGGGCAGTTTAGAATCCCCAATTAACCTAACCCCACTAACCGAATGTCTTTGGACTGTGGGAGGAAGCTGGAGTACCTGGAGAGAACCCACGCAGACACAGGAAGAACATACAAACTCCACACAGAAGAAACGAGGCCAGATGGTGGATTTGAACCCAGGACCTTCTTGCTGTGAAGCAACATTGCTAGCCGCCACATGTTGTTTAATTTTGGTTTTGCTATTTTTTTTTTGCCATCATGTCTTGTGTGTTATCTTTGTGTTCCTGTCAGGTGTTCATATCAGTTTTCTCATCGTTACCTTTTGCCTGTTTCCTTTCTTAGTCGTAGTTTTGTTCTTGTAGAGTTTGTTATTTAACTTTAGGTCCTTGTGTTTTGATGTTTATAACTGTTGTCTTTCTAGGTTTCTTTATGGTTTCTCATTTAGATTTGGCTTTCATATTTTTTTGTTATGTTCTAGTGTGTATTTATTAAATTTACTAGCTCCCTCAATTCATCCTCCTCTGCTTTCCTCTATTGATTTCACTCATGTTCAGTATCTCAGTTTTGGTTACAAAACATTTCCTGCTTTACTTTGTTAGAGACCTTTCCCCTGCAGCTTACGTTAAACTTTACTTCCCTGTGTCTCATTATCTAGATTTAGTTCAGCTGTGCTCGTTACCCTGATGTTTCCACTTCCCCTGATCACCCCTTAATGTGTCTATGTGTATAAATCTTCAGTCTTCCTTAGTTTTTAGTTGCGTCATACTGTTTACGCCTGCTTATCTGTTCTTGTTTATTTGCCTTTGTTTCATTCCTAGTTATCTCCTACTGTTCCTGGATTTAACTTGTCCCCATTTTGGATTTCTGTTTATTCTTCCCTTTGGATTTTTGTATGGACTTTTCTTTTGTTTTTTGGGATTTCCATCAGCCACAAGAAAACGGCTCACTCTTTGCTCCTTGCATTTGGGTTCTCACCTTAACACACTCCAGCTTTTGAATAGAATAGAATGCCTTTATTGTCATTATACAGGATGTACAATGAGATTGGAGGACCACTCCTGTTCAGTGCCATGTAACAGAAAATCAAACTCTCTAAAATAAAAATATTATGAAAATATTATAATCTAGTATGATCAATATAATCAAGAGATATACAGAAATAAACAATGTGTAAAGTATACAAAAAATAGCATGTATAAAAATATATACATACATTGGTGCATCTGTACATTGTAAGAAAAGTAAATATGTGTATACATATAATAATGAAGATGATGAATATTGCACTTGGTAAATGAATATTGCACTAGTGAATGAATACTGGATATTACACAATATAGGAATGTCAGATATTGTTCAGTATGAATAATATAATATTGCACAGTTACAGTGGGTGAGTGTGTGAGTTCAGGGTGGTGATTGCTCTGGCGAAGAAACTGTTCTTGAGTCTAGAAACTGTTCTTGAGTCTTACGGTAGTTATAAGTGAACAAAATAAAGGATAAGTTAGTAGAAGATGTGAAGTAATCTATTTTGCTTGCTACTAGATGTTGCTGCTGAGCCCTTTTATTAAGTTAGAACCCTGAAAAATCCCAGACAATGTGCAAACTTATCAAAATCCTGGAGTGAAGAGTAGCCAGGGTTACCTTACCAGTGCCAAACTACTGCATAAAAGCCAGAAACTTAAAAAAAAAAAAAAAAAAAAAAAAAGTCACAATAGAAATATTTTAGGTATCTGTACTGAGGATTAAAGGAAATTAGATTTCTTCTATTTTCATCAATTCACTCATGGTCCTTGAGCAACCAAGGACTTCAAGTTTGCAGTTCAAGATTTCGTTCTTTCAGAGTACTAGCACTAACTGACGAATGCTGTTTTTCAAAAAAGGAAAAATGATGATGGCTTATACCAGGAACGTGTCTTAAAATGTGCGTAAGACATATCGGCACTTACGTCTAACATCTTTGAAGTAAATGGTCTGTCTGTTGGGGTTGAGCAGCTGTATGACGGAGTCATCGTTGTTCTTCACTCTGCAGCTGATGGTGGCCGTTTCCCCCTCGATCACCGACACGTTGTCAGTTGCCAGGTTCTGACCTTCGACTTCACCACACAGACAAAAAATAAAAATAAAAATACAGACGGAGAAAAGAAATTTTAAATGGGGAACAAGCATTCCCGTCTGGATATTTAAAGTATCTTAAATATTTATATTTCTAACAACAGGGACTGCATGTCAACACATGCACAGTACAAAGATACGTGAATAGGCCGTGTAGATTGTCTGTTTGCAGCCATGTCTAATCCTTTTAATATAAGAGCCATGTGCAGTGTTTGTCACTATTGATCTCCCCCAGCTCAGAGTGGGCCCTGTGAGTCAGTGCCAGATGGGCTGTAAGCTCTGCTGCCCACGAAGGTAGGGAGTGAGGAGAGGGTAGGAAGAAAAAGAGACAAAGAACGAGTGTAAGAAAGTGGCAAGTAGTAGATATGGGCGGGCTGGAGGAGGTGAAGAAGAGAGGGGGAGTTAAACAGAGCACGAGAGAACAGAGAGAGGAGAGATGAGCCGAGTTGGATGCTGTATATGGTTAAGCTTTATCAGAGCCCTCCATCTGAGGTTCCATGTGACCAATGTGTGCTCAGTGTGCTCAGCGGTTCTGTTCTGTATCTCTAGGAATAAAAGTGCTGTAAGCATCTGAGTCACTCTCTATACACTGGCATTGTTGCCACTGACAGACCCTGGACCTTGTCATCATAACTCCCCCCCTGCCCCACACACACACACACACACACAAAAAAAAGTCTGGCTTTGTTTCCCCTGTCTTCGGAGAGAAAGAGGAAGAGAATCAAAAGTCACCTTGTGCTATATTTATCTGGCAGCAGCCAAAAAAGCGTAAGAAGAATGGAGAATACGTTTTAATGCCTCAGATTCACACCAGTGGAGGAACAACACTCTAAGTCACAACCCCAAGAAAACATCAAAAGCACATTTGCATGCCCGAGTTGTCAGACACCTCTATTGCATTCTGACATTTACAAAGTGGAGGGGGAAAAAAAATGCCTGCATTTTCAGATAGTGATAATGGGAATAGACAGGCAAACTAACATGATTCAAAATGAACTCTGTGAATGCGGCAAGCAATAAGAAATTAACCTCCTGTGGAGAAAAGCTCCTCAGACCTGTCTGATGCAATGAACTACCCATTTCATTCCACTCTGCTGCCGGGGCTCAGGTTCAGGACAAAAGGAGCGTAATAGGTAAAAACAGCCCCAGATTATGTCCAACAAGTACACAATACAGTCAATTAAAGGTTTATCATAAATAGGTTATATTTACTACATGCTAATGCTGTTGAGGATAATTTAATATAATACTGCTGAATTGTACACAAACATGAACTAAAGCATCACTGCTCAAATAGGACAACAATGAATTACTGTGTAAAAAAAAGGTCTGAAGCCCCATCCTTTTTTGCGCCTTACTTCATACTGATGAATGGTGATGCATATCCCAGCGGAAATTAAATGTTTGTTTTAATGTGACATACACATTAGGCCTTTTGTTTCCCTCGTGTAAAAGCAAACCGCTCGATGAGAAGATGCAGCGCATGCAGATCAAAAAGGTGCAGATGCCATGTAGATTGTGACCAAGTTTAGCGCAAAACGGTGTTCATTTGACCCCCACACAGTCCTAAACTCGATGCCATGGAGCCTGGGATTGCATGAAGCACACTGACACAGCCTAAGTACCTTAAAAAAAAGTGTATCTACGAACAGTGAACTGATCAATAAGCACTATTTTACAAGCATCCTCACTTTACTTTTGCACAGTAGCCTACTATATTGTGACAACTTTCCCTTTTAAGAATTATATCAGCTAATCTGTATTCCCCATTTTTTGAATTTAACACAAACTTATTTTCTTTCCAACAAAATACCTGACAAGCGAGTTCACAAGGAGGTGTAACAATTCTGAAACCAAGGCCAAATATGGAATGCAAACATCCATGCTTTCCTATAGCAGACTCTATTTCAGTGTTACAGTACCTTCCACACCCCTGCCTGAGATGCTGCCACAACTGTTGAACTTTTATTACATTTCTAATACAGGCAAGGATAGGATATAGAGACCTTGTAGAAGTTAACCTAAGGAGGAGGATTACGTGACAGCTATGGCAGAGAAATGGAGGGATAGCTTCATTACTGTGGCTAACTGCAGGGACAGTACTGGTAATTCTGAAATATATAATTAAACTGAGCTTTTATTAAGAGCCTCTTTTGTGATATTGGATATTGAATATACAGGACGTGTTGCTGAATTATGTTTTTGTGAAAAGTCTTGTAAAACAGACCGAAAAACAATAATTGTGTGTTACTCAACGGTTGCATGAAAATACCAGGCAGTTTAGTGCAGGCTAACGTGGTTAGGTTACAGTACTGTGATAAAGTTTTTAGTGATGCACCATCTTGAACTGGTTACATCTAAGGTGCTGTTGCTAGGTTACATCAAGGGTAGCAATCAATGTATTTAAGGTGATAATACGGATTAGATTGACTCACCAGATTTTACCTCTTCCTGATCTTAGTGTACCCCCACTTTCCAAATCCCATTTAACCTCTGGTTGTAACCCACAGTCTTTTAGGAGAATGGAGCTCAGTCAGACCATTATGTTTCAATTCGTTTCTTATTGTTTTTGTTTTGTTTTTTTCAAGTTTATTTTTCAGATTAGATTAGGCACAAAACCTACACAAAGAGGAAAACAGGTTTCACAAAAATGATGCAAATGATCCATTTCTTGGGTTAGTACCAACACATTCCATCTATCTAATATACAATTTGCTGCCTGAAAAAGGGGAGATGGTTGTAAAACAAACATATAAATGGCCAAGATAGGTTGAATGCAAACATACTGTGTTTGAATCCAAGAGATGTCTCCCGCAAGAGTGCAGTTTACTTGTATAAGAAAGTAATTTCAAGGAAACAAAGCTCACTATGCGGTGAAGGAAAAATTCAATATAGTGGTTATTTAGGGTTTGCTTTGATGAGCTGCATTAGTTTAAAGTCAGTATTATTGTCTCATGGGTTTCACAGAATGTTATTAGTCCACAAAAAAAAAAACTAGATCGGACCTTAATCATAGCTTTTAAAGTCTCCAGCATCACATAATTTGCTCCTGACCATTAGCAATATGGTGTTGTGAATGACTGAATTAGTGACAAGAAAGAGGCACTTTCTAGCTATATATAAGTTGTTTACCATCTAAAATAATAGAATAAAACAAGATAATAGTGAGCATTAAATCAAAATAATCTTTATGTGACGATTTAAAATGTGGATGCAACAAATAATAAAGTAAAAAAAACAAAAAAAAAAACAATAAAGTGCAGATCTTCTGTACAGTGCATTTTAGGCAAAGGCACAGTGTTGTGTTTTGATGTCTATTTTATTTTATTGCTGTAAAAGTAATATATTTGGCAGTCACAACAGCAACACAGAGCAGCCTCAAAGCAAGGTTATTCAGCCCCCAATCTGTTGGACTGAGAGAAAGGGAATGCAAAAGATAAATTCTCCATAAGGTTTAGCAGCCCCAAGCAAGGTTGGTCCCCCTCCAATATCCTAGCCTAGGCTCATCTCCAATTCAAAACACACATAAATAACGTCACTGTGATTAGCAATCCCATCAAAGTAAAAACAGGCCACTTTGTGGAACATGGAGGGTTTTCGCAATTGAAGTAAACATTTTCAATTGCCTCGGCATCCTAGTCATGATTGGGTGCAAATGAGGAAAGGCAGTCATTAATTCTGGGTGGTGGGTGGGGATGAAGGGGGGAGTGGGCAGAGGCATGGCACAGATGACTGGCTGATAAATTCACACTCATTCCAGCAGCTGTCTAGGAGAGTAAAGTGCCTGTATCTCTACACATGGCTGCCCTCCTGTTCCTGCATCACAACATACTGAATGAAACAGTCAGAGGGAAATACAGACCTTCAAAAGTCTGTGTGCTCTCCGAGGGGATGTACAATCTGGCATGAAGTGTCTGGCATGGATTCTCGGCTCATCAGCCATACTCAAAATGCAAAACGGCACAAACCTGACCAATTTTTACAAAAGTTGACGAAATCAGGAAATATTAGGGGTTCAGCTCTTCTATCAGAAATTCGGAGACAGGCACCTTTTGAATCGAGCTGGCTCTTTCTTTGAACTTTTCTCTCTTGTTTTCACATCAAAAGACATGAAAGGGGCAGCAAAAAACAGGATAGCCAGCCTCCAATTCCTCTCCCTTGAGTCACCGCTGTCTGTAGCAGTCGTGTCCTTTCAAGGAACAACCAGGACTATAGACAGTCATTAACAATAAAAGTTTCTCCCTCTCCGTCTCTGATGATGCCTTTTTGCACTTTATCCCTCTCAGTCATTAAATCCTGATCCTCATGATGAAATGCTGTTTTAAGGATGTTCACAAGGAAGAAGGCTTGTGTCTCAGGGTATAATTAGCGTTGTGCCAGTTCTCCTAGACCTGCATAGAAAAGCTTTAAAAAAAAAAAAAGAAAGAAAAAATTGTACCCCCTAATTTGACCATCTTTTTTATTCTAACTAAATATAAGCTCCCTTAGAAGCTAAGGGTGCCCGTTTGTATAATGATACTGCAACACAACTAGAAAAAAGGATGTCCTGCCTGAAAAAAAACATCTTTTATCCACTGGAATACTACAGTGTTGTTTTTCTCATATAAAAGAAATGAAGACTTTCTAGCAAGTTTATAAATCATATTCATCAGTAGCATTTCTTTATAGATCTGTTTTAAGCCAATAAAATTACAAAGATATGAGAAATGCCTTTGATTGATATTCAGAAGGTTTGCACCGTTTTCACTCACCGCTGATAGGTTAAGATAAAACTATACTCACCGGCTACTTCACCTACACCTTCAACTGCTTGTTTTCTGTTTTGTTTTTTAAATTTAGCCTTTATTTATACAGGTAGTCCCACTGAAACTCAGTGTCTCATTTGCAAGAGAGACCTGTGTCGAGAAACATAATAAATTTTCAACAATAAAATAGCAACAATGTTAATGCCACTGTCTAATCATCCAATCACATGGCAGCAACTCCATGCACTGATCAAAACAACCTGCTGAGGTTCAAACCGAACATCAGAATGGGGAAGAAAGATGATTTAAGTGACTTTAAATGTGGCATGGTTGTTAGTGCCAGATGGGCTGGTCTAAGTACTTTAGATACGTTTGACCAAAATCTCTGAGCAATGGTTCCAGCAGCTTGTTGAAACTGTGCAATTATTCATTTCTGAAGGCAAAACTGGATCCAACCCAGTACTAACAAAATATACCAAATAAAGACTCCAGAGAGAGTAACTGGTAAACTGAGCTACTAACAGACTAAGACTCTACGGGAATTCTATGAATTCTACAAAGTTATGGTCTTCCCTACAGTGCCTCTGATTGGGTTGGTTAGGGGTTAGGCTGAAGCATGACTCATGAAGAAGGAAATTTAGTTGGTTTAGACACGAGGAGTGAATCAGAGGTGCCGTGGAGTGAGAGCCACTGAGTGAAAAACTTTTTCCCCTGTGTGATTTTCATTTCAACCGAAGTTGAAATTATTTTATCTTTCTCTGTTTTATACACACAACACTCATCTTCCATATTTCTGTATGCACAGTAGCTCCTGCAAAAGAGGGAAGATGTATAAAATGAGGTCCTCTAAAGTTTTCAAATTTTCTGGCTTTGATTGTATTCAGAAGTGTAGCCTTTTCTACTGGTCACTGGAGCACAGGTGCTACACCTTAAATGTGAAACATTAAGAGAAAAAAATCTGGACCTCACTAGTGTCTAAACTCGTGTTATGGCCTTACGATGAACACAATTATTGATATCATGCTTCATTCTATATTACTTCTGTTTGGCTGTTTACTAGCGGCACTTATTTTCTGATAAGGTACCATCTAGGGCAGCTTTCACATTGGGAAAATAACCTTAGTGGATATTCTGTTGTGACAGGTCTTTTTTCAACCTGACCCCACAATCTAGGCAATTATGGTTCTTAGCCTGGGACGCAGCACTGACTTAGTTTATTGCAGCATGCAAGTTAGCCAGAAATACTGCTGTTTACAGCTCAGGAAGAGAGAAAAACACATTGTTAAATTCATTCCTCACACTTTTCCTGTGGAGATTTTACTTTTGGAAAGGCTACAAAATGGGAGGAGATTAGCACGACTTCCATAGTTAGGAGCAGGAATGTGTCAAAACTAAAGACAAATTGAAGAGGAAACCAAATGGCTTGAAAAGAAACCGGAATCAGGCATTACATGTGGTGAAATGTTGATTTGAGAATTACAAATAAAAACAACGGATCAGCGCTGTGAGCTGACGGCTATCTCCTCCTTCCTGAAAAGAAATGTTATGAACATAACCAGCCATTCATGTAAATATGCACAGATGAACAAACCGCAATGGACAGCCAATCAACAGACAGACAGAAGCAAGCACGTCCAAATGAACAGCAGGAAGCAAAAAAGAAAGATTACCTGTCAGGGTTTCAGCAGCTCCTGTTGCAGCACAGGTGAGAAAGACACCAGAAGACAAAAGCGAAGAAAAAAAAAAACAGACAGGTTGTGAGCAGACAGGATGCAAGCAGGGAGCCATATTCCACTGGTAACAAAAAACGTATTCATAATTTCTAAATAGGCATGTTGAAATTCATTAAATTCAAGCTCCATATGCTATTTGTGTAATTTTCCACCAATTAAGACAAATACAAAAGCCATCATAATGAGTAATTTTTACAATTCAGTCCATTTTTCCACAGGTGTGTACGATCCCAACATAATGAGCCATTTTTCTGCCTTCATCTACTTTCCTGTGTTACATCAATATAGAGGAACAGAGGGAATATTTGGACTTTGTTTTCTACCCCTCATGTCCCTGATTGAGATTCCAGCCAGCCCCACTGTGGAGCAGCCACTGCCTGGAGACGCTCCCCTGGGACCCGCCGTGTATCCTGGAGAAGAGAGCACCCATTCGGAACGGTGCCCACCCAAACTGGCATCTCACAGGGCATGGGAGACTGGCGTGTTCCCAAGTCCCTGCAGCATTGCTCAGGGCCTGTACCCTCGGGAGAGCTTCCATCATTCATTGTCTGCTATTCATAAACAACCCTGACACACACACACACACACACACACACACACACACACACACACACACACGGAGGACATACAACCCCTGCCCTTTCCTGCACATCTACATTTTTATATTTCACACACTATCTTTTATTATATTGACATTTCACACAGACTTTGGTGCTTCTTTGCTCTGGCTGTGAGCAATGGGAGCTTCAGTGCCAAGCATACTGTACAGTATGGTGAAGTGACTGCCTGTCTCACTTGTCATTGCTGGCTTAATAAGGGTGTAAGGTATGACACATGTCCTTGTTATGGCTCCTTTGTGCATTTTCAACGTGTCAGCAATTCCCTCAGGACAAAAAAAAAAAAAAAAATTGTGAGTGACAAATCACACATGATGGGAAACAAATTTTGAACGTTGTCCAGGAGCCTGCAACAATATCTCACCAACTTTAAGCGTTGCTTCTTCTAAAACACGAGTGTCAGCCAAAACTTCCTTATTATGTGATAATTCACCAGAATGAGGCTTCTGGGCAATTCGTGCAAAAAGAACTCACAAATAATAGACGTTGATAGACTTGAGCTTGAATGAGCACGCTGCATGTATCCCAGTCCAACCAGCCCTCAGGACAGTCCATAATGAGGCTTTTGAGCTGCTTTAATTGCCAGGTAATTATAATGTTGTAGCAACATTATGTAAATGACTCATTATCATCTTGTATGTGTACCATATCTGCCCTCGTTTTACTGCGTTACGTTGTCAGGACTATAACCCAGAAAAATGCCTCGCCCTGATACCAGGGCATCTCAGTGTTTAATCTTGTCAACAGAGACCTATATCTAAACACAGAGACTTGTGATATAGTGTAGTGACACCTTCCCTAACCCTTCAGTATGATCCACTTCCTGCTGGTGGCCCCTGAAGGGGCTATAAATAGTGTTGTGATGGCGGGGGTGCTGTCGTGCAGCGCTCCCCTTCTCTCCTCTGTACCTGCAACACATTAGGTAGAAGTTATGAGGTGCCAGCTCGACTGTGATTAGATGTCATGGCTGTCGCTCTGCTTAGACAGTGCTGATAGACAGATTTCTGGGGAAATGCATGTGATGGCATTCGTGCGAGTGCACCCATTGCACCAATATGTCAATCACACAGGATGAGAACAGGCAGACTAACCGTCCTCCAAATAATGTCTGTCCTTGTCTCCTCACCTCTTTTCCTTTTCATCCAAATCTCATCCTCCGGTTCTGCACAATGAGCAACATTATGTTCAGAAACACAAAAGTGGAGCATTTCACACCATTTCACACTCACCACCTACATTGATGCTACATTTCCTGCTGGAAACAGACTCATTGTGAGAATCTGAAAGGGCAGACTCTTGCACTGCAGTATGTTTTCTATACGAAGTGAGGCTCTAAGTGCCCCAGTATTCAGGGATCTGTGTTCAACCCATTGCCACCCCAGTGAATCCATAATAATGTGCACTGTATTTTAGTCACTGAGGCAAACTAAGATCTCCGGAGACAAGATGTCTGTGTGGCAAGAATGGCACATAGCCTCTCTCTCTCTCTTGCTACTGCTCAGTAAAAGCAGTGGGGTAACACTAATGAGGCAACATTTCTTCTCAGTACTAGAGTGATGCCTTTGAATTAATGTTCTTCCTTTCAGGTAAAACATCCCTTGCTTATTTATGCTCATGATCTGCAGCGTGTTGCATGTCAACCTAGTGTGTGATCGCACTGCATAAGAGGACACAACAGAGTGGGATGCCAGAGCTCTGTGTAGTTCCCCATAGAGACACCCACGTTGGTTACCTTTGCGACAGTGTGTGTGTGTGTGTGTGTGTGTGTGTGTGTGTGTGTGTGTGTGTGTGTGTGTGTGTGTGTGTGTGGAGTAATGCTGTCTTACTGTGGGTAGCCCACTGTGTTTTCATTTAATTAGAAGGATCAGAGGTGGGCTTCAAACTTTTTCTCTTCAAGGAAATCGGATGGAGAAGCGGTCTCCTGCAGAGTGGACCCAATAAACACAGGCGACTTTTGAGGTCAGAATTTTCACAAAGCAAACTGATGAAAGAAATTCAGCTTTCCTCACAAATACGCTAAAAAAAAAAACAGTTTCTAACACTTTAGTCTTTATCCGTTAGAACTATTTTGAAATCCACATTAAACAATTTGTACATCTTCTACAGGTGCTGTATAGATGCCATTTATTTTTCTTTGAACTGCAGATGAAACGGTTAAATAAGTCTTCACAGCATCTGAGGAAGCTCCATACTATAGCTGAAACACTGTGTAATCATTTCTCAACAGAAAAATGAACTGGCGGTAATTCTACTTTCAAGGGTGCCCTATTGGCCTTATGGGGTGCATGCAAGTGTCAACTCCGGGGCTCAAAAAAAGAGCCCCAAATGTCAAAACAGCAGTTCCTCTGATGGCCATTGGATGCAGGGTTCAAGGCGAATCAATCCCCATCAACTCCCAAGCTAAAATGATCAATTTTATCAACACTTTTACAGTTTTGATAGCTAATCTTCCTCTTCATGGCATGGTGCATTGTTAGGAGTGTGGCCACTTAGTGACAGCATAACAGTAGCTGTCTGCTAGGCACAGGTTACAGAACTGTGCAGCTTCTCTGCCATGCTTGTGGTGTTTTAGAGCAATTATTATGGCTTTCTGTGTAGTTTATAGTACCAACAAACCATACAAGGAGTCTGTGCTCACGTTTTGCTGAGTGAAATTAGTGTTTTATTAGTATGTTACTTAGCACAAATTAGCAGGTGCGCGACGCAGCCGAGCAGTATATGGATACACCTCATTAATCGAGCATTAGCTGTTGTCTCAGCAGTTTGCCCTCTCATCCATACTATGTTCACGTCTCAAAAATGAATAAATAAATAAAAATGTCTACAGCTATATTGTGACGCTCACACATAACTTCAGTGTCAACAGTCTGATTTTCAGGTGGGAGACATTTCTTAACTATCAAAATAATGGACGGGCACCCCCCCCCCCCCCAATTTTTTGTTTGTTTGTTTGTTTTTTGCAATTGTTTCTCTGTTGGCAAAAATCAACCTTGCAAATTATGAAAATACTCTATCTTTGAGTTGTGGGTTGCAAAAAGACAAGATGTCTAAAAAAGTGTACTGAGCTTAAGGAAACCATATCAGGTGTCACTGACTAATCTGTAATGAAAACAGTCATTAATTAACCTAAAAAAGCGAACACGGTGGACCTTGATTTGGGATTACAGAGCATTAAGTGGAATGGAAGTCTTAAAATTTGATGTGATCGAAATCATAACAGTTACTGAGCAGCTGAATCTCTACGACTGCTGAGCAAACGACATCCACCAATTAAGACTGAATTACATGGCCTAAATCTCAAGAAAAAGCTTCTGAGTGGACCTCTCAAGATTGTGTGCTCTTGTTACACAAAAAAAAAAAAAAAAAAGAGCTATTTTACTGCTCTTTAAAATGGCAGCACTAATTAAGTTGCATTTCATTTACGTACTTGACCCACTTCTTTTATTATCACCTCTCCGGTGCCGCTTAATCCAGCCCAACCAGTCAGTGAGATATCAGAAAATGCTCACCTGTAAACATGGCCAGGAATATTCAGATTAAATTTCCCCTGAGTCAACTGAGACATTATAATCAGGCAGGCTTACAGGAGATGCAAAGCATGTTTCTGCTTGATAAACTGTAACAAAAAGGAGATTTTGCAAATATCCCCACAGAGGTGGGTAATTGCTCTGTGTTAATGGGATATGCTTTGTAAAGGTCCAATCTATTGCTTGATTGTGTGTGCAGTGCCAGGAAGACACATGTAGCTGACGAGAGCCTCTACGTTGGGAGATTAAGGGGTAATCCTTCAGAAATGCTGTCAGATAAAAAGCAGCTATATTGAATTTGGTGCCCTGTCTCCCCTTAGTGAAGTGCTATGGGCATCTCCAATTGCACATAAATTCCCAAAGACGGGTGTTCTTGTGAATAACATTTTCAAATTAAGACATGTCAGTGTTAGAAATGCCTTTGAAAGCAGAAAAGGTGAATAGTAATCACTGGTGTACCTGACTGGGTCCTGTCATTCTCAATACATATGAAAATGTCTCTGCGGCTGACAGGAAAAAAAAAAATAAAATAAAAAACTGCAAACAGCAGCCAGCCGCTTTCATGACAGCTCTGCTCAGGAAGTGTTCAGCTCTTACAGTCGTGTCAAAAAAAAAAAAAAAAAAAGAAAGAAAGGGGGAAAAAAAGAGGGAGCGTTAACAAATTTCTGATGAGTATGGATGCCAAGCTGCTCTTCCATGCAGCCTCACATGATAGGCACCACACTCTGATTGTTACACAAATAAAACAGCAAAAATAAAAGGGAAATTAAAAAAAAAAAAGGTAGCAGTTGCTTTAGATCTATCAAAATACATGTAATTTGACAATGAAACAACACTTTTCTACAAGGCAGGATGTCTCAAATCGGCATAATATGAGGGAAAGGAGAGCCATATAGTAGCGCACGATTAAGTCATGTTGATTGTGACAAATGCAGTAACTATCAGGGTCTATGAATCACTAAGCAACTGCTTTTGCTGGGAGGTACAATGATTTCCTTTTTTCCTACCAGGCACAATGATCCACTCTGTTATGTTAACAAGACTAGTTGACTGAGCGTGGACTTAAGTGCAGCAGCAGCAGAAGCAGCAGCAGCACTACGCTCTGCACCCAAAACTACGCAGCCGGGGAGAGATTCGTGTTCTAAGCTGAAGCAAAGCTTAACCTCTGGCAAAGCGACACATCACATCTCATTCAGGTTGTCTATTTCGGGTGACACTGCAACTTTTTGTGTTTTTTTTTTTCTGCTCGGAGGCAGCAGGTACTTAAAAACCTCTTTTCAACCTGGTCTCAGTTTTTAAAAGAAAGTTGCAGCAGGAGTGCTACATTTGTTATCACAGTAAAGAAACCGACACTCTGATTGTTCCCAGATAAAAAAATAAATAAATAAATAATATATATATCACAGGCAACATTTCAAATCAAAGCTCCAGAAATGTCTTTAGCGGGGAATCTTTGCTATTCTGGTGACACTGTAATGCCTCACCGACAGTGTGGTCTCTTGTAAAGAAAATTCACATGAGCCATGTTCACACAGGCAATGGCTGTACGTGCTTTCTAGCCTGTCTGCCAGAATATCTGCTTACTCACTAGGAATGTGTGTACATCTGCACAAGCACATCCATAATGTGTGTGTGTGTGTGTGTGTGTGTGCGCGTGTGTGTGAGGGGTAATTAGGACATTAGGAGAAGCTTCTGACAGGCTTGTCATCGCCACAGCCTGCCCACTGGAAAGGAGCTGGTCAGAGGGGTAAGTGGGGGTCCGGCAGGGTCAAGAGACAGCTGCTGCACCACCACTCACTGTCTGGAAGCTCTCAGAGAATATTAAACCACCGGGGCCTCAGCCAAAATGCTCCCTTATTTATGGAATACACAAAGGCTTTCCACAAGGAGGCAGTGGCTAATTTATGCCACTGTTGTGAAAGTGGTTGTTGTTTTTTTTTTTTAAATCATGAAACACAAGAGCATAAACATAAAAAGACCAGAATAAATGGCGATGGCATCGAGGTAACTGGGGTTATTTTGTAAATCAGTGGATTTGGAACACAGGGCCTGTTATTCTCACTTTCTCACTCGCACTTGTTTTTTTTTTTTTGTTTTTTATGATGATAAATCTGTGTGGTCTTACACCTCCTGCATATCTGTCGCCAGCACAGAGAGGCTCTATTATTACAATATGAGACATATTAAATACATCTCCAAAGGCTGATGACCTTGGTGATGGCATACCATTAATTGCATGGATGGATTATTATCATCACAACAATAACATGGCTGCCTTCTTGCTCCACTCTCCAAAAACACCTGTGCCCATTCCCCGGCTGCGTGTGCTCATATACTCATAATCACTTCTATCAGCCCAAAACGTTAACTGCATCCGGGGACGCTAAATACGTCCATTTGTTTGCAGTTGTAATGTCTTTTGTGCGCCTCAATCAGGCACCTGTCAGACACACACCTGCTACCTCAGAGCTAAGAGAAAAGGCAGAGGGAAAGCCTTTTGTTTCCTCACAGAGTTTATAATCAGCCCGTTGTTTCCAATCTTCTCCCACCATTTTTCAATTTCCCATTTCCCTTTTCTCAGTCAAATCACTGCTATCAATCAGGTGCGTGTTTGAGAAAGAGAGAGAGAGAGAGGGGAGAAAGAGAGGGGGAAGTTCCTTGATGGAACCATCTCCAGCCCCAGGCCTCATTAGTCAGAGACTGCAGAAAGAAATGTGTGCGTGAATGTGAGTGGCGCACGCACACGTGAATGTGTGTGCATGTGATAAAAATGAATACAGGGAGAGTGCGTCTGTCAATATGAGGCCATTTAGCATTTCCTATTCCATCCAAATGATGCACAGCGGACATTATGCTCTCTATTTGAGTTTCTCTAAATGGATATTCAACCCAGTAAGTTCTATTATATTTTGCCCTTTCCCTCCACTGTGCTTACTGATATCATGGCAGAAGATGACCTATAACGTTTCAAAACAATTTCTGTGCAACCATGACAACATCTTCTCATATCAGCTTGCAGTGAAAACATCTCAGAAATGAATGCAGCTGACTGATGCACCGGTCAATACATAACAGCTGCATAGGCACAAGAAATATCGATTAATGTGACAAGACGGGCTCAAAGTGCATCGACATGCTTGAGGACAGTCAACTTAGTTTCTGGTACTGAACACCGCTACAAGAGGAACAGCACAAAGCCCTCTGTTAACATTCATGAGGCACAAATTAGGAAACAAATACAAACAGTGAATAAAGGATGGGCAAACACGGCGAGCCTAGAATTTTGCCAGCGTGGCAATATGTTCGATGTTTTACTGAGTGTATTGATTATAAAAGAGATCCACTTAAAGTGGCTGGACAAAATGGCAACTATAGTAAATTCACAATGGCAGGGTAATATACGGCTTCACTGCTTTCATTTATTCACAGCTTGACATTTCCTCCCTTCCACAGAGTGTGCTCTAACTGTGTGCCAATGGCCACATCATTTAGACTGGACCCGCATGAATATTTAACATTAGCGCCTGGCTCGTAGCACGCAGAAAATGAATTATTTTTAGTGGGCTTTGCAGAGGCACCGTGAAAAACCCCTCACTCCGGTGATGAATCGCTGGAGAGTTTATGTTGTATTAAGCAGGCAAAACAAATGGCTATCAATCATTTGAAGCTTTCCATGCTTGCCAGCTATGCATCTCTTGCTCCCCTTTCAGAGATTCAGTTGGTTTTCAGAGGGATCAGCTGCCAGGCCTGGGTTGTGTAGAAAAGGGTCAGCCTTGAATTCGCTGGTGTTTGTTGACAAGCCCTTTTTAGAAGAGGGAGACAGGCTGAGCCCAAATGCAGCTTTAGGTAAATGTAAATACACCTGCAAATATGTTTGGGGAGTTAGCATCATGCTACTGTTAACAGAATAAAAACGTCCATTTCCTGTGTTTTCATGATTCCCTGCTTTATCTGGCTCCAAGAACTGCTTTACAATCTCAAACTTAACTTTTGAGGTTTTCAACATTAACCTTTTTTCCCCCCCTGTCTATGCACACTGCACCACAGTTCATTACACGTCTATTGCATCATGCAAAATGCTTCCAAACTGATAATTCACTCTGACACAGTTGTGACGAAAACGCAGACAAGATGCATTTCACAAGCACGTGAGATATAATGAACTTGTATGGCTATTATAGCACAATCTGCCGCAGCTATATCAGCTGTGGTAATAAACCATTTTGAGCCAACGGACAAAGAACTGAGATCAAATATAAACCTCAAATAATTAGTTTTGAACAGGCTCCAGTGCATCTTGTGAACTTGGTTTTCTGTATACAGTTCTTAACTCTGGAAAACATCCACTGTAACGGAAGGAGATCAACCAGATCCATGCCTGGCCAATGATCAACCCATGTTTGGACTATCTAACCTCTTAAATCCCTCCATCCCACTGTTGGGAGAGTGAATCAAAACTTGTCCTATACAGCAAAACGCTCTTAGTGGGGGTTCCAATTTTTCTGTTGGACTAAATAAATACTGTATGCCAGGCTTAATTTTAGGGAAATGTGGATAAACTAATGCAGAAGACACCCAGAATTTGAAGTCATTTATCACACCTCACACACTGTATGTAATGCTGTTAGACACTGTGCAACCTTCAAACTACTTAAAAGATATTTTAAAGAAAACTGGATGGTAACAGGGCTTAACTTGGTTTGTATGATTTCTAATAAAAGAATCAAAGCAGAAGCATGATGCAGTGAGTGTGTGACCTACTTTTTAAAATTTGTATTTGATAAAGAGTTTGATAAGGTTTAAGAGAATTCTGGGTCCAGAGCAGCTGCAATCTGAGATCTATGAAAAGATCTTTTGTACAATTGTGTGTCAGGGAAAGGTTCGAGCTGATGTTAAAATGAAACATTATTTGTAAAAGCTGATTCAAAATGATATCTACACCAGCAAAAGGCTTGCTGAGTCCTGATAGGCCACTTCCGAGGTCGCTGATACAAAGGCGTGAATGCTCCGAATAAGTAAAATTGCTTGTAGAAATTACATTTAAAATAAATCCTACAATATTAAAAGTACCAATAGACCAAACCTAAGAGCGCATAGATAAGTAGTGCTTATAGATGATTAAATCAGTTTCTCATGCTTCCCCTACCTGCTTTGAGTTTTATTTGATTGGCTACGCAATTACCTTAACATTGGTTAATTGCTAGTTAATCTACCTCTCAAAGCAATCACATAACCCTCTGGTCTGCCAATCAGCAATTTAAAAATCATGTATAAATTGCAGTGAGCTGAAAAAAAATAAATAAATAAAAAATACCCGTGCAGAAAAAGCGAGTGCTCAGGAATGCCGATGTGACACGTGGAGTTTACAGATTCTCAGATTACTTGACAGTTTCATTAAGACAGATTACCGTGACCCTGAAGTTTTAATCTACCAGATAAAGTGAAGCTGTTTTTACACCCATGCTCAAGGATGCACTTCATTTCCAACAACATCCAACCTGAGATGAGATTTGGCCTCCTTCAAATACAATCTGAATTGATTAAACAGAAGCTGGCAGGCTGAACAGAGCAGAGCAGAGCGGAGTACAAACCTGTCCACGCAGCCAGTGGCAACTGTGGACACAAGATTGAGGGTAAGATATCTGAGTGGCCGGGCACCTGACTCTGAGAGATAGTGCTGCTTATTGCGTGGTGGCAGGGGGTTCAAATGGGAGAAAGACTGGGTGTCTTTACCTGTGTTTTCCCTTGAGGTTAATATTTTATAGATGTGTGATACAGTTCAGATGACAGTTTGAGATGACGGAGAGTCAGCGTGCAGGCGGCAAGAGTTCAGCAATTTATTAAAAGGGAGGGAGTGTGGCATGGGGCAGATCTGAGAAATGTGTTAGTAGCTGTTAATGTGAGGAGTCTCAAAATGACTAAAGTTTGTGCTCGTACATGCATTCATGCACGTGTGCGTGAGATGTGCTTTCTGCAACCCGAGCCCATTAAAAAGCAGAGGCACTGGCAGTACAGATGTGTCTCTCTCTGAGCCCAACATGAAACACAGGAAACGGCCTCTTTGATCATTATCTACCTGTCAGTCTGCCCTCCACAGGGACCACCTGTTACTGCTGCTGATGTGCCGCAATGACAGGCCAGGGGCACTCACGCAAACTTACACCCATCAGGAAAAAAAAAAAAAAAAAAAAAAAAAAAAGGGGAGCACCACCGCTATGAGTCTGGCTGGTGTCTGCATTCAAACTTGTCCCTACGGAGGTATAACCATGACTACCAGTAGTGTGGGCAAAACGCAGGTTTATTTTTCTAAATCTGGATTCCAATTAGCCTCAGTGACTGTGAGGCTCGCATTCACATTTATACCAACAGGCAATTTGGTTTCCGATCCTCGTGATTGTATGTTTGTTGGATGTGGGAGGAAACAAGCTGAAATCCATGTGATCAAAGGGAGAACATATCTGGAAGTGAGTCAGAAGCAAACAAACTTGCCCAGGTTCATTTGTTTGACTTGCTCCGTCTAGAGCTACATATCATACAACCAGCTGAGAAAATTTGTACAAATAAAAAGACACAGCAGCTACACACACACACACACACACACACACACACACACACAAAGGCGCAGTGAGCTTAAGCCCAGTCCTTTGCCTGACTGTAATCAACAAATTAACTCATCTTACACGGTTTCTACGTGACCTCCAATGTAAAAGGATGTTATTGCTTATATGATTTTTTTCTTTTTAAAAGGAAAAGCAACCTTAAAAAGATGGTTTTTAAAAAAAAAGGATTAATTTCTCAGTTTCATGTAGTTATTGTCAGGATTTTTATACATGCATGTAATATTCCAGCACATCAAAATGAGTTACGTTTATTTTTATTTTCAGATCTAGTTCTTTTGTTTTCATTTCTGACTTTCCAAAAAAAAAAAAACAACTGTAAAAATGTGAATAAATATCTCAGCTATAGCAAATTAATAAAACTGATGTGTGTTTAAAAATAGGCAACTACAAAAGACTGTGATTAAAAATAATATCTGTGATTGGACGCAATCTCTCGCGTTCAGCATGAATCGAACCTTTAATCCACCTTCTAAGCCTTTACAATCTGCCTCGCTAGATGAAGGACACCTTACTTTCTGCAATCATGCAGAATACTGGTATTAAATATAATTTGTGAGATGTGCAATTTGATGAATCCAATATTAATGCAATTAGCAGAGACAGTGGGCTGGAAAACTCAACACTAAAATGTTTCTTGTTTAAGAAACTTCAGGCAAACTGCTGTCAACAGGTATTTTTTTCTCTCGTTTTCTCTATAAAACAAAAATATTAATAACTTCTGCTGTAATTGCGTGAAAGCACAAATAACCTGCTAAACTGACCCTTTAAAGTTATACTGCTGTGAAGCTGCCAGCAATAAAACTGGCTCCATACTGTGCCGAGACCTGCCAGCTTTGACAGAAATAAACTTTTCTAACCAGTTCCCAAAGTGACGCTGTCCAAAAATTGTCTGTACGGTATCTGAATGGTCTGTGTAGCTGTGGGTTAACAACTGTTGGTCATCATTTTGAAAAGAAATTCTTCAGAGGCTTGGTTTGCTGGGCTTGTTAGGGGAATATCAGCACCTTTATGATCAATCAAAGAGTTTCTAAACCCTTGTACCCTCTGCTGCCTTTGCTGCTTTTTCACCGCAGTCCCTGCTGCTCGTGTTCTCTCTGTTTTTCGTCAACGCCGTCTCCAGCTTCTGTAGGTTAAAGTTACCTCTTAAATCTTTGCTTGCCCCCACTGGCACCCCGCATAAACAAATGAACACTATAATGCAGCGGCACAAACAAATTTATATGCACAGCCATGTTTGTCTGTCTTTGTGTTTCAGGCAAGTTTGACTCCGTTGTTAGTGTACCACCCACATGACTTGGGGTGGTCACATTTGGTTGCGGCAATTTACACAGTTTAAGTTGTAATGGCTTTTCCACATCTTTCTCAGAAACAGCTCAGACACCTCTGTAACTACTTTGGCAATACACTGTGCGGCCACAGCGCCAACAGCATTAGTATGAATTGTACTGTCAATTTAAAGGGAATGTTTGAAGCTTATTCTAATGGGAATGAGTTTGTTCTGAGAACAGGATGGGAACAGGACATGTAGGACAGTGGAGAAACATGCGGCTGAGATGTTGGGTGGATTCAAGCAGAAACATTTTATTGTACATGCTAAATTTTCTGACGCAGTCTCACGTAATGCCATTTCTGTCGAGCTTCAGATCAGAGCGTCAGATCTTTCAGCACAACATCAAAGACTCCTCGCAGCCAAGTGCACGCCAAACAAACCAGAGTCCAACGGACTCACAAATGTACAGGAGCTTATTGCATCTGCACCGCCACATAACACATTGTCTATACATTAAAGCCAGCAAACACACTAATGCGATCACCTCAGATGGAGAAGAGGAATATTCCAAAGCTGATGTTTTGGATTTTTTTTTTTTTTAAAGGACGATCTATACACAAGACAAGGCAAGACTAAACTAATTTAATTCATAACAAACCCATATTTCTTTTTTATCAAAAAAGCCATTATGAATATTCACTACTATTAAAATCATTATTTTAACAATATAAATGTATTTAAAGAAAAAGATCCTAAATAGTTGGAGTTTGCAAATTTGAAACATAAATTCACAGATATCCTGTTAAATCAGTGATGTCGTTGATCATGTGTGCACAGCAGGGTAGGGGGAGATGCATTTAGATTGTTGCTTAAAGCAGCTATAATCAATATTCTGATAATGACAAGAAAGAGGTAGGAATTAGCAGCAGAGGCTGCAACAGCACTCAGGTTTGCAGAGCTTTATAATGTCTTTCAGTTCATTGCTTGCAACTTGCTGCTCAACTTTACTGTTTTGCTTCACCGTTGCCGCTCTCCCGGTGTCATATTCAGCTGCAGCAGGCGGCTGTTTTCAGTTTAAAAAAAAAAAATCACTGTAAAACTATACTCTACATGACCTGCCCGGCAACAACTAAGTGGCAGACAAAGTTAGAAACTAGCTGAGCGAACACAGTACAGAGCAGCATAGGAGCTGATATTTCCCTGAGGAGTTTGTGGAGACAAATGTGGAGCTAAAGGGAAAGTGAATATTCATCAGGTCACCTAAAAACAAAACTCAAATGCTAATATTGCTTCATATTTGCAGGATGTGCTTAAAAAAGTAAACAAATAATGTCTGCCAAAAGAACTTGAAGGTGATGATACTGTATGTCAATCTTGTAGTTGCAGCTTGTGCTTCTTCAAAGTGGAAAAACTCTAAAAAATATTACGGCAAATATAAAACTTTATAACTAAAATGTATTATTCACAGATTTTCTCTAGTAATATGTCAGACTTTTAAACTACATATGCATAACTTACAGTTAAAATATATGTACATATACAGTACCTCAATATACAATAATACATTGTATTAATTATATTATTTAATAATAAATTTTTTATTGCTCATCATTTTTTGCTTTTAATTCTAGCTTTGTATGCTCTATTGTGCTTTTTTTAGTGCTCTATAAATAAATATTTCTTGCTGGCTTTCTTGTTTTGCTGATCAGTGCTTATGTATCCCTCATAAAATATAATACAATATCATAGTTATGACACAAAAAAAGGTTTATAACATATAATATCAGCAATCCAGTGGATATCACTACTGCTGCTGGTAATAATAGTAATAAAATGTGAACGTAAGATGTTGCACAGCGGTCCTTGCCAGGAGATGAACGCAGAAGCCATGATGATCACTGAAGAAATAAAGAAAACCATTTGGCTGATCTATGACACAACACCGCTGACACTCATAAGATTAGAGACGCCTTTCAGTCTAAATCAGTCCTCTATCTGCATGCTTAGTACTATTACTGCCTTTGTGGGGTACTACCCTCAGGGCTGTATTGCCCACACGATAGCAGATGCCAAGCTCAAACACGCACGCGTGCACTTTCCCCTCACACAGTCACGCCGAGCGAGATAAAGATGAATCAAATAGGATGATTAACAAGAGAAATTCATTGAAAATCTTTACAGAAAGTGTTTCCGTGGGCTGATGGCACAGTCGCCGTGGTGGAAACTCCCCAGCAGTCATGAATCACTCATCAGGAGTTTCCTTACTTTCAAATTTAAATGCTAACTTTAATATCAAAGATTGAACCATACTGCTAATGCAGCAGCACAGTCCGTTAGAGCTTTAAAGACCAGAAAATTAGCATTTGATGGACATTTGTTTTTGGTTTTTTTGTCAGACATAGAAAACACTAGTGAGGGTGTGTTTTCCAGAAAGATGAGGCCTATGCATAGGGTACTGTTTGTTTTTCAGACAAGAGACTACCGCTGGAATGCCAGTGTAAATACTCGGTTTTGTCAGTTCTCTCTGCTGTTGTTTGGGATCCAGAGGAACTCCAGGATCAGCATCAGAGAACATTCTTATCCTTCGGCTTACAAACCTACCAAACTGCAGCTCTGCATCCTCTTCCTAGCCTTACTGTTCTTTGCTGTGAGCCAGCTTTACTCCCAGGAATTTAAAAAAAAAAAAAAAAAAAATGGCCCCACGACTGTTCTTCACATTTGGTTTGCGCACAGGGTCGACGGAAGCACAATTCATTGGCATGTTGGGTTAGGGAGGTCGGCCTTTTGTTGCAGTAGTGAAGAATTATTAAAGGATTCTGCAGCTTTTTGGCGAAAGCAATAAAATGACATGACAAGAGGAGAAAGGAGGAGAGGTTTTTGTTTGTACTGAGCTCATGTTACACCAACCCCCCCCCCTCAAAATGCTTCACCCTTCAGTTTAAATTTGCACCTTCCTATTCTGTTTTGGATTTAGGAGGAGAGGTGCAGGGTTGAGCAGTGGATTTTTTTAATTAAATTACTAAAGTCAGTTTCAACAATGCAAAATACCTCTCATACAACCTGGCAAAAACAAAGGGCTGCATAATGAGGTAAAATAAAGGCTAAATGAATCCAAATCAGAGGAGCCATGAGACTCCTGGAATGTGCGCTGTGAACAATTAGCTAGCTCATCCAGCATACGAATCAGCTCCTGGCACATTACGCACATACTGTAAAGCTCATTACTGCTGCAAAACACACAATCAGTCGATCAAATTCGGCGGCGGAGCAGCGAGCGCGCTCCGTCAGGATCCGCCTGTCATTCAACTCTTTAACCCGCTGCTGCGCCCCAATCACCCGCCGCAGACACAGCAACAGCCTCATGTTCTGTTTTAACAAGTCATGCTTCGTTATGTGCGGGACTTTTCCCAGACTTTTGCGCTCTTTGATGGGCGCTGACTGTTGTGATGCTTTCATCTCCTTCCTCAAAAAAAAAAAAAAAAAAAAAGAAGAAGAAGAGGGGAAAAAAAAAAGTATTCTTGAACGCAAACACCCATGGTTAAACATAAAAGGGCTGAGATATTTTAAAACTGACATCACTTCAAAGGGAGTGAACACATTCAAAGGGTATCACAGGGAAGAGACTCAAAAGCCTGCTAGTCACCTGTAATCCACTGCTAATACTTGGTCCCCACAAGTGCACATTTAACATTCACATTCTCACATGCCCTGGTTCAATGTATAGATACCAACAGGTGGTGGGGTGGGGTGGGGTGGGGGTCATTAATATTCAACCTGCAAAATGTAGAACTGCAAGAATTTCTCACATAGTTATTCTGCCCTCACTTCATCTGTATCGATTTAGCTTGCCAAAACAGGATCTATACACATATACAAGGATTATCTTGTGAATATATCAGTGTCATTACAGCATCTGCGTTATAGTGACAACTGCTCCGTCAGAGCCAGCATCTCTTTCTTTACCGCTCTATTTGGTCTCTCGCTCTTTCATCACTTTAGCTCTTTGACTCCTGCCTCCACATTCTTTGAATTTGACGCCAGCTCGCTGTGTTGAAAAGGTATAGTTTTAAAAAGAGGAAGTACCTTACTTTTAAATAAACCAAGGAAGGAACAGTGCCTTCAAAGTCTTGTTCTTTTCCTTACCACGGAAGAGAAGCTAAAAGTGTTTTCAAAGTTGAAGAAACTCTTTTAAAGTACTTGATGCAGCACAAACAGGCATTTAACTGAAGTGTTTGTGATCACACTAGTGTTTGTATTTTCCTTTGAAAGAAAAACTGTAAGACATATTTTGGCATATTTTTAAATGATATATAGTAAGTAGCAGGTATTGCATACTAACAGAAAAAAGTTTTTAAGATGCAACCAGGCTACTTATACAGAGCAATATAATGCAGAACAATATGTGATGCCAGGTTGTTAGATATTTCTTTTACTTGTGTTGATCTTTTCTATTTGGTAAGAAGAAACTATAAATGTTGATAACAAAAGGAAAAGCTTCACCTGTTTACTTCACTACAACGAATGTGAAATTTTGAGCTCCATTGACCTTCATCAGGCAATGATACACATGATGCACGTCACAAGGTGAGGAGGTCACATGGATGTAGTTTATGATTAGAATCATGTCTTAAAGCGTGCACCGATCCAGCTTTTTCCAGATACCCTGGCTGTGGGTGTCTGCCGATACCAATGCATAACCATTTTAAATGAATGAGCTGTAACACTCACTGTGAGCAAGGGACTATGTGTGCATCTATAAGGCCAAAATCATACTGTAGCTTCAAAATAGCTAATTCTAAAGACCTTGAAAATCAATAATTGGTATGGCCACCTTTAATCTTCAACACAGCCTGAACTGTCTTAGACAAGCTCTGTGAATAATGTTGAGGTCCAGACACTGGGGAGGCCAATCCATGACTGATAGTTACCCATTAAGTGGTTTTCTATCCAGGTATGCTTTTACTGCATTGGCAGTGTGTTTGGGATCATTGTCATGTAGAAAAATGAAGCTGTTGCCAATCAGATGCTTTCCAGGTGGTATTGCATGGGGGATCAAACTCTCATGGCACTTTTCTGTGTTCATAATTCTATCTATTTTGACAAGATCCCCAACACCACTGGCTAAAATGCAGCCACAAACCATGACAGAGCCTCCAAACCATGACAGTGTCTAAAGCCATCTGATTTACAGATTTGAACAAAGAAATGTCAAATTTGGATCCATCACTCCATAATGCCTGTTGTCACTGACTTTCATTTCAGTTCCTGTGTAATTTGGCATCCCTCAACCTTTTCTCCCTGCTACCCTTCCTTAAGAATGGCTTCTTGACAGCCACCCTTTTGAGATCATTTCTGATGAGGCTTCAGTGAACAGTAGATGGATCAAACAACAGGTTGTATTATCTTTGCACGGTTTTTTCCTATCACTTGCTGCTCTAGATAGATTTTTTTTTTTTTTTAGGCCTTCCACTTCTTCTTTAGTCCTCACCTTGTCTAGTTTTCTCAAATTTCTTAAGGACACTGCACACCATACTGACATATGCTACATTTTCTTTGTGAATCACTTTGTTGGTGCAAAAATGCTATATTATGCCTGTCAAACTGTGTTATCTTTGGCATTAGTCATTGAAATAAAGAAATAGGAACAAATTGTGTGTGAAAAGCTGCTGGCAATGCCTAGAGGTACAATTTAAAAAAGGTTCTTTGTTAAGTTGTCTGATATGTGTAGACACAACACTGGTTCATCCCATGAGTTAGGTGCCTTTTTATGCTTGAATGATACACAGGTCAGTGTTAAGTGACTTTAAAAAAAAAAAAAAAAAAAAAAACCTGAAAATGGTCAGGTACAAGGGCTGGACTGACAAGTGAGAAAACAGCCAATGTCCAAAGAAAAACTTTGAAAGACCTTCAGAGAGCCTGGAAAACTATTGCTCAGGACTACTTTAGAAAATTTCTCCGAAGTCTAGCTTCTTGAAAGCAAAATATAAAGAAACAAGGGGTGGATTTGCACACTACAGTAGATCCAAGAAGATAAATTTACTGAAATTAGCACAATAATAAATGACAATAGGCACATGATAAACAGAAGTTAAAAATAAAATATGCATTGGTGTTATTCATCGAATTTATTTGCACTCGTCCCATTTCATTTCAAAGTGACAGTCACAGCTGCTACACAGCCTACTGCTGTCAATTACAGTCTCAGTACTTTCTCGTCCTCCTTTTTCCTCCTCACACACACCTTGTGTATGGAACTGCCAAACAGCTGGAGTGAAATATTACTGAACTCAGCTGAGGGCAACATTTTATGTTACCAGTATTATAAAAGCTGTCATGGTCCTGGGTCTGTTGACCCAGTGATTTTGAGTTTTCTAGGTTTCCTTCATTTAAAAATGTGATCCTTTGTTCTCTTGGCTTTATATTGTTGTACTTTTCCTCCTTAGTCTATCAGTCCTGTTCTCAGTCCCTAGTTTTGAGTATTTTCTTCCCTCAGTGTTCCACCCTCATGTATCAAGTCTCTGTCTGTGATGTGACCCTTTTTTGGATTTTCCTGTTTTATTGTAATCTGTTGTCTCATGTGTTTGCCATTTAGTTTACTTCCCTAGCCTGTTTTTTGTGATTAGTTTCAGCAGTGTTCCTGTCCTGTTTCCCCTTCCCTCATTATGTCTTGTATTTATTGCATCAGTCTCTCCTTGCCCTTTGTCGAGTCGTCCCTCATGCTGTGTGATCCCTAGATCTTTATGTTTCCTTGGATTCTCAGTTTGTATTCCAGTCCTGCCCTGTTTGCATCTCAGTTTATTTCTGTTTGGAAAGACTCCGACAATAAAGCTGCTCGAGTCCACGTCCTGTTTCCCCGAGTCATGCATATTGGGTCCAACTCTGCCTGCCACACAACTGACACGACAAAAGCTTCCCAACAAGCGTTAAAACCAGACCAACATTGCTCTAGCTTCTATATTATACAATGCCTCTCTGACCAAACATATTGAGCAGACAGAAACATTTGAGCAAAAAACCCTCAAAAAAAACAAAAAAAAAACAAGCAAACACCTGCTGGTGTAGCAGATGAGATGTATCTCCAAACTGCTGCTGCTTTGCTTAGCTTAGTTCCCTACATGCAACGTTAGCTCTGCTGCTAAGTAAACACAGAACAACAGGACAGAATAGACTGGACCATGGATCAGCTCATTGTCACCGATAGCCAAATATCCAAATATCAGATTAGTACCTTCCTATATGTCTGTCTTACAACATACACCAAACATAGGCCTGCAAGTCTGAGAGTGTGCATCATACCATGATGATACAAAGTGACATCGTGTAACCAACATTATTACTTCTAAATATAACAAGTTCTTAAAACCATAAAATATGTTACAGAAATATATATATATATATATATATATATATATATATATATATATATATATATATATAAATAAATAAAAACATATCCGCACAAAAGTATTCATGAACAGTAATCAAGCACAGGACAATATTAAAGAGGTGCTTCAAAATTGCAGTAACAGCCAAGGCATGGTTCACAAAGTGATGCATCATGCCAAAATTTTCCAGTTCCAGTCTGGTTCGGATACCTTGGCTTAAGGCATCTACTGATAATGAGTACTGATCTGATACCAGTTTAATTAAAAGGCTGGATTCCTCACTGTGAGAAGAGACTGGGAATCATTCTTTTATGTTTTAAAAAAACCCACTAAGGCTCAACTTAAACATAATTTCCCCAACTTTGTAAAATAAAATGTAGTAAATAAATACATTCAAAAATATAAATGTACTGAACTGGTATTTATTAATGGCCTGTCTGGGGTGTACTGCGACACTGGATTGTATAAGCAGTTCAGGCCTGAGTTACACATGTCTAAAGATGGTCTGTGAGCCCCTGACAACCTCCGGAAAAAAATCTGTATTCTCCAACTCATTGGCAAGTGATCACTAGAGGCTGCAGGCTGTCGCTGGATGAAATTGGTTGCAAAGAGGGTGTTGTGCTAGCTAGTATCTTCTGGTCAGTCACTAGTGGGCACACCAGTCCTTAGACCAACATGACTTTGCTTCCACAGTGACTGCCAGCAGCATCCAGCAACCATTGGCTCATTTTTACCTATTGGCTGGTGGTTTCCGGGCAGTTGCCAACCAGTCTCTAGGCCTATGTGATCAGGGAAAATGGATGGATGGGTGATACTTAATCTTAAGATAATAAATGGCAAATTAAAATAAAAAATGCATTCACATAATTGACCTCATTTATTTGTTGTTGTCTAATCCCAGGTCAATGTGAGTGATGGGTTACTGCATACTGCTGTTTTTTTTTTTTTTTTTTTTTACACCCACACTAGTTTAGTGTACAGGGTTTAGTGAACAGGCATTACTTTAATTTTCTTAACTTATACACATTTTTGGTAAAAATGACACATTAAAAGTGTTATTTTATTTTTAAGATTATGCATAAAGAACTCCTTTTTGATCAAGCTCATAGTTAAGCCTGGATCAGGTTCTCTCCGTATTATTGTACGGTCTTTACCTTACCACGTAAGGCAACTGTTTGTTGTGATCTGGCCCGATATCAATAAAGTTAAGTAAGAAGAAGTAAAATGTAGTGGTAATATAAACGATGCTTGTGTTATTTTGGAAAAACTCCAAACACAAGCACTATTGTTCTGAAAGTAATCTCTGGCATGAGGAAAAAGTGAAAGTTTACACAATGTATAACAGAAGGAGGCTGTGAACATCAGCCAGCATACCCTCGGTACAGTCATCGTGAAAAACAGAGTCACACATTTTGGCAGAACGCACACAAGCTCTTAAGGGAAAAATGAGCTTCATCTTTAAGCTGCTCAAATTTCCATTTCCATTTGATTGCTCTCTCAAACGGCTGCGTATTAGTTTGGCACAACGGGCAGATAGAGTCCACTCTATAAAACAAATCTTTAAACCATTTTGTTTCTGGGCATCTTCACTTTGACCCAAAAAAAAAAAAAAACAGCAGCTTGTGCCAACATGCAAGTGAGGCAAGTGAAAGAAAGAGATAAGTTCTTTTGTGGACCACATACTGTACAAAAAAAAAGATTATTTAGGACTCCCTGTAAGGCCCATAAAAGCTAATATATTTTTCTTTTTAATTTTTTAAATTTTCTGTTATATTAAGAAAACATCTAAAATGCCTCCAGGCTGCAAAACACTATCCTGCATGAAATGTTTTTAACCACGAACCACTGCGCTGTAGAAATGGCCCTTTCATCGTTTTTAAATTTGATTTTGCATTTGTATTGTCCCCTGATTCCCCTGAAATCCATCTGCAAAATATTCCTGTGCACTCTTTATTTGATGCGAATAACTCTTGATGGATTAGAGCTGACAAATGAGAACGACGTCGCAAAAAACATGTAAGCTCAGAGCGACCACCTCACAGGTGAGGCTACTCCACCTTGGTTGTGGCTGGTAATGATGTATGCCTTTGTAGGATTAAAAAAAATACATATATAAAGCTGAGAACTGCTAATCTCTGCACTCTGATTATTGCTGTCACTTTAGATTTATCCATTGTATGTGTGCAGATTTGGCAGTCAATTTCATAGTCTTAAACACATTCTCCCTGGGAAATGCTAAGGTCAAGAAGGATCCATAAATAATCTCTAAGTCCGTGACTCTTCCAGTAAGCGTTATTCAAAGGAGATCAATAGGATGTTGGGATTCAAACACAAAAACCTATTGTTTTGCTTATCAGCAAAGCTCTCTCGCAGCACTTTGTGGTGATCAATTATTAAAATCAACTTCACATGGCCCCCACGTGTCAACAAAACAGGGAAGTCAGATTTATTCTATAGGCTAAGACTTTTGAGAGGTAATTTTTCATCTGAGTGGCCTTTAGCATTTCTTATTAAAATACATTATTGTTCTTGTAGATTTATTTATTCTATGTGATAGCTCATTAGTCAGATTAATGTAATATGCTCTCTCCTCTCCAGAAACCGTATGCCTGCGAAGAGGTCCGCGTTGCTGTATAAATAAATGACGTGAAGTAAAGTTCAATTCTTCTGCTTTTTTTTTTTGCTGAGACACTGGCTTTCATTACGCATCTATTTTTAAGGATGAGGAGCTGCTAAATTTAACTAAGTGGTTGAACAGCAGCTGAGCTCAACTCTCAGCTCCAATGTAAAAAAACTGACGTGTCAAACGTAAAAAAAGCATTTTAAGGCTGAGCTGCAGCACGTTGTACACTGTTGAACATTTAGTGCGCTGCATTAAATCATGTCATAATTCAGTCTGTATCACTCATCAAGGCAATTATTTGCAGCAGATATACTGATATTCACAAGCAGTAAACACACGCAGCACTTCACATACAAGGACGATTTCTGCAAACACACCTGCGCGCTGTTCCTCTAATCTCAGCGTCACCGCGTGAGTCGTGTGTCACCACAATTATCACGAAGAATGGGAAGTTATTTTGATTTTGGAACTTTATTTTAAGATGAAAAGAAACTTATTAAAGAAATGAAATTACAAATTTATATGTATGCATTTAAACTTATCTGTTTAAGCAACTGCTCAAAACTGCGTTTGCTATCTTAAACAAAGTAAGCTCCAGTTGAATTTATGCATTCAAAGTCATTAGCAGACACTAGATGCTGTTAGATGCTTTAGGTTAGACTAGTCTTAGTTTTGATTCGTTGGTTAGTCTAATGCAGGTTTGAATGCTAACTTAAAACTTAAATTAACATCAAATAAAGACTGACACATTACCCCCTGGCTAACTTCAGCCTTATGTAGGATTCACGTTGAACCTGAAGCTAAGTTTTTGTTCTATGTTCGTACAAAAAAAAATAATAATTTGCTTCACATCGCGTTGTGAAAACCCATGAGCTGGGACGCTCCCACAGACTGTGGGTTCTCTCCTCAGGCAATGGAAGAGAAACTTACTGAGTCCATCTGAGGGCAGCTGGAGCTGTATGGGCAAAAAAAAAAAAAGGCAGGGCTTGGAGAAAAGCAAGCTAAGTTGCCGGATGTGAAAATATGTTGCTGTGGCTGAGTCTATGGTATGGTGGTTTATACAGTCACCTAACAAGCAAAAGATTCTCAGTTTGATACCTGGAGGTGACAGGAATAAGGATAAGCAGAGGAGAATGAATGGATGGATGGACTTCTTGACCTACTGGCTTTGAGGACTGACGCCACTGAACCGAGGCTTAATTTTTGCATCATGAGACTGATGTTACCACAGTGACAGTGAGTGACACCTGCTTTGACTAATGGCCCTCACCAACAAAGAAGAAGGATACATGGCTCAGAATTCATGGTTTGCTAACATTGTTACAGCGAGAGCAACCAGAAGAAAATGTTTTTGTTTGTCCGGCTAATTTATATCCCGAACCTGAGGTACTGAGGACCGCTACATTAAGAAGTCAGCACATCAAAGTTCGGCCACAGTTTTAAACTGTGCTAAAGTTTTATTCAACAGGAAGATTCCTACACAGTTTACAGTGTTTACTGACACTGTATTTTTTATCCTTATTACTGTTAAGGATTTTCTGGCGAGGTAAACACAGCGGAGTGGTTATTTTTCTTTTGCGAAAAACAGTCTTAATTCAAACAGATTTTACTGGGCCGCAGATCTGCTTAAGATACTTGGTAAATGAATAATGGATTTTGTGCAATGGGTAAATTTAAACATCCATCTGAAGTCATTTGGTATATCTAAACCACAGTCAATCTATTCTATTCATAGTCAAACTATACTTTGAACTCTCTGTTCTTTGCCAGGATAACTAAACACCACACAAGATGTGAAACACACACAGCCAGTCCTTTAGACAAACAATGTGTGACAATGCTCGCAAAGATAAGCTGCATTTTTCAGTGGCCACATAATGTCAAATGTTAAGAACAGTATTGATGGTGAACAGTAAACAGTTCAGAAGATAAATATCTTCATTAATAGCAAGAACATCAACATGTCACAAATTTAATTACACCCACTACAGAGTCTAAACACTGCCTGCTCATAATGTCATTTATATACCATTAACGCAACAATTTGAAACACAAAACACATCTAGAAACAAGCAATGTGCCACCTGGTTGACACTTGATGAGCGTAATGATTAAATCTTTTTCACTGATCTGTGAAAATGTTCACTGATAATGCTTTTAATTTGTTTATCCACTCATAATTCTTCTTTAAGTTTAGGGAAAGGTTGTTGGTTAAATACTAAACTAGGTTAGCTCATTTCCTCCTAATGACACACACTTATCGCTTTCTAAAACGTGCAGCTTTAATAGCTTTTATAGTTCCTCAAACTCACCGATGTCCATTCATTTTAGTTGAGATCAAAGTGTTATGAGGTGATGCTGAGGAGACTTTATATTTGTTACCATACAGTTAACACGTGCTGTAATACTGACAAACACTATAGCAAACTTGATGATCATTGATTTTCATTCTGTGCAGAGAAGACTGGAAAACAATGGCTGCCAAGAAAGTAAGAAAGTAAAATTCCTTGAAATCAGTCTTTGAACAAAACAAAAAACAAACAAACAAAAAAAAACTTGTGTATATTCCTTTATGTGCATGCTCGCACAGGACCACCCCCTCACAAATTTTGTGCTGCACAAAAAAGCAACACTTCTTGGACCGAAAGTGTTATTTTATGCCAGTGAATATAACCTTGTTAACAAATGTGTTGATTTTCACAAGTAAAACACTGGGAGAAAAAAAAAAAAAAGCACAGGTTGGTACACAATCTGCCAGTGCATGTTTGTTATTTACTTAAGGCCCCTGGGAGTCAACCTATACTGGGATCTTCTTCTTCTGGCACTACATAAAGATTTTTCTTAAAAAAAAAAAAAAAAAATAATTATCTCCATTTCTAACAAAGTCTTCCAAATATATTCCTGGGCAAAAATAAAAACGTGTGGCTTTTATATCGCTTCTGTTTTCAAACAAATTCCTCGATTAAACACTGCATCCATCCCGCTTTAAGTCTCCAAAGAATATAGTGCATTGCACATCAAAGCCTCCCGTACTCCCGCGCAAAGTAGGACACACCTTCACTCTGGGGAAGCACTGCCCATCTCCGTGGCTATTTGAGGAACTACAAAGTCCCAAAGGTCTGATTTCTAAAGTCAACCATATTTGTATAAAAAAAAGTACTGAGTCATCTCCACTCTAAATGCCAACCTATACTCAAGGAAAAAAAAGGTAAGATTATGTCTTTTTCTTTTTACTATGTCAGGGGAAAAAAAAGACAGCAATTACAGATAAACACTGTTTACAAAATGTTCTAATACTGGCTGTTTGAGATGATGTGATTCCAGTGTTTGATCACAGTCCTAAGGCAATTTTTCAAATCTATCTGCACTACAAAACAGTCTGATGGAAAATGCATTTGCTGTGCTCTGATTACAGATTATTACAACCCAATGAACAAACATTTGTCTTGTCAACATCTCCAGTATGAACTACTTCCTCCTGATTGTGATCCTATTTGTATTTCACCACATGCTATTTTTCATGTCAAGAAGTCACTCTCATGTGTATTGCTCATCAAATGTGAGAAAAGCGGTTTGCGAGACGTCCCGCCGACCACAAGGTATGACAGAGGCAGACACAATTTAACCACAACATCCTGGGTATATAAAGTAAATCCGGCTGAAGACCACGTCTGCATGTCATCCCCCCGCGCTCTTTTTCTTTACACATTTGTCCCGTCATCCTCCACTTCACAGTGCTCAGTCCAGGCAAAAATGCCAAAAACTGGACTTATGATATGACACACAGCTTTGTAAATGGATAAGCCAGTCATGCCAGTCAACTTCTGGGTTCTGCCTTGAACCTAGAAGCCTATTATTAGCAGACTTATTGCATTTTGATGGGAAAAAAGATTATTGAAAGAAAAATTGAAAAAAATAATGATGTATTTCAGGTCATTTATGTGTTGAATTTTCTAAGGAAATTATCATATTACAAAATAATGTAAAATTAATCTACTGACAAGCATATAATTCAGCATATACATTCATGTTTTCACAGGATTCTATACTTCCAGAGGAATCAAGAAGCATCTTGTTTCTAAAAGGAAAATGGCTTAGATTTGCAAAGTTGTATCTGAACAAACCACAAGACGATGTCCTTTGGACAGATGAGACCAAAGTGGAGATGTTTGACTGTAATGCACAGCGCCACGTTTGGTGGAAACCAAACCCAGCATATCAGCACAAACGCTTCATACCAACTGTCCGGCACAGTGTTGGAGAGGTGATGATTTGGGCTTGTTTTACAGTCTTACAGCCACAGGACCGGGGCACCTTCCTTTATTGAGCATGCCACAGTATTCCAGTCAAATGTGAGTTCATCTGTCTAAGAGTTGAAGCTTGGCTGAAATGAACCTGATTTAAATGCTGTGGTAGCATTTTAAGAGAGCTGTGCATAAAAAAATGAACAAACCTAAAAGAGCTGAAGCTAAAGGTGGTTTTACAAGCTACTGAATCATAAAGTTTATTTTGTTTTTAAAAGACCTTTCAGAATCCTGTGAAGACTTTTTCACATAAGATTTTAAAGTTAGGTTTAAATAAAGGCATTTCCAATAAACTTTTTTTTTCTGCAAATCCATAACTGGCTAAAAATGATCATAATCTCATTTCTATTTTTCATGTAATCTATAACAAATTAAAGTTTGAGGAAAGAATTGCAATTAATAATTGAAAGTGATCGACAATTTATAAATTATGAGCCAGTCAAATGCAGAAAATCTAAACAAGATATTAGGTAAAACAGATTCTAATTTTATGAAAAAAAAATGCAAATTCCCTTTTTCAACAGTAAGGAAGTACTCACCAAAGACGTCAAATGGAGGGGCTTGATAAAATACATCCACAACCACATTCAACCAGAATAGATGGAAATGCTGACATGTGGTGAATATATACAAGGTTGTCCTTATATGGTGTATTGTAGCATTTTGCTACAGGTGAGAAAGCTTTCAAGCTTTAATCAAGCCACAGATGCTGCCAGTCCACAGGCGCAGCCCTATTTAATTAATGTCTTTTGTTATTTATTTATTTTCCTCATTTTGCTATTTCGGTTTTAATTATGTTTTTGCTCACTCCAGATCAGGGATGAGTTGCTGCCCCAAGCAAAGAAGTTTAAGTATCCTGGGGTCTTGTTTGCGAGTGAAGGAACGGAGCGGGAGATTCACAGGTTGGCACAGCATCAGCACTGATATGGACGCTGTATCGGTGTGTCGTGGTAAACAGACAGCTGAGTGCGGAAGTGAACGTGTCAATCTATGTTCATACCCTCACCTACGGTCATGAGCTGTGGGTAGTGACTGAAAGAATTAGATTGCAGATACAAGTGGTCGAAATGAACTTCCTCTGAAGAGTGGCTGGGTTCTCCCTTAGAGATAGGGTGAAGAGTAGAGCCGCTACTCCTCCACATCAAAAGGAACCAGTTGAGGTGGTTCGGGCATCTGACTAGAACACTTCCTGAATGCCTCCAAGGTGAGATCTTATACCTCTTGGCTTGGGAACGCTTCAGTGTTCTCCCAGATGAGCTGGAGGAGGTGACTCACTCTACATGTCTATGCTTAGACTGCTGCCCCCATGACCCAAACCCAGATAAGCATCAGAAAATGGACGGATGGACACTTGACAAATCTGCAGTATGTTTTGCACAATTTGACTACAGGTCAAAGAACTTGACTGGCCTGCGCAGAGTTTTGGGATGAACTGGAGCTAGAAGCCAGACGTTATCACCCAGCATCACCGGCTGACCTTTCTAATGCTCTAGCAGCTGAATTGAAGCAAGAGTGAGGGCTGTTATAGCAGCAGACTGAATCCCAAAGTTTTGGAATGAGGCATTCAATAATCACATATGTTTGGCTGTTCGCACAATTTACTAAGGGCTCCACACCGAAGTAAACTGTCATAAATGTCCCTATCTGGAGACCTGTCAACATCACTCTGCTATCTTTCTTTCCTCTCTGCAGTCATCTGAATCTCAAAGCCTGTGTGGTTTGTGCAGATTGTGAATTTCTGGTGCAGCTTTAAAGTAATAACTGGCAGGTTTCGCTGCTAGACTGGCCATTTGGTGAAGTCTGGCAGTCAGAGTCACTATGGACTATCACCGGGAAGGATTTTCAAAACATTTGTTCAGCAATCTTTAATTTATTCTGAGTTCAAAAATATTTTTATGAGTCAGATGTGGGCAAGGGGGCAACACATATGAAGTTTGAGACAAACAAAACATTATCATATTACAAAAACAATCTCACAGCCCTAAAAAACACAGAGAGGAGAAGATGAGAGAGCAGTGCCACAGTCTAGAAGATAACAACTTATGCAAAACAATACTTCCCACAGGATTCATCTTATTCAGCCCTAACTGAGGCTTTGAACTCAGTGAGAGAAATTAATTTCTGAAGTTTAAAGTTTTGCTGCAGGCAATCCAACGCAGCGGATGAACTTCAGGGTCAGTTTGCTGAGCTGAGGAACTGAACCGAGAACTCTACTGACCTCCTCACTGTTATCCTACTAATAAGAGGGGAGTAGTTTTAATAATTAATGGCCTTAGTACCCCCACAGTAGTTATATTTACGAATTGTTAGCCATTGTCACTTGATTGATTAAGACATGTTTACAATTCAGTGGCTGAGATGAATAATTAAACAGAACAAAATGTAAAGCTGTCACTATAATGGAGTTGTTTTCTGCCACTGCAGAAGTGTAGCCACTCTTGTTTCTAAGGTCTTTTGTTTTATCTACAGTTTTATACTTGCAGCTTTCTTTAAATAAACCTGCTTTTGTGTGTTTGTGTGTGTTTTTTTTTTTTTTTTTTTTTTATTGGCGGCATCTTTGAAAATGGGCTTCCATATGCACATTTTAGCTGCACTATTTGCTGCACTGCACATTTCAGGACCTCTAACCTATGATGTCAGTATTGTAAAAAATCATCTGAATTGGTTTCATTTATTATTTTTTTATTTATTTATTTTACACCTTAATACATTTAGGCAAGATGCTCGTAAAGTGAAGACATTAATTCCTAATAATGGGCTTAAATCTGGGACTGAGTCCCATCTGTTTTCAGAACTAATTCCCACAGCTCCACAGCTCCTATGCAAATCCATTTACTGTCAGTATACGAAACATAAACCCTCCACAGCCCCAGCCTCTCCAGCCTAAGGTTGTTGGTGTGGTGTTCCCTGTTGAGGCCACCTTATTAAGCTGAATGACAAACACTTCAGTACTTGAAGTGGAGAGAGACTGCTGGGAGTGGAGGCGTGTGCTTTCCCACATTTCAGTCACATGTTACTTTTCCAGACTACTGTTTTTTATTCTGCTGTGTCATTTCTTTTGTGCTCTTGGTCGAATGTAATTATTGAGTACTGTACTAAGTAGACAGTTCATGTGCAGTATTTCCATATCGTGATACAGTACACCTCAAAGGAGAATAGTGCATATTTACTCCACTGCATTTATTAGACAGAAATGGTTACTCTGTAATAAATTACTAATTCAAATTTGACATACAGGCCTACAGTATGTGAATACACATACTGTAGGCCTGAACACAGTGTATAGGATAACTGTTTACTCATATTTTTAATATCTTTTAACAACTATTTTACTACTTAAACCAGTGATAATTTGAGGCTATTGAGCACAGAACAGTGATATAGCTTCTAAGTTTATATAAGGAACTTGTAACCAATCAAATCCTTATTCACACATCCAGCAGTTAAGGAGCAGTAAGACTATTAATTTGAGCACAGGATTCACTTTCTTTTAGCTTTGTCTTTGTTCTCTACCAAGTCCTGAGGGAATATGCGGCCATTTAGCTGCTAAATGCTGCAGTGTTTTCACCAACTAGTCATTAATTGTATTTGCTGCTTGGTACAGTAACTTTTTCTCTGACCGGGCTCCCCACTGTGTCCAAAACCAACACCATGGGAGCGATGAGAGTGAACCAGCACAGAAGAGTTACAGGATGGACAACCAAACATTGAGCCAAAACTCCATGTAAAGCTGAGGGGAGCTTTAGATTAAGTTGATAACTTTTTTTAGGTTCATCACTTTTACACATTGCCACAGTACTGAATAGTTTATTATAGCAAAAATATTCTGTATGTAAAACCTCCAATGCATAAGTTTTGCTTGTAGTGAAGCATTTTTTTTTTTTTTTTAAAGGTATGCTTTAAAAACTGCACATACTAAACACAATGTCTGTGAAAAACTTGGTGAAACTACAAAATCAATACCAAATTTTGGACATCAGCTAAACAGTGAACTCAGTCCTGGTATTTAAAATGTATTCCCCTGGAATAAACTGCAACTTCATATGACAGCCCAGGCCCACACTGACAGGGCTAGCAACGCTTGAGGCTCTCCTGCCTCAGAAATGCAGTTTAATACTTGCTTTTGCTCCAGCACCAAGATATTTCCCCCACTGGCTTTCTAATTCAATGTATGACCTCTCGCCAGAGAGTTTTAAAAGTCTTCAGGCAATGATCCAGCAGCTTTAGGTCTGGCCAATGACAGATGAGTTGCAGAGGCAAGAGCGAGACAGCTTGCCCTGGGCAAACCACAGAGCTTTGGTCAGCCTGCAGGGGTGAACTTCTGCAGTAGTGATGGAAAGAAAAAAGCACATCTAATGTTATTTTCAGTCTACAATATGGCACTGTACTTTCAAACCCACCACCAACCACAGCATGCATTATGTGCAACTAAGCAGTAGGAGATCATCATGATACAGACAGTTTTTCTTGTCTTATTCTTTGCCAAAACCCACTGTAGACCTTAACTGGCAGCATTTTAGTAAAGGGATTACTCGAGTAGTTTTTATATACAGGAAGTGGTTATCCGAAATGGAAATTTGTGCACATACAATATGTAGCTTATTCTGCACTTGGATGAAGACAAGTAAATTTAACTGGATGATCAACACAGATCACAGTCCACAGACTCGGTGGTTAATGACACCAAAGGGAGTCATTATGAGAGCAACAAGAAGACAAGCCATGCTACCCTCTGGTGTTACTAATTGCTACCACAGACTTTTGTCCATGAGGATGCTTTTTTTTTTTGAGTTGCTACAATAAGGAAAAGCTCATTTAGTAATTGGATATGCAAGCAAGAAAGTGAATAATAGATCTCAAGGAGTGAAAGGAATGTTTTGCATATGAGAGGAAGCTGCTACTTTGCATACTGTAAGTAGTACACTTGAGTATGCTGGTCATTTATTTCCACTGATGAGTGAGCTTTTATGTCTGTATGATGTGTGACATGCATGGGGACACCAGTTTCGTGATTAAAAGACTAAAAGTTTAAATCACAGTTGTTTAGATTTTATGTTAAAAGGATTGCCTTATGTTTCTTGTTGACAGTTCATGCCCCGTCTAATTCCACGTCAGTGTATACCCATGTGCAGTAACAATTAATTGCATCAAGCATAAAAGACACAGATGAGAATTAATTTACTCTACATGCCTTTTAAAATTCAACTCTGGCTATTTAAAGCTAATTTGCTGCACAGCTACTGTATTATATTTAATAATGCATTGATTACCAATAGATTTATGATTCCCTTGTCTCTGTAACTGTTTCTCTTTGACTCATACATACAGTAGATCTTTGCTAAGCACACTGTGCCATTGTAGTCCAGTGCTGGAAGGAGCTTGCCCTCGAGTTACGCCGTTATCATACAGTTGATGAAATGTTAACAAAGAAGACATTAGAAAGCAACCAGGAGACAGCTGGTGCAATCTTAGCAGAGCAGAGCAGCAGTGGAGATGTCAGACAGTCATTCTGAGTCGCTGCCAAAAGGCACAATATGGTCACTAAAATTGCACTGCATGGACAATTTGCTTTTCTGTACAAGAAAAATGGCTCTTCAAGACTTAGTAGAGTACAAGAAGAAGTTCTTTTCATACCTCTTTGTAGGTATCTGCTTTAAAGGAATACCTTTACTTCAGCTTTATACGCTCACTTAGATCAAAGAAAATAAAAATATCTTTCTATTCTTCAAAAAAAGAAAAAAAGAAAAAAATTCAGTTCAAGGTATTTTCATGCGGGAGAACTCTTCTTGCTTTTTTTGTAACACCAGTCAGCCCAGCGCTGATGTGTTCTTGTGAAATACGTGTGTAATCACCTTGAACTTCACCCATGATCTGAGTGTTTGAACATCCAGAGGTCTCACCCTAACACCCAGCTTAAAAGGAAACTGCTGTTTAGAGACACAAAACATGAACGGAGTCTTTCCTGAATGCATAGCGTGGTCTCGAAATCATGTTACCCTGTGCACGAGGAAGGAGCTGCTGCCATTAGCACATGTTTAAAGGGCCACTTTGCATTATACATGTAAAAATTTGACAGAAAACAACACGTATTCTGTCTGTCTCAGGCTTACAAAAGGCCCCGTGGGGATGTTGCACAACTGCACTCTGCAGCCACTGCTTGGTCCAGTTTGTTTTACAGAGGGGGGACTAAATAAAATAACTGAGAAATCTTTCTGCCACTGTGTTTGATCGCAGGTGGCTCAAGATAACATAGCTCAAAGTCAATTACTGACAGTAATGGATCATGTAGACAAAAATGACTTTTATGATCTAATGTTATGGTTGAGAATCTTTCTGAGTCATCTACTGCCCCAGGGTTAGGTTACAGAAAAGCTTAATCAATTGCGAACAACTCGCTCGGTACTGTTGGTTGTTTGAGTTTATCTTTCGAGCCAGAAGGACCAATTTCTGGCCTGGCCTGCAGCAGTCAGCAGTGAGTGCCGGCAGTGCAGTGTGCACATTTGTCATAATTGTCTGCAGGCGAGCACACAAAAATAGTACTTACAGTTGTGCTGGTTTTCTGCTTTGACAAGTAAGCATATTGTAGGCGAACACACCCAGCAGTACAACTGGCTGGAGGACTGAGTAAAGCATCATGAAAATAACAACCGGGTTTGGACCTATAAACGTACAATTTACTGCATCTGATCACAACTGTAAATACGGGTAACATTCAAAAGTGAGAAAACAGTAATGTTATTTTGCTGAGATTCACATTAAGCATGTTACTGTGTGTTTTCCTACTGTTACTGTGTGAAAGGAGAGATCTGTAATATCTTTTGTTGCATCATGCAGACTGCCATTCATCAAATCGGGTGACCTCTGGCCAGCGCCCTTAGCCACATCCAAAGAGTCTAGCTATGATGGATGCCTTATTAGAGGCCTTTATTAGTGTACTTTAGCCGGGAGATAAACTTTGTAATTAATGTCTCAGTTTGAGTATATCTCATTTATTTCAATCGGATAAAGGTGACTCTTCCAGCCGACCGGAGAACAATGGCCATCGGAGGAGACAGCAGCTTGGCAGCCGAGCGGAGCCTAGGAATGCTGAATAACAATCCCATCATCCATCATGGTATGCAGGGAGTCGGCAGACTGTGTTCGTCCTGAGGAGAAGTTCCAAGGAGCAGTTCACAATCACGAGGAATGGCAAGGCTGAAAACGGCCACTTCCCCTCCCTCACTCTGCTTCCATATTCCTCAATACTGAACAAAAGAAACGGGTTGTACTTCTTTACCTAACTTGGCTGTGCGCACTTCAATTAGAATTCAAAGCATTTTAGCAGCCAGGGGTGCCAATATGTACCACTGGCATGCTGCTGTAATCTATAGTTCAATATTACCCACGCATCATTAAAATCAGAGTTGATGAATGACATAATGATGAGAGCAGCCCGAGCTGTGCCCAGCTACGGTCTGTGATGATGGCAGTAGTAATTTTCCTGTTAGGCCGGCCCCTCCTGTTTACTTAACCTTTCCGCAGTCCTCATTAACTCACCAACACCAGCAACTATGTTGGGTTGCCAAGGGCAAACACAATGGGCAGATGGAGCTGAGCTGAGACCATCACTTAGCTGAGCTGAGGTCACTCTTCTATCCTGCTGGTTCAAACTCTTCTCTCTGAATCTTAACATGTCATTACATTATTCCCGCTGCTAGCTATGCAACCAGCAACAGCACTAGTATTTCACAAGCTTTCATTTACATTTAAGGTTGAGGGGAAGCACAAATCAACAGGGTGTCACAGGAAAGAAATCTCACACCATTTCCTTCTGCTCTAAAGGAACTCTAAGGTGTTTTACTATATTTATTTATTTATTTATTTCAGAAATACCCTTCAGTAAGGCTCCATGAGAGAGGACAAAATGCAAACCCAGCACTGGGGGTAATGGGATATGCAGTCATTCATTCTGCTGCCGGTTCATACTCTTTGGCCAAACGACACCTTGGAAAAGAGCCACCCCGATACAGTAGCACCTTGTGAAATCACAGCCATTATTAATCAAGAGAAGGGCACACAAGTCTGATTACACACAGCCATAAAAGACACAGTCACAAAGCACACCACGAGTTAGCCCGTCTATAAATGAAAGCCTAACACGGCTCTGAAAATGTGTGCAATTACATTCCCAGGAAATCCAATGCAGTGATTAAAACATGTCTTAAAGCTGCAATCTGTTATTTTCCTCACATTCAAAAGTACGGAACATCCTACTGTCGCATTTTACACAACTGCCATCCTGTTGTTTTTAGTGAGACGTGAATAATGAATACATTATTCACTGCTCATTAGGAAGTTGGATGACAACACCAATGTCATTATTGACTTGACAAACCTGGTCAACATTTCTCAGTCTCATAGCACATTAAACACTGTTATGTTAGCATACTGATTATGTAGTGTAGTTAATAATATTAAAATCAAAATCCTGCACGAGCCAGAGCAACACATCAAGCAAGTGTATCTAGACTTTTGCTGCATATTATTCCCTTTAGATCTTTTAAAAAATACCAGAACATTGAAGAAGTCAGGCAACAGAGAATTAAGTAGAAAGTACTAGTAGAAATATCTACATTAATTTTCATACAGAAATTAATTTATTAAAATTCCTGATTCCAGGTTCTTGAAATGATAGTATTTGGTGCTTTGTTTTATGTGGTAGTAATCTCAACAGATTTGGATTTTAGGGAATGAAATGCATAATGCTGTATCTATCAGACTAATTGCATTAATCAGCAGTGTACATCTGTGTGTGTGTGTGTGTGTGTGTGTGTTGTATTGAACTCTGACACTATATACACAGAAATGAGGAGTGAGAAAATTTATCCTTCAACCAGTGCCTTTTTTTCCCTATTTTGTTGCGCAAGGACATTACCTTTGAGTCTGGGCTTGGGATATATTTTACTGCTGGTTAATAAATAACAAAATAATCAGCAAAGTATGACTGTGAACATTATTTGCAGCCTTGGCTGAAAAATCTTCCAAAGGCTGTATGAGAACATTTTGGACTTGCATAATTGTCAATAGCAAGCTTAAAAAACAAAAAAAACAAAAAAACATTTGCAATAATGTAAAAAAAAAAAAGAGGAAAAGTAGAACATTCTTAGTGAAGCCCCTAAAAAAAAAAAAAAAAAAAAGCAGCTAAAGCTGCACATTTTTAACTACCTGCTTCTGTGCTGCTCTCCCAGTTGACCAGTTAAAGCAGATGGCCAGTAATGTCAACACTAGCAGGAACTTTGTCTCCCACGCTCAGCTTAGCCTCTGTCAGGTCCCCCTGGTTATTTGAAATGCTCACCAAAGGTCACGTCTGCCATGTTAGAGTAAACAGGAGGCCAGTTATACCAGCGTGTTTTGTCTCTGTAACACTCTCAGTGGGACGCCCACACTCTGTTTTGTTTAAGTGGGCCTGTCTCCAATCAGTTAAATCAACAGCAGCCGTTTGGAACAGGAGCTGGACTGACAGGTGAACTGTGGCACTGTCTGCTTTCCTTCCCCATGTTATCAGCTCCCAGGTTTGTGAATGGCAGGACTTGAGCCACTCTCCTGTCGATAGTGAAACAACCCACCGGGACACACAGGAAATCCATTAGTCCAGTACTGCTGTTTGACATGCTCTCAGTGAACTGCACCTATCTTGACACAGTGCAATTTGAGGCTGTCCTGTGACTGAATTACTGAGGGTACTGTTGCATCAGTTTGAGGCACAAGAATGGTAAAAAAATAAAAAAGAGAGAGAGAAAGCCATAGCTGTATTAATGTTTCTTTCATCCCAAATCAAAAAAAGCCATTTTCTCACTTTTGTACGAGACTAAATTGTTTCAGCTATATATTGAAAGAAGGTAAATTTAAGGCACAAAAAGGACTCAGGAAGACCTTCAAAATAGAAACTACTTAAAGAAATAGTTCAACAATTTGAGAAATACTCTTAAATCTGTGGAAGATTTGATGAAAATGGTTGACACCACTCTCAATGCAGTATTCTGCGTGTTATAATTATGGAGTTTTAGTCAACATTTAGTTTTATTTTAGTTTTAGTCAGCCGAGTAGTTTGGCTGAGGATAAATACTTGCAATGAAACAGTCTTTCGACTGCTTTCCATGGAAACTAGCCAAAGCCGGGTTAAAAAGTCTCTAAATGCTGTCAGCCCCTAATTAGCCTTTTTGTGACATCATCTTGTCACATTTGCATTCTTCTTAGTGTCAGCTGCTGTCAGCCCTTACCATCTTTTGTCCCTAAGTGCTCACGCATACTGTTTTTTAATACCAAATTTTTCTCTATAAAATATTTTTTTGTTATTCTTTGTTACAGTTACTGCTGTTAAAATTTATGCAAGTGTATTACATAAAATATAAACTCATGAGTGAATAACCCAGATAATATTTTTCAAGCGATCCAGCCTGAACTGAAGTGCTGTTCAAACACCTTGTTAGAAAAGGTGACACATTACAGTCAGATTACAGTTGTGTTTAGTTACACTAACACTTTCAAACAGTTTCACACCACAAAGTACCGTCCTCACTAAACAGGCTCCCAGTTTGTCAGAGGTAAAGGCTGGTGACTTTCATGCCATCTGGTGACCTCCTCAAAGCAACTAGGAGACATTTCTCTAGTGGCAGCGATGCAATACAGCACCTCTGACTGTATTATTGGTTATTTCTCTCCAGGTGTCCTTCAGCCCTATTTAGGTCACTCCCTCCACTGTGTTATACAAATAAAATTATGCACAGATTGCAATTCAACTGCTATTCCACCACTTGGCAAATTGCTATGAGGCCAGGAGAAATTGAAAAAGCTGGCAAGGTCTAAGCTACCTGACAGTGACTGTGACTATGATGAAGTATCCTCCTGTTACCGCTGTTGACTTTGCCAAATATCGGAGATCTCCACAGTCTCCACCCCATGCTCTGGGCCCGCCAGCTTTATAAACAGAGAGCAGCCAGTGCCAACATTTCTATGAGTAACACCAACAGCCCAGCCTGCAGGATCATGTCTCTCTGAATATCTTGCTGAGAGGTTACTTCGTCTTCATGTTCTGTTTTGCTCCTCACTTAATTTTGAGATTTCAGAAACGTATTTCTCTTCCAGGTCTCAGTGGCTTGGAGCACTGTTCACAGAAAAGTTGTGAATCCAAATAATCGGTGGCAACCGTTAGTGTTAAAAAACACACCGAGTTCAAAAACACAGAAATGAGTCACTGTAAAACACACACACACACACACACACGCACGCACGCACACACACACACAATATGCATATACTATATACAAGCCAAAATTTATTTTAATCATGGATTTGGATTGTTTTCAAAAAAGAAAATAATAAAAATCTGCCCTTTCTTTTATGAAGACTGAGGGGGTTAGAGTTTTATGTGGGGCTACTTGCTGTCAGCAAAATCTGGTAACACTTTTTTGGGGGCTGACATTGTACCATCTATAATTTGAACATTTGACACCAGCTTAGTCATTAGAAAATTAACTATAATCAGGAATGTGTAGTGCTGTAACCTCAGGATGCCCCTGTATGACTCCATTTATCAGGTGACAACATCAAGTAACCACCTACCATACACAAAGAGTTCAAAGCATAGATGGTACAGAGTAATAGCCATCAATGCCTGCCTCCAAACAGTGCAGCCAGATTTTACCAACACCAGTTTGGAATAAATCAGAATTTTAATCAAAATTAAATAAACCCCTTCTACTTGGGCTGCACATTTTAGAGCAGTTGTTCTCAAAGTTTTGATGGCTAAGTGCCAAGAAAATAAACATCAACTACAATTAGTGTTTGTAATTTGTCTGCAGAGAGGATGACGGTTTATATTTTTAATTGTAATCATTTTTGATGGTTTATATTTTTATTGTCAAATCATTAGTGAGTTTGCCATTACAATCTTTAAAAGGTACAGGTAAGTTTTTGAATAGATAAAAAAGATTCTCATGAACATACATAGATTAGTGTGTAATTACGTCTTCCAACAAGTTGATGCATCCTCATAAACGTATAATTAATCCATTAAAAATACATTACCATGTATTTTCCATAGGAGCAGGCATGTTCCCCCACCATATTTGAATACAGTGGCCAGGAAGGGCATCCCCCTCACCAATAATTACATGTGGACATTTAAATTTGAGTCTGCACCTTCAGACTCAAGAAATGAAGCACTCTAACTTCACCAAAGAAGCAAAAAGAGAGAGAGAACCTCTAATAAAATGTCATCCTCTTCCTCCTAACCTCAAGTCTCATCTCCTGAACTGAAGTCTGGACTCTAACACACACACACACACACACACACACACACACACACACACACACACACACACACACAAAACTGCATAAACATGCTTATTAATTCCGAGTATTGTTGCAATTATTTACTGTCAGTAGATTAGACATGTGACCTCACAACAGCTGGTTAAAAGCTAACATTATCCCAGCTAATGTCAGGCTCCAGTGTCCTAAAAAGCCCACTTTTCCTCTGATAAACAGTTTGATTACATTCTCACATCATATCACTAAGCATCAGAGTCCAACAAAGTTACATCCACTTCAAAGACAGTTTCACTAACACCGGCTAACAAAGCAGCTAACAGAGGCAAAAACAGCAGAGCTTACTGACAGAAAAGTTCAGGATATCCTCAACAACTCACCTCAGCATTGCTGTCATTGGTCGGAAGTGAGCCTCACTGGCTCATCAACTCGTATCAGACTCCTTTCACAAAGTTTTATAGGCTCCTCCAGAGTAAATACAGGTGGACGCTTCTCACCCGGCACTGACAGCTGAGGTAAACAGTGATCTGACAGCTTACCCAGATAGGTAAAAACTCCTGGTCACTTCACTGTCTGGGTACACTCACTACAGATGAACGGTGGCCAGAGTTTTTGAGGTGACTCAGGGGTAAAAATGTAAAACACCACATGTCCTAATTTATTGCTATGTGTTGATATTATTCAAATATGTTAAAATATAGTGTATAAAAAATATATTTTTTACACAAACAGTAGTAGCAACACACCAGCCGGCCGCCGCCGTGATGGGGTACAAGTCTAATTTGAATGTTTTTGATCTCTCTTGGTTGATTAAAAACATGTTTGTCCTATAGCATCCAGCTTAGCTACAGTAGGAATATGCACTTGAATTGGTAGGGGTAAGAAAACAGAACTCAGCTAACTGCAATCTACTGACATCTAGCAGTGATATTTTACACACTGTAACTTTAACATTACGAAGGCTTACTCTGCAATAATGACTAAAACAGAGGAGTTGAAATTGAAGACCAAAATGTCTCATTCTGAGCTTCTATATGATGGAAAGAGACAGTTATGCAGTCTTTCTTTGTCACAATGACCCGCCGCTGGCCTGTGGGCCGCACTTTGAGAACCCTGGTCTTACAGCAAATATGTACAACAACACAAGCTGAGTGTATGCATGTCAGACAACACTGAGTCCCCCCACACGCGCGCAATCACAAGAGCTGAACTCAGAGGAAGAGACAGGTTATGACAGGAGTAAAGTGGTTATCTGAGATAAGAAATGTCTATCCTTCAACCGAAAATCATATTCTCCCTCCACATTTTATCTGTGAGTAACACCTGTTGCAGTGAAAACAAGTCAAATGGATATAGACACATGAGGGGTATTCACTTGCCAATATCCTTTTAGATCCAGGACAGGAAAATGAAGCCACACTGTAAATCCCATTTAAAAAAATCAAAAATCAAAAAAAAAAATCACACTTTAAATGTGCATATTTGTGCAAAGTCACATGGTAGCTGTAGTTTGTCGCTCTGTAAACACTACTGCCTCTTTCAAAACCAGAATTACCTTCAGGTGGCAATTTCATGGGATCCCGCAATTGTTCCTGCTCAAATCTCAGCATAAACACTTTGCATTCATCCAACCACGCAAGGCCAGAAAACATCTCCAATGAATTTATTGTAACGTGCCGTTCGGTGTCCATCAATCACATCAAACCACTCCTTAGCTTGGGGACACTTTGTATTTTGACGAGCCTCACTAGGCCGAACACCCTGTGTTTAAGGCTGAAAGCTTATGTTTATGTGGCTGCTGGCAGACCGGGCCCTGAACAACGTGTGGCGTGGAAAACTGATCCATTTATCTTTTGGATTGTGAAGATGCATCTGACCTTGCTACCCTGAGGAAATGTTGATAAAGCTTTCTGCCTCAGAATCATGGTTGATAGCATTAACTTTGCTCTGGAGCTTTCGTGTTACACACCGGCTAACACGTGCAGACCAAACAGGGAGGTGTGCAGTGCTATGCTACATGTTGTGGCTTGAAATTGGAGATTTCTCAGTTGTGTTTCCTGCCAGCATAGTGCAACATTTTGAGAGAGTCCATAAAGATGCTGAAATGTGTAACTACGTGCTGGTTTCACAACAAAATACTCTAGATTTGTCTTTGCACACCTACTGTAGGCTGCTATGATCTGAGACTGATTCTCAGCATTGAAATATGTTGAAACATCACCGGTTGTCAAGCAGTGGAAATATCTACCATGCCTGACAAAAGAGAAGCAACATGATAAATTAGGTCAGAGATAACAAGTGTCAAGACTGTAGCTGTAGCTCCATCTCCACCTCTCTCTTCTTCCTCTCTCTCAGCTCCCCATTTTCTCCCTGTGCTCTCTTGTAGAGGGACCCGGTAAATACCACATGTGCATCCGGCTCTCACCTGTTACAGCTGTTGCCCATTATCACATAACTCTGCTTTTATTCTTTTTTTTTTTTTACCCCTTTCTCTCCAGTTGGTTGTCATTCTCATTCTAACTGCTGTTGCTGCCGTTGGTCTGTTCCTTTGAGTGATGGATTGCAACTATGTGCATTTGCTCATATTTTTCTCCCCTCTTTCTCCTTTATGTTACTCTATCTTTCCACCAAACCTCTTCATTGGTGAAATATTTTTGCTATTTACTCCACTGCATTTATGTTGCAGTTGGGTGTTATCATATTATATTCTATTATTGCTAATTAAGAGCCACAAACACACAATTTAAGTCTGCTTAGGTTCTGCTGGGATTTACACCTATTTGAGATAATAGACAATATGTTATTAAGTATATATAATATTTCATGACCTAGATTAGCCCAGATGCTGTTCAGTGATGTGAAAAGTACTTTGTTTTTTTAGTTTTTTTCTCCAAAGGACACCACCTTTAGATGGCTCCTGTCCAAACCACAGCAGCACTTAAGTTTTTCAGATTTTTTATGGCAGTCTCTCACAACAACAAATTCCCTTCCTGCTCCACATCATTCAGCTTGACTGCCAGGGCAAAACATTATTTGAACTGACGAATAGGTTTGCCTCATTCTAACCCATCACTTTCCATTGCTGTTGATGCGGCGCTCTAACCCTTATATGAGAAACTCCATCCTAGTTCCTTGAGTTCAACCACCGACTGTTCACCAAGCAAGTTAGAGCTGCCGGGAGAGAAGACATCGCATGACAAAAGACAAATATATAATAAAAGTAGATGGATCAAGGAAAGATTCAGCAGTATCCAACATTGTGAATGCTTGCAAAGCCAGTTGGATAGCCTTCTTCTTCTGATGTTTCTCTCATGCAGGTTTTCTTAAATGTGAAGCTTCTGTCTTGTCAGTTCTGCTACATGGCCAGCAGCCTGGTGTCACCTTCCCTGCCTTGAAACTATGACACCTGTCACAGAAGATCCTGTAATTTGGTGGAAAAACTCTGACCCTCCAATGTCCTTCCGGTTTTATCTGCTGTTCTTTTGCTCACTCTGACTTTCTTGTGCTGACACTTATGGTAGCCTCCCTTTGAGAAAGGAATGGTGCAGCTTGTTCCTCCTGCCCTGCCAGGCTCCATCTGTTGACCTCTGCCTGTGCTCACTCAACTCTGTAGGGTTTTTTACCTGTCTGTCGCCTCTTGATAGGAAAATAACTATACTTTTGGCACTGATTAGCTCTCCCTGCCAGCACGGCTCATTCTGGACTACTGTCTGAAACAAACCCTCTCGTGAAGAAATAAGAAGTAGATTGCGATCAAAGTCTCCTTGTTTGAAATTAACAAGTGCAGAGGTCAGCATGCCATCAGTACGCAGGTTTGTCAGCGTCTAGTTCTCCAGGTTTTGCCTCTTCTTTCATGATCTAATTAAAATGTTTGGCCCCACACTGCCACCAAGTCCCATCCTCAGCTATTTCTCAATGATGCCTCTGCAGCTTACACACGTCTATCCTCCCAAGAAAAATGAGAGCATCAGTCATATAGCCAAAAGCAACATATGTTTAGCTTCAAGTGACAAAGTGACACTTCTCTGTCAGGAGCAAAGAAGAAAGTAATGCTAACAACAAAGACACAAGCAAAAAAAAAAAAAAAAAGAAAAAAAAGGAGAAAACTCACTATCTGGACAGGCCAGAACCAGGGATAGAACTGCTGACCTGAAAATTGAAACATGCATGCTCTACCGCCTAAGCACCGCCGACCAGCATGTTTTACTTTGTGTCTGTGTTGGTAATTCAAGGTGATCTGTTCACGATAGGGACAAAACAGCTCGAAATGGATGAAAAGATTAAAATGTTTACAACGGAGCGCAACATTAACTGCCCACTTTTTTTTTTTTTTTTAAGGGCTCCGGTTCCAGAAGCGAATTTCCCATTAATTTTCCCCATTGACATTTCAGAAAATTAGTTAAAGAGTTGTAAGCCTTGAACCAGTTACAAGGTGAATCATGACCATGAAAAGATTTCATCTGTATTAGAAAAAAACAAAACAATGAAGGAACTACTCATCCCATAACTCACTGCAAATCCCAAATTCCTCAGCAAACAACTCACAACCTTATCAAATGTATTCCTTTTCATTATTAAAGTGTTGTATAATAATAGTTTTGTGTATATTTTGTAGCTTGTGCTTTGTGTGCAGTAAAGTGTGGTTTATATATCTAGCTATCATCTACTTTAGATGATTACAATGTTTTGACTCATAATCAAAATGTCACGAACCACTGTGTCTTAAACTTTTGCAGACTTGAACACAGGACTCAGAAGACAGGAATGAACATTAAGCTAGCTTTAATGCTTCTTGGTCCAGAGAGTCACAAAGTCCAAAAAGCGGTCCAAAAACAAACAAAACACTTAGCCAGGAAATCCACACATCCAGATACACCAGGGCCCTATTCAATTCCAGGAAGCTTGAGTTGAGGGAAACTTCTGTCTTCTTCGGTTTTCTGTTCCAAAAGAAGAGTTAACTTCAACTCTGAGTCTTGCTCCACCTGAACCAGCCAACAGACACTTTGATTCATTTCATCATTCATACAGTCGGTGTCAAAGCACACAGGGGAGTGAATTAACTTTCAGAAGTTTTCCAAACACTGAAATCCCAATTAGATGTTAGGTTGCTATTTTTGTGTACTTAACATGAGTGCCTTTACAGTCATTTAGTTGTCAAATAGCTGCAACCAGCCTGTGTTCTGAACATTTTGCTGAAATTTGTTAATAGATTGAGATTCAGTCATTAAATGATGTCAACATTAGGTACGGTATCTGAAAATTCAGACCCTAAATCTTGATATTTGAATAAATGAGTCTCAGTGGGTCAACCAAGAATTGGATTGACCCAGAGCTATCTGCAAATTGTGTCCAGGTTGGAGTCCACCTGCATGGCAGGACAGATCCAAAATGTCAAATCAATTCATAATGGCTTCATTTTTCCCGACACGGTCTGTGTTCTTTATATAACATGGCTCATCCTTCCAAAACTTTATTGAAAAGATTTGAAATCTCAAAAAGTTTAAGACGTTTCTTAAAACATGTTTGCCTTTAACAATAAAACTTTATATTCATTAAAGACTTGGAAAGCTACCCTGCAGTTTTTTTCATGAAACTATTACTGATCGCTGACTCAGTGTCATCATTATGGACAGATTATGGGGGTCCAGCCCTGTCCAAAGAAGTAACTCTTTTACAAATGAAAAATTGTAGAAAATGAAAAATATTATTTTTTATTTTCCATTGAAATATCAAAGTGAGCAGAGTCTAATGCCCACCCCGTCAAAGTTAGTTGCCTGTCAAGTCCATCTGCTCTGGCGCCGGCCCTGCTCTGAGTACTAACAGTAATTCAGTAAAACATCTTTGATATGGCTGTAAGAGAGCCATCATCTATCAGTGAAGGCTGAGATTAGATCAAATCATAAATGGTTAAACTGGGGAACATTAACTAAATCTTGTTAAGTATTTTATCCAGTAATGGCAGAAATAATGAAATTCTCTCTTCTCTCATATTATATATATATATATATATATATATATATATATATATATATATATATATATATATATATATAAAATAGATACATAGATTCACATTCCATCATTACATGGGTGACTAATATCACAGGTCTATCAATGAACTGTGTCTGATCTGTTTCTTCTGATTTCTATCTTCACTTTCCATGTTTTGGCCTGGTCAGGTTACGGCTGATTAATTACATTTAAAAATCAAATGTAATATTAGGATTCCAGCTTCTGATCAAAATTATACTTGGGTGAATGATAATGAATAACAGTATAAAAAATTATGTATTTTATATCTAATTTTTGATGATGACAGAATGTCTCAAGATAATTAAAATGACTGTTCCTCCCTCCTATTTTTTTTAAGATAAATATCATGGTCAGCACTGACACATGTTCATATTACTCGGCCCTGTGGATTAAAATGAAGGCTGTGCTCTTTAGTTACCTGTTGTCATGGTGAAGCCTAGTATTGGGGTTTCATTGATGATGATGTCTTTCTTTCTTTACTCATGCACAAGCTTAACTCATGGTGCACATACTCAGAGTTGATTGAATTGTGATCAGCCTTTCTGCAATGGGAAATTTAGAGTTGACGATCTCAGAGTTAATTAACTCAGAGTTTATTTTTAAACTCAGAGTTTATTCAACATGCTTGCTGGAATCGAGCCCAGGAGTTTAATACAGGGAACACAGAGGCAAGGCAACCCACAGCTATATGGATGATGCTACATGTGATAAAGGAAGACTGAGACAATACAAACACAAGAGGTGACGAGGGGAGAGGAAAAAACACAGCTGAGCACAATCAGGGAATAAGAGAGGGCAGAGGGAGAAAGTAAAACTACACACGACATGGAGGAAAACTGAACCTTTCAAAGTAAAGACAGAAACAGAAGAGAATACACACACATACTAAACAAATGTGACAAAAAGACAGACTGGGCATAACACAAGGAGACTAAGAGCGAAAAGGGAACAAACTAAACTAAGAACTAAGGCACAAATAAGGCAAGAACTGTCATGCCTTGGGGGTTTTTGGTGTGTGTTGGTGTGTATGTGTGTGTTTTTTCCTCTGTCTCTCCTCCGTGATGTGGGCGTGTTTGGAGACTGGCTTACGGGCCTTGGGGCGGCTACCACCTGAGACTCCTTCTTCTTGGGCAGGCATTCAGCGGCACTGCTCCACACCTGTGCCACGTTAGGTAATCACGCAGACTTCTTAAGCTGCCGGCAGACCTTCAGTCTTCGCTGGATCATTGACTAAGTCACAGTCAGTGTTGGCCGCTTGTATATTAATTCTCTACTTGTTGTTCCTTGACTTACCTGCTTTCGCTCCTTGCCCTAGATCCGCAGTGGAAGTTCCTGCATGTTTTGCCCTCATCACCATCTCGTCTCCAGACGCCGCCTGCCACGCTGCCTCGCTTCACCCCTGCCGGAGTCTTGCCTGCCTTCCCTCACATCTCCCCAGCCATCGCTCACGCTCTCTGGATTTCCCTCAGCAAACCTCATGCCACCAGTCACCACCCACCACCCAGCCTGTGCTCGCCCAGCCCCTTCCAGGAAACTCTCACTCAACTACGCACTATCAATAAATCATTGTCACCTTTTAAGCGTTGTCTGTGTCCCCTCCTTCTCCACGTCCTGACAGAATGATCCAGCCACAAAGGACGCTAATCCTCTCAGTCAGACCCTGGCTCTACAGGAAGAAACTCTCCAGCGTCACGATCATATGCTTCGTTTGATTTCCAGCCAGCTGGGAGCAACCACCCAACAGCTGGCCGACGTTAAAGGTATGTTGGAGGCCACTGTGTCACAAGCTCATTCTCTTCACTCCACTCCTGCTACACCGCTGTTCTTGCCGCAGCCGGGAGCAACGGTATCCCCAGAACCTGTCGAACGCCTCAAAAAAGCCTTACCCACTCCGGAGGTCTTCCACAGTGAGTTGGCAAAATGTGGAGGTTTTCTCACCTAATGTTCATTGATATTCTGGCAGCAAAAGACCGCATATGCCTCTGACAGCAGGAAGATTGGTTTCATGGTTAACCTGTTACGGGATAGAGCGCTAGAATGGGGGCATGCTGTGTTGCGGGGGGACCCCGAGCTGTCTTACCAAGAGTTTCTGTCCAGGTTTAAGGAGGTGTTTAACAAAGGTACCTGTCCGGAGGCTGCCGCACAGAGGCTCATGAGGGTGAGGCAAGGAGGGAGAAGTGTGGCTGATTTTTCAGTGGACTTCAGGATCCTCGCGGAGGAGGCCGGCTGGGAGGAGAAGGCACTCAGGGGAGTGCCTTCTCCGCCCATGCATCGACTACTGTGGCTTAAACGATATCACTATTAGAAACAAATACCCTCTTCCACTTCTCACCTCCGCCTTCGAGCTTTTACAAGGGGCTACCATCTTCTCCAAGCTGGACCTTCGCAATGCCTACACCTCGTCAGGATCCGCAAGCGGGACGAGTGGAAAACGGCTTTCAATACTCACCTGGGCCATTTTGAATATCTTGTCATGCCCTTTGGATTGACCAACACTCCGGCCGTCTTTTAGGCTCTTAACGATGTGCTCCGGGACTTTATCAACCATTTCGTGTTTGTGTATCTCGATGACATTCTCATCTTCTCTTCATCCTTACAGGAGCATCGGCAACATGTGCGGCAGGTTCTGCAGAGGCTGCTGGAGAAAGGGGGGAGAAATGTGAGTTTCACGTGGAAACATCTTTTTTGGGATTTGTCATCGAAAAGGGGAGGATGAGGGCTGACCCAGTAAAAGTGAAGGCAGTGCTGGACTGGCCTGCACTCACTGACCGGAAACAGTTGCAACAGTTCCTAGGCTTCGCCAACTTCTACAGCCCCTTTATCAGGGACTACAGTCGGATCACTCATCCTTTAACCTCTCTCACCTCTCCTAAGTCTCCTTTCAGATGGACCCCTGCCGCGGCCGAAGCCTTCCAGTTCCTTAAGGACCATTTCGCCTCCGCCCCGATCTTAATCCAACGCTATCTGTCTAAACCCTTCATCGTCGAAGTGGACGCATCCGACGTAGGGGTGGGGGCCGTCCTTTCCCAACAGTCTGCAGGTAACCTCCAGCCCTGTGCCTTCTTCTCTCGCCCCCTCACACCTGCCGAGCAAAATTATGACGTTGGGGATTGGGAACTGTTAGCCATCAAACTAGCGCTCGGCGAATGGAGGCACTGGCTGGAAGGAGCTACTAATCCGTTCTTGGTGTGGACTGACCACAAGAACCTAACCTATCTCCGAGCTGCTAAACGACTCAATCCCTGGCAAGCCATGTGGGCTCTTTTTTTTACAAGATTTAACTTTACCATCGCTTACAGACCCGGATCCCGAAACGTGAAACCAGATGCCCTGTCTCGTCAATTCAGCCCCCTCAGACCACTCTCCCCAGCCGGAATACATCCTGCCGCCTTCCTGTGTCATAGGCTCCATTACTTGGGAGATTGAATCGGCCATTCAGACAGCTCTCCAAACCAAACCGGACCCCGGTACTGGACCACCCAATCGCCTCTACGTGCCCTCCCAGGTTCGGGCTCAGGTCTTGCAGTGGGGCCACACTTCCAGGTTCAACTGTCATCCCGGAGCTCATCGGACCGTCGCTTTTCTGCAGCGGTATTATTGGTGGCCCACTCTTATCAAGGACGCCCGTGAGTATGTGGCAGCATGCAGCACCTGCGCCCAAAACAAACCTTCTATCTCTTCTCCCTCTGGTCTCCTCAGGCCCCTGCCTACACCCAAACGACCCTGGTCCCACATCGCTCTGGATTTCATCGCCGGCCTTCCCCCCTCCGAGGGAAAGACGGTTATTCTGACCATCGTGGACCGTTGCTCCAAAGCTGCCCATTTCATTGCACTGCCCAAGCTCTCGTCGGCCCTGGAAACGGCTCAGTTTTTAACAGATCACGTCTTCTGCCTCCATGGCATCCCCGAGGACATCGTGTCGGACCGTGGGCCCCAATTCACCTCCCGAATATGGAAGGAGTTTTGCAGTTCCTTGGGAGCCCAGGTGAGCCTCTCCTCCGGTTATCATCCCCAGACAAATGGTCAGAGGGAACGTATCAATCAGGAGTTAGAAGCGGCCCTGCGCTGTGTGGCCTCCACCAACCAAGCCACCTGGAGCTCCCATCTGGCGTGGATCGAGTATGCCCACAACTCCCTCTCATCCAGCGCTACTGGTATGTCACCCTTTGAGGCTTCCCAGGGTTTCCAACCCCCGCTGCTGCCAGCCATTGAGGAAGACCTCACGGTTCCGTCCGTCCAACACCATCTCCGTCGCTGCTGCCGGGTCTGGCAGTTGGCTCGAGCTGCCTTGCTGCGTACCAAGGACCAAAACAAAGACGTGGCGGATCGCCATCGGACCCCAGCTCCGGATTACCAGCCTGGCCAGAAGGTATGGCTTTCCACCAAGCACGTGCCGGTTCACGCAGAGTCCAAGGAGCTCGCTCCCACGTACATAGGTCCCTTTGAGATTCACTCTGTCGTCAACCCTGTGTCGGTCCAGCTCAAACTCCCGCGCAGTATGCGCATTCACAATCTTTTCCACGTTTCCCAAGTTAACCTGTTAACTGGCAAGGGCCCGCCCCCGGGCCCTCTGTAGCGATTTCCGACTTTGAAGCCTCATAGCGTCACAGTAACGCTGCCGTTCGCCCTCACGATGCTTTTATATGACAGACTAGACCCTCAGAATTCGATTGACACCTCATTTAGCCAATCATGTTATGAAATGGATTTTCCAGAGCCAATAATATCCAGAGAGCGTCATGTGACATTTAAGGACATGCCCCCAAATGTTCTCCAATCGTTCTTATTGGTCAACTCTAACCTGAAATCTAAAACCACAGATGGATAGCCAATAAAATTCCCGACACGTGGGTATATGGCACTATGGGGTGTGTTTTCACATGAAGGCATAAACTCCCTGCGTATTCAGTGCGTAGTCGGTGCGTCCTCCATGCGTAAACCAAACAGGAAGTAGGAGTCTATGCGCTGACGTGCGTAAACAGTATTTACAATGTTTTCTCTCAGCAACGGATTGTCAGAATGCATCAAAAACAGACTACATTTATTCAACGAAGTGACTAAATGACTCACGAGAGTGGATTATTTTGTATTAGAGAATGTCGTCGCTGATTTGACCAGTTTTATCGCTGCAAATGAACACCTGTTACTCAGAAGGCAGAAGGTAAGTTTTTATTCTCAGCTCGTCCTCGTATTATATGCCGTTCTGATGTAAATATGTATGTAATGCTGAGCTTGGCATGCACCATTACACAGAAAATATAACCGTGCGCCGCTGTGGCGCCACTTATATTGTGTGTTTGCGTGGGCGCTGTATAGTGGTGTGATTTACGTATTGAAATGTGCCAGGTGTTTGGGGGTAGGGAAAGGTGTACTGTAAGTATCGATTTGGGGGTTTCGTGGGCTTCTCTATTACGTCAGCATCACCCGATAAAAGGGCAAGGTGAGGTGGACAACGTCTCAGAGCTTCATTTGAGATTCGTCGTGATCGCATCGTTGTTTTGGAGTTTTGCGAAATGGCACAGCGGGCCGCCGGCAAGACCAAGTTCAGCGCTCAGGAGGTTGTGGAATTGCTCACACGGAGAGAGAGCGACATTTCAGCATCAGACTTTTTGGGTTCAACTGATGATCCAACATCAGAAGAAGATTTGTTTTCCGATGGAGATGACCAGTAAGTGTCTAAAGTTTTACAAGTTGGGGGTGGGGGTTATTGTATGGGAGGAGGTTGTACATTTTGTATCAGACAAGGACTACTGGGAGGATTGTGTGGTTTTTATTTTATGTGTGTATGCACTGTCTGCATTTACTGTAACTTTTTTTGATATACAATGTATTTATTTGTGTGTGTAAGGGAATCACTGAAAAATGACTGGGTTTTTGGTGCATGAAGGCCTGACATTTTCCTTCTTTTACAAATTAGGGGAACCTCTGATCATGAGTGGCAGCCAGCCAAAGAGAAGATGGTGGAAGAGGCTTCTTCATCTGATGAAGAGGATCTAATGCCTGTTACAGCACAGGCCAGAAGGGCCAGTGCACCACATGTGACAAGCCATTGTGCTTTGTCCCAAACAGAGACTGCTATAACCAGTGGCACATTGAAAATTCCATGTGAGGGGGGGGTGGGGGTAGAGCAGAATAATTGTAAATAGTTGCAGTTTGCTGTGCTGTGTTTTTTTTTTTACATTACTCTGAAAAATAAAATAGCATTTACAGAAATGGTGATTTGTTTTGTGACTATTTTTTTTTTTACAATGTACAATAGTGTCATTCATATTTTATTGGATTAATATGGCTTTATTTATGATTTATTCAGTAATTTTGTGTGTAGTACAGGATTCCTCAGGACAGTATCTTTGATTAGAGCCCTCATTGATGACTGTATGTTGAAGCATTGAGGAGTTACAGCCCTTTAAAATTTGCATGTCAAAGGGGGCTTAGATGCGGCACTTGGACTATCCAAATGGCACATGAGAGAGCACGCCAGGGCATCAATGCACAAAAACCTTTACAAAACAATAGGCTTTTGTGCTATCTTGATGAAATTCGAAATGCACGACAAAAATACTTCATTCTACAGCTCCAATGTATTTTCCAGTCGTTACCTTCTATATTCAGTGTGTAGTTACATGATAACAATCAGGAAAAATCTAGGCGAGGCAAAAATTGTCTACTTTTTCTGTGTTCCAAACTTAATAGCTACAAACTCATTACAGTTACAGTGCTTTTGACTACATAAATGAAAAATATAGGTTGTCTGCTTCGCAAAGACACTAAACTTTTGTGTGTACTCCAAAGAGTTCAGGAACAGCAGCTGATTTAATTTGGGTATGCTTTTTCAGGCGTTTTTTGTTTTTTTTAGCCGCCAGTTAAGTGGTTAAACCTGTGTCCACCAGTCCTTTGTGCCCACCTGCCACATCTCCGCCACCTGTTCGCATCATCGACGGCCAGCCGGCCTACACCATCAGCCGCATCATGGATGCACGTCGCCGTAGCCGCGGTTACCAGTACCTGGTGGACTGGGAGGGCTACGGGCCAGAGGAGCATTCCTGGGTGTCCCAGTCTAACATGCTGGACAAACGGATGGTGAGGGAGTATCGTCGGCTGCATCCTGACAAGTTCAAGTCACCAGGAGGCTCCCGTTGAGGGGGGGGTACTGTCATGCCTTGGGGGGTTTTGGTGTGTGTTGGTGTGTATGTGTGTGTTTTTTTTCATCTGTCTCTCCTCCATGATATGGGCGTGTTTGGAGACTGGCTTACGGGCCTCGGGCGGCTACCACCTGAGACTCCTTCTTCTTGGGCAGGTGTTCAGCAGCACTGCTCCACACCTGTGCCATGTTGGGTAATCACGCAGACTTCTTAAGCTGCTGGCAGACCTTCAGTCTTCGCTGGATCATTGACTAAGTCACAGTCAGTGTTGGCCACTTGTATACTGATTCTCTACTTGTTGTTCCTTGACTTACCTGCTTTCGCTCCTTGCCCTAGATCCGCTGTGGAAGTTCCTGCATGTTTTGCCCTCATCGCCATCTCGTCTCCAGACGCCGCCTGCCACGCTGCCTTGCTGCCTCGCTTCACCCCTGCCGGAGTCTTGCCTGCCTTCCCTCACATCACCCCAGCCATTGCTCACGCTCTCTGGATTTCCCTTGGCAAACCTCACGCCACCAGTCACCACCCACCACCCAGCCTGCGCTCGCCCAGCCCCTTTCAGGAAACTCTCACTCAACTACGCACTATCAATAAATCATTGTCACCTTTTAAGCATTGTCCCCTCCTTCTCCACGTCCTGACAAGAACAACGAGACTCGTAATTGAATAAACAACAACTATATGAACAGAAAACTAAATACTAACAATAACACAAACATCATCCAAATATAACCTAAAATTCAAAACTAGAAAGAATCCTAAACTTGGAAGCCTGGGTCCAAGCAGTGTTAATTTCCTTGACGAACTATTTTCGTCATAGTTTTCATCAACAACCTTTTTTTTCATGTCGAAAACGAGACGATAACGAAATAAAAAATCACCTAAAAGGATAAAAATGATGACGAAATTAATTGACACTTTCGTCAAAGAATGAAAATGAGACGAAAATGCTTGGTGGGGATGACATTCAATCAGAACTTACTTAATTTTGTGAAAGGCAGAGACAAGTTAGGAAAACATCCAATCAGAACTGATTTAATTTTGTGACAGGTTGGGAAAACATCCAATCAAATGCACAGTTGCACAAATTTGATCTAAACCCGGGAAGGCCACACTAGCCTGTGAATTTTTCAGGCAGAGCAGGCCTACTCAATATCTTATTGTTATGCTCAATAAACAAGGTCACGTAAATAAAGATGTTGTTTGTTCAATACATTTGTGTGTATTGGTCTTTCAAGCATTAATAATATTGCATAACTTTTAATAAATGTTAAATTTTGTGTAAGTGTGTATGATGACTAATTCAAGGGAACTGAAGAAAAAGCATTTACATTTTACACGTTTTATATTTTAGTCGACTAAATCGACTGTAGATTTAGTTGACTATATTCTTACACTAATTAATTAAAACTAGACTAAAACTATTCAGATGACTAAATCATGAATAAAACTAAATTACATTTTCGTCACGGGATTATGACTAAAACTAAATCAAAATTTGCTGTCAAAATTAGCACTGGGTCCAAGACCCAGGGACCATGACACAAAATCTTTACAGAGATTGCATCTGAATCAGGACCGCTGCCAGAAAGCAGGGAAAGATGGCACCACAGAGGTAAGTCTTGATGCGTCTTTTCGAGCACTTCCTAAGGGGAAAGGTGAATGTTAGGCGGCACAGGCAGTCAGGTATGTCCATCAGCAGTGGTGGAAGATTTCCCGGCTTATTTCTCAGATCAAATGTTTGCGGTTTAACTGGATGAAGACTCAGAAGAGTTTGCCAATCATAAACGAGAAGAGCAGAGCCATCACGGCAAATAAAAGGAAAATGACAACAAGCAGCAGGCAGAGGAACCCAGAGAAATGGCTCGCTGTGTACACTGACGCCGTCCTTGGTCACAATTTAAAACCCGTCTTAAAACTTACTTTTTTTACCTTGGCTTTTAATTCCAAGTCCTGTTTTGATGCCTCAACTTAAGCATTATGGCTGTCACTGAGTGTTTTTTTTTTGTTGTTGTTTGTTTTGTTTTGTTTTTTCCCCTCCATTCAACTGAGGAAGGAGTGCTCAGTTATCATCTAACACTATCAAGTGCTGCTAGCAAGCTGCATCCAAATAACTGTTACATCATACCTGCTAATGTGCTAAGTCATTTACAAATACAAAAAATTGTAGGGTTTTTTGTTTGTTTGCTAGATTAATTTTTCATTTGTCAGAGGTTCTTCTTGTTTTTAATTGTTCTGCTTTAATCTAAGTCCAAGCCTCCATTCATTATCTTTCAAGTCACTGTCTTTACATTGACACCAACCTTGCCTTTGACAACAATTGTTAAGAAACAAAAACAAAACATATAGTTTTATAGGATCTTGAGCAGCAGTGCCTAAAATGCAAAATGATCTTTAGTTTTTGCATGCAAATGCTTTAATAGGGCCTTGATAGGTGAGATCATTAGAAGCGATTAAAGTGTCCAGCAATCATCCCGCTGTTCTCTTGCTGTTTGGACTGTAGATGAGCTCAGTGGTGGAGCAGGGAGCGGGGAACCAGCATTAGCACCACGCAGAGCAGCAGCGCTCTGATTTACTGTTCCCAGGGCTGGTGATTGAGGAGAGCATTACGTCACAGCTGATAGATCAGAGAGTCTTACAGCAGAGTGGAGCTCCATCAACTGCTGCTGACAGTAGCGTTAGTGCTGACAACCAGTGAAAATGGATTTATGGAGAGAAAAAAAAAAAAAAACACAGATACTCTATGCGCTGACACAAAACAGCAAAAGAGCTTACAGGCGCAAACACACACACACACACACACACATACACACTAACTCAATATTGCACAGGCCCATAATTCTTGGGGGCAAACACATGCATTCACTAAGATACATGAAGACATTATTGCAGCAAACCCAGATCTGCACAACACAGATGCTCCAATAAAATGCTTACTGGCAAAGTGCTGAACAGAAACACTTTAAGCTGTCAATCTACAGTTTGTTTGTGGTAGTTAATGTATTTCTTATTATTTCTTCCCGGCTGGCAGTTACTGCCATCTCAAACAAGGTTCACTCCAACAATCCAATGACATACAGGTTATAGGGACTGGAGACTTTAACTGCCCATAGGAGTGCTTGTTTTCAATTTGTCTCACATATACTTTGTGATTGCCTGGCCAGTGTGATACACTGTTTTGTTCACTGTTTTCCAAATCTGAGTGTGCAGGGTTGTTTTTGTTTTTTTTTACCTAATATTCAGCTCTTCAAGGTGGGAGTAAGAAGTGAGGGAAAAAATAAAAATAAATCAGTACAGCGTAGTACTGCAATATTTTGCTTGAAAATATCGATGCACAGACACCAAATATTGATATCTTATTATAAAAAACTGACAATACAGTTTGGTGGGTGGCACGGTGGTTAGCACTGTTGCCTCACAGCTAGAAGGTGTGGATTTGAATCCACCTTGGCCTTTCTGTGTGGATTTTGCATGTTCTCCCCATGTTTGCATGAGTTTTCTCCTGGTACTCTGGTTTCCTCCCACAGTCCAAAGACATGCAGTTACTGGGGTTAGGTTAATTGGTGATTCTAAATTGCTCACAGGTGTGAATGTGAGTGTGAATGGTTGTCTGTTTCCCTGTGTTAGCCCTGTACAGGGTGTATCCTGCCTCTCGCCCCATGACAGCTGAGATAGACTCCAGCGGAAGAGAATGGTTGGATGAATGGATGGATGGATAGATGGATGGATGGATGGATGGATGAAAAGACAATTTGAACTTTAGTACTACAATAACAAAAGGTTTCTTTAGGGTCCGTCTGATGGTTGAGCTTTCTCTGGGGATGTCAGTAGATTCAATGTACGGGAGGAAGTTGGTAAAACAAAGATGGGGCATCGAAGAAAAAAAATGAGAGTTTTGTTACATGCTCAAGACACAACTGCAGCAGGTTGTGTCCATGAACTTTACACTTCATCCAGAGAATTGAAATGGAAAATTGAGGAAAATTTGACTTGCAGCATGTGGACTTCACAGGCTGTAATTCATTTGTGACTATAACAGCTCATTACCTCACAGAGGACTGGTGACTGCTGTCAATGTTAAAAATACCTGTGACAGTACAGTAGTCAGCAGGTTTGCATTCAGTTAAGTCAGACAAGACTGTAATGCAAACAGTTCAGTACATGAAACATTTATGGCAGGTTTTATTGACAGTTTTGTTCACTCTGTTGGCAATCCCTTTTTGCAGGAGTAAAAATGACTCAAGTGAGAAGAACAGACTGAGAACGTTATCTTGGTCAAAGTTTACCCTTGGGGACGTACGTAAATTCCAGCTGAGTAAAGGGGATAAATCAAATAACGCTGGAGGTTTCTTCCTGTTAAAAGGGAGTTTTTCCTTCCCACTATCACCACGTTATTTCTCTGTAATCATTGTAGGGTCTTTACCTTACAATACAAAGCACCTTGAGGCGACTGTTTGCTGTGATTTGGCGCTATATAAATAAAATTGAACTGAATTGAATATATCAAAATGCATCTTATTGTAATACTCAGCATATTGCAAAATGTTAATATCATATCATGACTCAAGTATCATGATACTGTATTGTATTGTGAGATCTCTGCATTTTTAAAAATTATATATTTTCTTAACGTGAGACGTGCCTTCGCTTCTTTATCTACTTATATTGCTTTAATTTCTTCTTAGTTCAGCTGCTCCCTTTAGGGGTCGCCACAGTGGATCATCTGCCTCCCTGTCACCCTATCTCTAGCATCCTCCTCTGTCATATCAACCCTCTGCATGTCCTCCTTCACTCCATCTATAAACCTTCTCTGTGGTCTCCCTCTTTTCCCCGTGCCTTGCAGCTCCATCGTCAGTATCCTTAAATGTTAATTTATGTTGCTGATGCAGAACAGCTGCACACACTAAACTATCAGAACTGCTATAGCAGCCTATAAAAATGACTTTGTTCATCATCTGTGATGTGACAGCTTATGTGCATTCTGGCCATAATTCAGCTGCGAATCCCATTAATCATCACCTTACTTCTCTTTTTAATATTTGAAATATTTTAAGTAATAATTCTTTTTTTTTTTAAATGAAGCTGCATAATAGAGATTATTTAAGCTTCACATGTTATCGCATGCATACTTTTGTGTTACAAAGGTAAGCAATAAAGTATGTTTTTATTAGATTGATAAATTTCTTGGGCCTCTCTCCTGCTCTCCTATTGCCAACAGCAGTAGAAGAAGTTGTACCACTGCCTGTTTTGAATGGAGTTTAGCCAACTTTATTCATCTTCAGTGCCAGAGCCGAGCAAGTCAGAGCAAAACAGAAACGTGCTGCCCTTCATTTCCATTACACATATCTGTTTCCATCACGTTTAATTTAGTAGCTTGGTATTTTGGAGAGAAGACTCGGGTTGTAAATGTTTATAGCATTCCATTCTGTTATGCTGCGTGTACAGTGACGCAGCTATTTATCAAGGGCTTCCCAACATATGATCAGAGTGACTGAAGGTTAAAGCCAAGCATGTTATATATACTGTGTTTAACTGTGACCTCCCAAGAGACTGCTGAGCATCAGCTTAAAGCAAATTCTGGTGTCGTACACCAAATATCTTATGTTAACTGCAAAAGTAACAAATTAACAGAATAAATCAAAATAATGATTGTTGGCCTTCTATTCATCTTCCAGGTCTACGATTAACTGAAAAAATGACCTAGGATTGCTGGGTCTGTGCGCGGCGTGTGGTAAGAAAACAGATGATTGGATAGAAGTTTCATGCCGATGCATAAACTCACCACTCACCATCATGATGCTTGGAGAGGTTTTGATGTATTCTTTAAAAAAAAATTATAATAAAAAATAAATAAAACTCCTAAAGTGCTTACATGGACCAAGAGAAGGTGCATGGTTTATTTAAAATGTACCTGTACATCTAAAACTTTGATTTTATGGAAGCCAGAGGCTATAGTTACATAATGACTTAGTGCACTGAATAAATGCATGATTTAGCTACAGTTATTAATAATAAATTATCATTTCTTTTAGACTTCAGAAAGGACTTCTAGAACTAAAAAGGATTTTCATGAGTTTAATGATCATAGACATGTAACATGCTGTTTGTAAAGATGAAGTGAATCAAACAAGCTGCTATTAAATATTAATTCTAATCTATATCACACTGGTGACAGACATCAGTGCATTGCAGCATTAATTAATTAAATAATCAATTTTTTTCTATGATTTACAATGTGAGGAGTGTTTATCCTTGAACCTCACGAACTAACCATCTACCCAGCAACAACCGCAGGAGCGGTGTGAGTGCTATAGGCCCTGCATACCAACTGCTTATCAACACCAATGCAAATGTGACCTTTAATATTAGAAACAAAATTATGAATGAGATTCAAATTCAATAGCTGGCAGACATTGAAGCATATCCTCCATATCCATGAAGGCAACCTACAGCTTCCACTCTGTTAGTGATGTAGGTTAATTGAAATAAGCCCCTTCGAGAAATACGAACAGGTTGCTGACTCAACAAAGGACAAACAAAAGCAGATGAGTTATGATATTAATGCAATAGTGTCCTGCTGCGTACGCTGGCTACCTTAATGTTATTCCTACTCACTAACTCAGTTGAAGAGAAACATCTTTAAAGCAACACTATTCACTAAAACCTCTGTCATCACTGTCAGCCATGTTTAGGGTCTCTCTGCACTGAGGAGGTAAACATTTCAGCAAATACAGGACTTATGTAACATGTACATTTTTCCTTTGTTGAATATTTGTCACGCTGACATGATTCAGATCAAACCATTCTTTTTTGTTATTATTATTAGACAAAGTTAACCTGAGGAAAAAAGGGGGGAAAAACATGTCCAAACCTACCTGCCCTATGTGGAAAAGTAACCACCCCCTAAATATAATAACTGGTTGTGCCACCCTTGGCTGCAAGAACTGCAATCAAACATTTGCAATAATTGGCAATGAGTCTTTCACATCACTGTGAAGGAATTTTGGCCCACCTCTCTTTGCAGAATTGTTTTAATAAGGTTATGCCAAAGCATCTCAATCAGATTTAAGTCCACGCTTTGACTAGGCCACTACAAAACCCTCCTTCTGGGTTTTTGGAGCCATTCAGAGGTAGACTTGCAGGTGTGTTTTGGATAATTGTCCTGCTGCATAACCCAAGTGTTCTTAAGCTTCGGGGCATGAACTGATGGCCAGACATTCTCCTTTAGGATTTTCTAGTAGAGAGAAGAATTCATGGTTCCAATAATGGCAAGTCGTCCATGTCCTGAACAACAAAGCAGCCCCAGACCATCAGACTACCAGCACCATGTTTGACTGTTGGCATGATCTTTTTATGAAATGCTGTATTAGTTTTATTCCAGATGTAACAGGACTCAAACTTTCCAAAAAGTTCACCTTTTGTCTCAAAAGTCTCAGGAGTCATCGAGATGTTTTTTGACACATGTGAGGCGACCTTTTGTGCTCTTTATGGTCAGCAGTGGTTTTCACCTTGGAACTCTTCCATGGATTCCATTTCTTTGCCCAGTCTTTTTCTTATTGTTGAATCATGAACACTGACTTTAACTGAAACAAGTGAGGCCTGCAGACTTTAGATATTGTTCTGTGTTCATTTTTGACCTCGTGGCTGAGTCTGTCATGTAATTTTGGTTCCAGCCACTCCTGGGAAAGTTCATCACTGTTCCAGGTTTTTTTTCCTTTTGTGGATTGGCTCTCAGTGTGGTTCAATAGAGTCCCAAAACCTTAGAAGTGGCTTTGTAACCCTTTCCATACTGATCGAGGAGGTCAATGATTTTGTTCTATTTCAGTGATTTCTTGATTCAACAGGACTGGCAGTGGCCTGGATGTGGCTAGTGAAATAGAACTCAGCATTCCAAAAATGTGGTTAATCACAGTTAATTCATGATTTAACAAAGGGAGGCAATTACTTTTTCACACAGGGCCAGGCAGGTTTGGATATTTTTTCCCCCCTTAAATGAAATCATTATTTAAAAATCTTTTTCATTTTGTATTTACTCTGGTTATCTTTGTGTAATATTAAAAATTGTTTGATGACCTGAAACAAGTGATACACATATGCAAAAAAAACTAAGAAATCAGGGAGGGGGAAAATACTTTTTCACAGCACTGTATGTACTGTGATTTCAGCTGTGTACTGCATAACCCCAGAGCTGATATTTCAGCAAAGAAAGAAATCCTCACAGCATTACAGGTGTGGCATATGGCTCAGATTTCATATCTCACTGCCACATTCAAACTTCACATTGTTCAGTTTAGGCTCGTCATACATGACAATTTGTTGCAATTACACTCTGTAATTTAGAAAAAAAATAGAAAAACACATGTCAGTTATGCATGATTACCGGTCATATGCGGGGTGGGGTGGGGGGGGGGGGGGGGGGGGGGGTGGATTGATTCTAGGCCTGACTGTGCAGATACCAAACTTCTTCTTTTTTAAAATTGTGCTTTGTTACACTCTCATATCTGCAGTTAAAGTTATTGATATTTCACAGAGGACTGATTAAAACAAAATATTTGAAGGTTAACTTTCTTTGACTTGCCTGCCTGAAATTCCAGTGGGGAAAAAACTGTCTGATTACAGTTCATAGTACTGATATAAAATTGGCAAAATTTGTCTTTAAAAACAACTCATTCAGCTGCATGCTGTATCTGCATTCAGCTTAGTGCCAACTCTGCACCCAAGGTAAGAGAATCTCAGACTTCTTATAGACAGGCTCCATACTCCATATACTGCTGGCTGGTTTAAACTCTAACAATGCATCAAATTTTATGAGCTCATCAAACGTTCCATGTGTAAAATCTTATTCTGCACAGTTACTGGTTACTGGCCGAACCACAGTGCCTTCAGATAAACGTGAGGCATCACAACCTCTGAAAAGAAGTAAAATATGATGTTTGGTAAAATGTTGAAGTTAATTACTAGAACACCATACATATACTGCAATTCTTGTACTATTACTACCACAGTAACCCTGACAAGTATTTGGAAACTTCAATATGGTTCATAGAGTAATTTCCCACTGTGTAGCCATGGAGAAATAAATTCTAGACAGATGTAAATAAATACTTTCTGTGAAAACAATCATTTAAAAAAAGAGTAGTGATAACTTGACTAAGCATGAACACACTCCCCTAAGGGAACATTTCTGGAAAAGCTCTGAATATCAGGCATAGTGTAACTTGTCCATTCCTGTTGTGATGAACTACGGTACAAAGGGGGCACAGACAGATCCTAAAAGATCAGAAAAATTTTGGACTGCATGATTGTGAGTAAAAACAAGAAAGACCTTTTATAAACTGCCAAGAGAGCAGTACTGCAGAAACCACTCTGACTCACACAATGGAAGAGCTAGGATTAAAGCTGCACGCAAAGAAAGACAGCCACTTCTGGGGACAGGTTATATTTTTAGAAGAGTCCAAAATTAAAATACATCTGATGGTGGAAAGTTTGCGTGCAGAAGGTTAGACCTGTGACAAGTTTGTGCTAAGGGTATGGCAAAGCAGGAAGGTGGGAACATCAGAGTGCGGGGCTGTTTTTCTGGCAATCGCGCAGGTGAGTTCGGATTTACTGACGGAAAAATGAACTCTGAAGTGTGCAGAAGTATTTTTGGTTACAAACTTAAAGAAATCAGAAAAAAATAACTCAAGCGACAGAAATAGATCCTTCAGCAGGATAAGGATCTAAACCACACTAGCTGCCTGTTAAGATAATATTTTGCCCAGGAGAAAATCAAACTCTCAGAAAAGCCCTCGAAGATCTTGATCGAAATCATACGAGCACCTATGGAAAGCTATGGTGGAAAAAAAAAAAGAAAGCCTCTGAGCAAGGATGACAAACCGAAAGCTTTGATGGCTGAATCCATGTCCAAATGTTAAACAGTCCTTCAAGCCAATGGATGAAAAATAGAAAAAAAAAAGTGATCTTTACTGAACCCATTATCAGGTGTCCAGATACTTTTCAAATATTGTGTATGTGCTATCTTTTGAATATTTACCGCAATGTTTGAGGGTTTTTTTTATGTATTTTAAATTGTCTTTAAATGTTTTGTGGGCCACTGTATATACTAAGAAAACAATCACTTTTTTAAAAAAATTATTAAAAAGTATTTTTCATCACACAATGCCTACAATTAATCTGTTCTTTTATAATTTCTTATCTATTGAAAGCACTTGTACCCATACTGTACAAAAGCACAGACACACATGCATGCATTCTCAGCGAAAGACTTCTATGATGCCCAATGTACAAAATGTAATTGAGATATGTTTTGGAGGAGCTAGTTACATTTCCAATTAGCGGCACAGCTGCAGAGCAGGGGAGATAAAGGAGTCCCTTCAATTTTCTTTAATCAGATGTTAGAACACAAAGGCTCAGATAAGGATTATTTCTAAGACGATTGAGCGATGACAGGCTGTGTGTAATGTGTATTTGCAGCATTATGTGTGCTTATTAACCGTAATCTATAGACTTCCTGAGGGCTTTAGACTATGGTGCCTTATAAGGCACCCTAACAAAATCATGGGAGGCAAATACTTACAAATAACAACCACTCTGAACCCACAGCTACAGTTTCATAAAGAGATAATCTTTTCAGTTTAACATAAAGCATAAATTCACCGCAGCTACTCTCTAAAGGTTGCTGCCTCTTGTTTTGCCTTGAGCAAACTCTTTTCCATCCTATCCAGGCTGGGAGTGATGAGCCCTGTTTTCCAGATTGAGGTGAGAGAAGGGTTGGTCTCCTGCCTCTAGCACCATCTGCTGCAAAGAGCCACTTTTAGACATGCTGAATAGACAATACTGTACTTGCAAACACAGGTGGTGATTATCAGAGCCATGACATCATCAATACAGACAGAGCAGAGGGGTGTTCAGGTCTTTTAGAGATGACTGGATAAACCAGATTTGCCCATTCAAAAGGATCCACAAAGAACAACAACAACAACCAAAAAAAAAATCCAATCTCCTATCTTGAATGACTGCAGATGTGTTTTAAATCCAGCAGTCTCACATTTAGTAGGTCACTTTTTTTGGTACTACTGAAAAGACCCCCAGATTCATCTTGTTCAGGAAGGACACTTGTTTCTGTAACAAGGCATGCCATCATTAATGGCGTTCCTCAGAGTTCTCAACATGGTCCTCTCTTTTTTAATAAGCTAGCTTCATTCAGCCACATTAAATGTGTGTAAATTTTCATAGTTTTGCATCTCGTGCCAGCACATATGACTATAGAATATTAGAATTTGAATGTGTAGCCCAAATTACTTACAATTATGCATGCTGATTAATGTTTATATAGCATTTTTCTAATTTTAGTGACCACTCAAAGCTCCTTAGATAACAAGTCACATTTTAAACATACATTCATACAGTGCTTTATTCTATACAATTCAAGCACTTAGAGTTATGTAAAAATTAAAGTTTTCACATGAATCTACGCAGTCCTGTGAAAAACTAAGTACACCTCATAATTCAACAGCTTGTAGAAGCACCACTAGCAGCAATACCTTGAAGTAGTTGTTTTCTGTATAGTTTTATCAGTTTCTCACATTGTTGTGGTGGAATTTTGGCCCACTCTTCTTATAAAGTTGCTTCAGTTCATTGAAACTTGCAGCCATTTGTTTATACACAGCTCTCTTAAGGTTCCACCACAGCATTTCAATCAGTTTGAGGTCTAGACTTTGACTGGGTCATTGCAATACCTTTATTCTTTCCTTTTCACCCATTCTGTTGAAGATTTGCTGCTCTGCTTGGGCTCGCTGGCCTGTTGCACGACCCAGGGCCAAGCTTTAGCTGTCAAGCAGATGGCCTCAAATTTGACTCAAGAATATTTCGATAAACAAAGGTGTTCAGGGTTGACTCAATGATTGCAAGGTGCCCAGGTCCTGTGGCTGCAAAATAAGCCCAAATCATCACTCCTCCAGCACCATGCTTGACAGTTGGTATGAGGTGTTTGTACTGATATGCTGTGTTTGTTTGTTGCCAGATGTGATCTTGTGCATTATGGCCAAACATCTCCACCTTGGTTTCCATCTTCCCAAATGACATCTATTGACATCTAGTGGATTGCTCTGATGCAACTTTTAAAACCTGCTATATTCTTTTTAGAGAGAAGATGCTTTCTCCTGGAAACCTTTCCAAACAACTTATAGTTGTTCAGTCTTTTTCTAATAGTGATGTCAAGAACTTTAACATTTAACATGCTAACTGAGGTCTGTAGAGCCTGAAATGGAGCTCTTGGATTTTTACAATTTCTCCGAGTAGCACATTCATCTCTTGGGATAAATGTGCTGGGACATTGTTTGGAAATGGGCTTATAACACTTCCCAGACTGATGGGCAGCATCAATTGTTTCTCTAGGACCATTGCCGATGTCTTTCCTCTTTGGCATTGTGCTAATGCACACCTGAATGCTCCAGACCAGAAAACTACCTAAACTTCTGCATTTATAGAGGTGCTCACACTTCCTGATGATCAATTACTTAAGTGCATTTGATGAGCTGAACCTGGCTGTTACTTACCCTCTTAATTCCTATGAAAGAAGCAAGAGTGTTTTTGTGCAGGACTGCATAAGATCCTGTGAAAACTCTCTTTTTCACAGGAATGCACTCTGCCTTACCCATTTAGAATCACCTAGTAACCTAACATGCATATATTTGGACTGTGGGAGGAAGCCGGAGTACTCAGAGGAAACCCACGCAGACACAAGGAGAACATGAAAACTCCAAGCAGAAGGGTCCCAGCTGGGGTTTGAAACAGGAACTTTCTTGCTGTGAGGCCACAGTGCTAACCACTGAAATACTGTACTGATGAAAGAGAACGCACATTTTAAAAGGGACTTAAATCTTAAAACAACAGCAAGAATACTGAACCTAAGTCAAAAAGTTTGTGTATCATGATACACAATAATTTTATTGTTAGGTTGCCAAGGCACCTTTAAAAAGCTGTCAAAGCTCAGGTCAAATGGATTTGGAAAGAACTCTCCCAATCATTTCCTGTGCTGTACTGAGGGAGCCTTCTATTACTTTTCTTTTTTTCTTTTTCTTTTTTTTTCTATTACTTTTACTTTTCACAGCCAACATTCACACCCACTTCAGGTTATGCCTGGCCAACTGTCTCAGAAAAAAAAAAAAACAGTTTGAACTGCCTGAAAAGTGTGTGAAAAGTGTGGCCTTATCCACATATTTACCCAACATGCTTTTCAGTGCAACTCTAAAAATTTGTGCTGAGCCATTCACTCAAGTACTTGTCAGGATGTTACATGTAAAAATAAGCCTGAAAATTATCTGCAAAATACATTTGCTTATTACATTTTATTACTGCCTGGAACATCAGAAAAATAGTAAACCACACTAAAATCGAATGATGAAAATACTTTGTAAATCAGATTTTTTTATTATTATTTTATGGCATTATTAAATATCTTTTAGTATTATTATTTATTTCTTTATTTTTGCTTGTTTGTTTTGATCTCAGTGAACATGTCTATATCAATAAGCCTGCAATTTTTTTTCACCTAAAATGACAGTTTCCATGTTCTCTACTACTAGTTCAGTCCTCATATAACCAGATATATATGAGGGTATACGTCACAGGGGGGTATGGTTTGTGGCTCAGCTGTAGGAGGGGGAGAGGTGGGGTAAGATGGCTGAGGTTATGGCATCAGTTGGGGAGAGCGGCACACCTGGCACGCATTTTCTAATTAGCCTCTCCCCATATAGCAGAAGCGGGACCAGAGGATAAGGAGTTTGACAGACTAAGCATGGGAGCAGGATGCTCTGAAGCTGGGCAGCTATAAAGCATTTTCGTGTGTGTGTGTGTGTGATAAAAGTGTGAGCAATAATCACGCCGCTCTCTGTGGTTACTGAGGAATACCTGCTACAGTATATTAGTATGATTTGTTTATATCAGTGAGCGTCCTTCGGAGAAAGCACATTAACAGCCATTCTAGCCTGTTTGCTTTGCTCTCCTGCTGTCCCTGACAGAACTGATTTAAAAATTTTACTATGAGTTTACAGGGCTCTGAACAGTTTAGCACCTCCATGTTAAGATAACTCAAAAAGTAGCAACATACAACTGTTGGGCGGCATATTTCAGTTTCATAATGTTTCTGAACTGTTTCCATAAAAACACACAATAAAGCACTAAATGTCCAGCACGTGTTAAAAACTTCATCCTCACATTGGCTTAAGACAGAAACAACATATGACTGGAGAGAAAAAAAATGCCTTTCGAGCTCTTAGATCAGAGCAGCAGCCCAACCTTTGAACCCAGGAATGGGAAAAAGCCAGCCTCAGAGGGAGGGGGGCTGTTGACTGAGGGGAGAGGCAGGGCTGCGGTAAGTGGGATCTGAGGTGGGAGTTTCCGTGTCAGCGGGCTCATCTTACAGCCTCCCTGATGGACGATGGTGATGTCCCCCAGGGTCCAGATGGGATTCAGTGGTCAGCTCGGTGACAGCTGGTGAAGGGTGGTCAGGCTCATGCATAATGGAGGCACAGCAGACCACACCACAACCTGACTGCTGCACTGATGTGAAAGTAGTTCCATCTCAGTGTCAATACTGCAGGGTTACTGGAATATTAACTGCTGTCTAAACTCTGCTATCAGGACAGGCATTTTCCATTCATCTAAGTCCTGATTGAAATTTACCTCTTCTTAAGATCTAATTTTTATTATTTTCATATTTTCATTCTATGGCCAGTCAGTATGGGCCATCGCAAAAAAAAAAAAAAAAAAGGCAAAGAGGTTAAAGCTGTATGAAGCCAGGACAGTGAACCTGAAAATTTGCACGATAGGAAACCACAAATATAATCTGCAAAAATATTAAGAAAGACACGGTATACACATATCTTAAGTTGACATGCAGAACATGTTAGAAAACAACTGTATATTTCACATCAGGGAAGAATTACTGATGTGCATTCGCTGACAGTTATGCTTGTATCCACATGATAAATCTAAGTCCAATATGCATGTCCCCTAACTCCAGAAACTGTTTTAGGGGCTAAATGGTCCACGTCACCCACCAGCAAGTTGCTAACGTTGTCTCTCTGCCATCTGGTGCTGAGAAGGTAATGTAAAGTGCATTCATCAGAGCTATAAACTGAAAACAGCTCCCTGCTGCTGCAGAAAACAACGCCTATGAGCCAAAACAGTAAAACTGAAGTTGTAAAACCAAAACAATGAGCTTAGAGACTCTAAAATGCTCAGTAGAGTCATAACGGGAACTGCAGAGATGTTCTATTTCCCTGTGGGATCGTCACTACAAGTGAAGACTTTTACAGTATAGTCAGTTGGCCTATTGTAAATACAAACACATTGATTATGGGCATTTTAGGTGATCCAAAATGTAGATTGGATAACAAGAAGGACACTTTGTTAAACTACACTGCTCAAAAAATTAAGGCAACACTTAAACAACACAATATAACTCCAAGTAAATCAAACTTCTGTGAAATCAAACTGTCCACTTAGGAAGCAACACTGATTGACAATCAATTTCACATGCTGTTGTGCAAATGGAATAGACAACAGGTGGAAATTATTGGCAATTAGCAAGACACACTCAATAAAGGAGTGGTTCTGCAGGTGGGGACCACAGACCACTTCTCAGTATCTATGCTTTCTGGCTGATGTTTTGGTCACTTTTGAATGTTGGTGGTGCTTTCACACTCGTGGTAGCATGAGACCGACTCTACAACCCACACAAGTGGCTCAGGTAGTGCAGCTCCTCCAGGATGGCACATCAATGCGAGCTGTGGCAAGAAGGTTTGCTGTGTCTGTCAGCATAGTGTCCAGAGGCTGGAGGTGCTACCAGTACACCAGGAGATGTGGAGGAGGCCGTAGGAGGGCAACAACCCAGCAGCAGGACCGCTACCTCCGCCTTTGTGCAAGGAGGAACAGGAGGAGCACTGCCAGAGCCCTGCAAAATGACCTCCAGCAGGCCACAAATGTGCATGTATCTGCACAAACGGTTAGAAACCGACTCCATGAGGATGGTATGAGGGCCCAACGTCCACATATGGGGGTTGTGCTCACAGCCGCTTGGCATTTGCCAGAGAACACCAGGATTGGCAAATTCGCCACTGGCGCCCTGTGCTCTTCACAGATGAAAGCAGGTTCACACTGAGCACATGTGTCAGATGTGACAGAGTCTGGAGACGCCGTGGAGAGCGATCTGCTGCCTGCAACATCCTTCAGCATGACCGGTTTGGCAGTGGGTCAGTAATGGTGTGGGGTGGCATTTCTTTGGAGGGCCACACAGCCCTCCATGTGCTCGCCAGAGGTAGCATGACTGCCATTAGATACCGAAGATGAGACCCTCAGACCCCTTGTGAGACCATATGCTGGTGCGGTTGGCCCTGGGTTCCTCCTAATGCAGGACAATGCTAGACCTCATGTGGCTGAAATGTGTCAGCAGTTCCCGCAAGATGAAGGCATTGAAGCTATGGATTGGCCCGCCAGTTCCCCAGACCTGAATCCGATTGAGCACATCTGGGACATCATGTCTCGCTCTATCCATCAGCGTCACATTGCACCACAGACTGTCCAGGAGTTGGCGGATGCTTTAGTCCAGGTCTGGGAGGAGATCTCTCAGGAGACCATCCGCCACCTCATCAGGAGCATGCCCAGGCATTGTAGGGAGGTCATACAGGCACATGGAGACCACACACAATACTGAGCCTCATTTTGACTTGTTTTAAGGACATTACATCAAAGTTGGATCAGCGTGTAGTGTGTTTTTCCACTTGAATTTTGTGTGTGACTCCATTGGTTAATAAATTTGATTTCCATTGATGATTTTTGTGTGATTTTGTTGTCAGCACATTCAACTTTGTACAGAACAAAGTATTCAATGAGAATATTTCATTCATTCAGATCTAGGATGTGTTATTTGAGTGTTCCCTTTATTTTTTGAGCAGTGTGTATATATATATATATATATACACAGTATGTGTTTTACTTTCTGTACAGAGGCAAGTGCAATTAACACATTTTAGTCCAATGCATACTGGATGGGAGAAGAAGTCACGTCTCTGTATTTCCAGCTGCTAGTAAAAAACTGAAAACTGCCACGAAGCTGCAATGGGGTGGGATGCAGCACCAACAGAATAAAAAAATAAAGGTTGGAATCATCATATCCTGAGTATTGCAATAACATATCTTGTGATTTATCACCTTTTTTTTTTTTCAACTGCAAACTATGCCTTCAAAGTTAAACTTTGTCAGTATCTGTTTTATCCAATAAGATAAAGTTAGCTCGCTTCACTCTCGCAACACTGTCACTAAAATCTGCCATAAATGTTGGAGTCAGTCTGCTACCAGTCCATGATTGAATGGGGTCAAGTTAGCAATTGCATGCAATCTGTTTCTGATAATACTGTATAGCAATTCACTGTAATAAAATCATCAAAAATCACGTCTATTGCTGTCTACATAGACAGAAAATCACATTTAACAGAAATTCACATTTAGCTATTACAGTTGCGCTCACCAACCTTAGATAGCAATTATTTGCAAACCTTCAAAAATCTCTCTGAGAGTGATGCAGTCAGACTGCAACTGTTAGCAGAAAGGTTGCCGGCTATCAGGCAACTTCTCACCTTGTAATCAAAAGTGGTTGTGAGTGTGTAACCCTCAAGCTCTGGACAACCATTTACTCACCACAAGTTGCAATCAGTCGCAGAATGTGAAAAAACTCAACACAATCACCAGGCAGCCAATGATGTTTTTGCAGATGCAAGGAGGTTGCTGTCCTATTTTTGCTAGTGTGACTGAGCCATTAGCTCACCCTGAATTAGGAGGCAGTGTGTTCAGTGTTGGATTGTTTTTTTTGGTTGAGCCAATTTAATTCGAGTTTGCTTGACTAATGTTATCCTAGGATGGTGGTGCATGAGATGAGCCTTCTTATTCATAGTATTTTATTTAATAAAATATCAATATTTGGTGTCCCTGTATTGATACAATATCACCATGCAAAATATTACAATACTATGCACTGATTCCCCACATCCACCCTAAGTAAAGAATATTTTAAGCTGCTGAACCAAAAACAACAAAAAACAAAAATTGAGCCTTTCATCAGGACACAAAATGGACACAAGCAATAAGATGTGAATCATCAGCATGAAAAATGGAACAACTGGGATCCTGATGCTTAGTTGGTTTTGCCTATTTGTGTAGTAAGCACTTTCACTGATAAACCAAATATCCAAATGCCAATATTAGACTACCATAATTCTGAAAGTTGAGCAAAAGCATTTTGACAGCAGGAATGTGGATGATTCAGAAACCTTTGAGTAACTTAATGTTTCCAAGTGCCTTAGCCGACAGCCCACAGTTAATTCGATAAAGATACTAAAATAATACTTGTGAAATCCAATGTTGTTTGCTGGGTTACATTTTTTTGTTAGCGATTCAGGCCTTGGTTGCATATTGTAGGGGCAACTGTTTCTCCTCTGGTGTGCATGATTTTGAGCCCTGTCTTTTTGCTTCTCTGTATTTTTTTGTGTTATTTATTTTGACTTTAGGTCTGTCTGAACTCTAGGTTTTATCTCACTGCAAAATGAGAAGAAATTAAAACTGCATTATGATGGATGTTACAGTTTGGGTAATAACTTTCTCACCTTCCATTTTTGCTTCCAAATCATTTTTGTCTGCCCTGGGGTTTTGTTTAAAACCTATCTGATTAGCTGATGGCTCATGTGTATTCTCCTGGTGGGCTTCTTTTTAATGCTGAATTTCCACATCTCAGCAATGACATTTAGCAAAAATAAGACCTAGTTTGCATACAACTGGGATCTGCCTTTAAGAAACCTCACTAGATAGACTTTTCTAGGTGTGAGCAGCTTACTTCCTGTCATAGCTTCCTACTTTTAGCACTGGCAAGTCCTCGCTTGTCAGTGTTTGGAGAAATCAGTGCTACTAGCTATTCTGTTGCCAATGGACACACTGCAGTACATCACCTCAATCAGTCATCCCAGCCCTTGTAGGCAGCCACCACTATGAGCGACCCGACCCCCATGCCCGATACAGCAGCAGGAAAGTGCTTACCTAGAAGAAAAGACAGAGAGCACATTAAATCAGTGAGCATAATAATCTAGTGAGCACTAGACTCGCTTTCACAGATTAGCCAATCTCTTCTCTGCACAGTGCACTGCCACAGAGATTTAACCCTCTCTACCTCCAATTGAAATGGAGAGAGGGGAGATTATCCCATGTATTCTGGTGCTCAGCATTTTATGTGCCTAAATGCAGGCAGCAATGAAGGTCAATGCATGCGAGTGTTTTTCAAGGAACAAGTGTACTTCATCAAAAACACGTTGACACTTTTCAGCAGAAATGGAGCCAAGAATGTAGGTCTGCTGTCTTTTATTTTTGAATATTCACACAGCAAAAGCCCAGGAAGTGAAAAGCAAAGGGGGAGGGGACAAAAAAAGCAAGTTTTTGGGGATTTCATGCTGTAGCCTGGGAGGGATTGAGCCCTGTATTCAGTCCACGGGCCTGTGTGAAGTGTTTTTCACTCAGCTCGATCAAAAGACAAGAATGTCTTCCAACGCCGGATGTTACATCACACAGCTTGATTCTTCACACTCTCTTATCCATTTCTCTGCTTATTTGTACCCTTTTTATTCCAGGGATTCACAACCCCTCCACCGAGCCAAGTAGGCACACAAACAAGGCAAATGAACAATCAGAGGACGGAAGCTGCACAACTTCTGAGAGAAAATAAATGGAGATGCATGTAGTGTGTGTGAAAGACTTCAGTGAACTGGATCTTGATCAATCAAGTACCTACTACTGACATAATGTAGTAGGGGAAAACACAGAAAGCCCAGTTATGTATTATGGTTATGAGACAACAAAATGCAAACCAGGATTTGCCTCTCTTAAATCCTACTTTATAAAAGACACTGAAATCAGGGGTAACATTTTACATTAACACCCCATTAGAAATCATAAGCAGTATAAAGATTTGTAATAAACAAGTAGTATCAAGCTCTATTTTTTTGATAGGACATAGAATATTTTCAGTTTTGGCATCCTGGTTGTAGAAAACAAGACATCTAATATCATTATCACATTGAAACAAATGCACAAAATTTGAACATAAAGCACCCGGTATCCTGAACACCTATAAATCTGACAGGCAAAACAAAAGACTGTTCAACTATTCAAAACTTCTGAACAGGGACCTTTCAGTAGTTTCTGGTAGGTCAAATGATTTATTGTGCATTTATCGATAATCACATGTCGCAGCCCAAAATCATACTTACTTTGCTGACAGAGTCTGAAAAATAACTGAAAATAGAAAATCTGAAGAAATGTTGTGCACTAAAGTACAAGAACTCCTACTTACATGTGGTGGTAAATAAATTAATAAGTGTGGATGCTAGAAAGTGTGGATTAGAATTTAATCAACACAATGTAACAACAGAAAGGCGTGCATTAGCAAATATAAGAGCACAACATTGCCGTTAGCTTTGAACTATGACTGACAGCAGAGGCAGGTTAGCCTGGTGCCCTGGTGGCTGATCTGGTCTCATCATTAAAAACAACCTCCACCCTTCTGTCCATTGGACTATGAACCCCAGATGCTTCAGAGATGTCTTTTTTTTTTTTTTAATTGGCTGAGCTGTGACAGCCAATAGAGCAGGACAAAGATCGACTCACGCTGAAAGTATAGTCCACACAAAGCCTGGGAGACACGAGGGCCAAAGCACACTGTCTAGACTAGTACTGATAATCAGTCAAAATGCATCGGTGGGTCAATGGATAGGAGGAGTTCAAGGTTGTCCACCTGAGTGTGTCTCCCTTGGTGGGACATGGCAACTGCCCATTCAATAGAATTAGGCCCAGGTTTCTGTGAGCTCTGAAAAAAACACAATCTCAAGAGCAAAGCAGCTTTTCACATTTTATTTACTCTTAAATAATGAGATATCTATCCAGCGATTTCTGCTGTAAAGCCTCGGAGTAAGTAAGTTATCAGTACAGAGATAATAGTAAGTTCATTCTAGCACTTACAACTGTAGTTTTACTACTCTCTAAGCTTCACAGAGCTGCTCTTTCACTGTTGTTCTGAAAGCCTTGATGCAACAACCAGGAAGGACACACTCATTTCCCAGCCTTGAAAAGTGTCAGGTTCAAAGATCGTTTCCAGTTTTACAAAGAGCTCTGAGCCATGAATTAGCAAGAGGGACCTGATCTGCTGAGCAAGGTCAAAACTTTAACAAACTTACACAAATGTAGATAGAGAGAGGTTATCCAGCCAGTGCCCACTCTTACAATACGCAGCATTAATGGCAAGATAGTTCACAGAATTGGGAGATAAGATAATGCAAAAAAGAAGAAAAAAAAAAACAGACTTCCTGCCATCTCAGATGATTCTATTATTAATATAGTTGTAGTTAATTCATATTTGTGGGTATTATTAAGAGAAAATGCAGATAAACAAGCACCAAATCTGGCAGCATAAATGCAACGATCTTTGTAGGAGGTAAAAAATAATGCATAACTGTGAAAAAAAGGTCAGTCTTTGTTTTTCTTTTCCTGGTTGATATGAAATTGTGTGTGTGTGTTTGTTTTTAAGGTATTTTTATTCTGAAATAACTATGTCATCTATAGATTAAAAAAAAAGTCAGAAATCTATACACTGCTATATTATGTTAAAGTGCTTTACATTATTTTCACATATCCAAGACTTAACACATGCAGAAACACCTCTTTTAAAAGGCTCTATCATCATCTTCAAGTCATTATAAATGAGGAGTCCCTCGATATCTTCATTTGTCTATCAATAGAAAAAGAATAGCAGTCTGTTCTTTCTTTGCACCCACCGATCAATGTGAAAACTGCTGCAGTGTCACAGACATGTGAATAGTTTCATCTCCAGATAATTTATGCGAAACACCAAATGACTATTCAATTAAAGAGCAAGAGTTTGTCAGCTAAGACCATTGATTAACAATAAATCCACTGATTAAATAATTAACCTCAAACCCAGAGTAATTACTTAATCACTCTGGGTGACACCTCTAGCTGTGTTATGTTTCTGCTGTTTCAAAGTTACATATTTACTATTTAATCAATATGATATGCCAGTTTGTGAGTGAAGCCACACACGGCAGCAGACCTGCAGTCTGGATAAGCTGACACTCTGGTAGGGAGCAGCATTCAATTGAAGTTAAAAGAAAAGTGGATATTTCCTCAGGCGGTGTTACGCAAAACAAGCCTCTGAAGCCATCGATACTGCCCTCCGTTTTGAACTGAAGACTTTGTGCTTGCCCATGGTTGTCAATCCGCAGCACACGCTAACAATTTGCGCCTGTGTCAAAAACAAATACATGAAGAGAGAGAGAGAAAAAAAAAATAAAAAATAGTCCAAAGCTGCATAATTTCAGAGAAACGCGAGGGCATGGAGTCAGTACTGAGTGGCATGGGCAAGATGGCACTTGTGGGCACAGTGCAGCATTTTAAACGACTAAAGCGGCTTCATTATTTTAGAAGGTCTGTTCCCAAGAGCTGCAGCTCCCTGTGGATTGCATCAGTGTCAGGTCATCATCCGTGACAGCAAACTGCCTCTGCTGAAGACAGCAAAATGCACCTCCAGTAAACACACGGCAATGACAACGTGTCCTGTGGTTTTATCTAAAAAATTCAGCATCTTCTGACAATGAAGTTAGACCACATCAATTATCAATTACACTTAATGGTAGAGGAGAAATTGAATTAAAACAGAGTCATGGCTGACCACAGGATACGAAGAGATATTGTTCTTGGCAACCGCATTTTATTCATTCATCATTGACGTAAAGGTAATAGGACTTCAGAGCTGTACTAATGACCAACGACAGCCTCTCTGTAAAATAGATGAAAGGTGTGCCATTATGGGGTGGACTCATGAGAGGAGAGGCCATGCGGCTAATGACTCATTAGAGACATCTATAGCCAGACAGGCTGGGAGCCAAAAGGCCAGGAGTCCTTTTTAAAGACTCAATACCCCAGCTGACACTAATTGTAGCCGTCAGGATAGCATGGATTTTCATCGCAGATAATAACAGTCTGGTCCCCTGACACATCTTGGCCTGTTACCCACGAATGGCATTGCCCAGATCTGCGAGATCTACTCAACAGTGTCTCCTACCCTAAAGAGTTGGTGCACAACAAAACCGCCATAAAACAGCAAGTACCCAGTGCAGTAATGATGGCTTTATATCTGATAAAATGGTAAATACGAACCATCCGAGAGTGAGATGCAGCAAAGAGGGTGCCTTAAAAAGAAACGCCAGCAAGAGTGATTTTCAATATTCTCGTTGCATCATTCAGCTGCTGCAAGCACCTGCAGCGTTGAGCAGACACATCTCTCATTTGGACAGAGGCAAAGCGAGATGTTTTATGGTCTAGTCATACTCCCTGTCACTGTGCTAATGTGATTCAGTTCCAAAACAGTCAGAGGAAATGAGAAAAGCCACTCTTTCCCACCCTTGTAGCACTCAGACATGATACACATGGGGCTTTACACTGCTAGCAGGAGGAAAAAAAATTATAAAAACCTTTCATGATACATTGGAATAAGGGGAAGAGAGACACTTACCACCGAGTGCAGCAGCAGCATGATATTCTTGATGATAGATTTGAATGTTAGAGTAGAAACTGTGAAGGAAAGATTGGTAGCAGTTCATTACACTTCAAACTAAAAATGACTGGCAGCGACTTTCCCCTGGGCTTAGCATGGAACCAGAGCTGGAGCACTGTATTTTACAGACTATCGAACATGCTGGCGGTCAAAATACTTATCAGAAAAACATTGAGAAGAAGCCCTGTGTTTTTTTTTTTTTTTTTTTTTAAATTTTAAGTCTACATAATAGGTTTCACAGAAAGCATGAGGATATCAATTGGCCACACGGCCTGCCGTGTTCACTATTAGCCATTTAATAAATAGCTGCAGTCTATCCAAATGCAGGGAAAATGTTCTGACAGGGAATACAAATTCACTTTAAATGGGAAGTCGGTGTAAACCTTTGCAGCACTGTGACTGTGCAGTATGTATGTTTGACTGCTCATTTTTAACATATTTTCCATTAACCTCAACTGCAGAGAGCAGGCCTGTAGGCTATTTGAAATAAGCTTTCCATAAAAGAGAGATGACGACTTCTAATTTTCTAAGCATGTTAGACCAGATTTTTTTTAAACCCTGTTCCCTGATTTACACTTCTTTCATTTGTTTGCTGTTATTTGAAATGCAAAAAAAAAAAAAAAAAAAAAAAATGTCCTCATTGTCTACCTGCAGTTTTAGGGAATTTAGTGTACATTTTCTAAGCATGAAATCCACAAGCGCAACAATAGAGCCATATTATGCGCAACACTCTGCAACAGCTACACTGCTTTTTAATGTTTACTGAGTCAGTGATGCGATGAAATAACAGCTATGACCATAAATATAAACGAGGGAACGTTGCCACCATGCTGAAATTCAATTGTGCAGCCTTGAGCTGAGCATTTCCTCTGGTGCCAGCACGGTGTTTTGAAACTGGACATGAGTGGATCAGACTGAGAATCCAAGGGACACTGCACACTCACGTGGTAGTAACGTGTCACTCAAAAGGCACTGTGCTTTGCTGTCCTTTCTGACTGATTGGGAATGTAATTAAAAAACTAATATGATTATGTTTTGTTTTTTGTTTGTTTTATTTTAAAAAAAGGACTCAAAACTAGCGAGTGAGATCATGAATTCATTAGGAAAGTGTTTACTGAGGTCACAGATAAGTGAGCCAAAAAAGAGCATATTTTAATATAAATCTGACCTCTCGTCAATCATGTTGAAGGACAGGCAGGCAATGAATTAAAAAAAAAAAAGTAAATCCACTGTGGGTTGACGCTCTTGGCAAGAGCACAGCCAATGGGATAGTCGGCTTCCTGGAGCAGCATCTGTGCTTTCTCACACACCACTTCCAACAATCCCTACACTGACCAGACGTGTCAACTGATACAGAAAAATGGAGGCCTGGTCCCCTTAAAAGCCGAGATTGTGTAATTTGGTAGAAACAAACATCAGTTGCTCTGATGTCTGTGTGTTACACTTTACAAAAAGTCAGGCTACAAAACAAACAAGTACCCGGCGTCGGCTAAAAAAAAGCTGATGCTGGGTAGAACCCGAACTGTGTGCTATTGTGAAACAGCAGTGACCCCCTCTAGAAAAATATATTCCACATAATGCACCTTTAATTCATCAATTCTATGTCTTTGACCTGCAACTCCTGCTAATCATTATCAGTAAACTGTGATCTCTGTGTTTTCCAATTTATCCAGTGCAGTGGTTAGCACTGTTGCCCCCCCGTGACAGCTGGGAAAGGCTCCAGCCCGCCCACGACCCTGAGTGGTGAAGCAGAACTAAATTAGACCGTAACTATAATTCAATAAAATGTAAAGGAGATCTATTATGCTCATTTCCAGCTCAATATTTTTATTCTTGGACTTTACTAGAGTAGCTTTGAATGATTCACAGTTCAAAATAATCCCTATTTATATTATACTGGGCATTGGTGCAACACTTCAGTTTACCCACTCTCTGAAACAAACTGTTTTAGCTCCCTTCCCCTTCCCTGTAAGCCAGCTTTTCTATGATTGGCTCCCCACTGCAAACAGCACGTTTGAACAGCAGGTTGGTGGGACTGCTGTGCTCACAGCCAGAGCTATGTGCCTGAGATTACCAAATTAACGATATGAGCTCTTTCTGACATTGTTCAGAGCCAAAATTACAAAGTAGAATTACTTGCACATACAGTGATGTCAGTATTTGAAACTCCAGTCATGAATATAAGAATCCAACATTTTTTAGCCATTCAGATAATGTAGAAAAAGTTTGTTGAGTTACTTTATATTCGCCAATTTGAGTCCTGTTATAGTCGCCATTCAAAGATTTGCAATTTGCTTAGAAAGACTCGTAATTTGGACTGAATATACCTAAAAGCATCTCTACCTAAAAGAAGCACATGTGCCCTCATGATCGCTTAATAGATACACCGCACCACAGTTCTGTACTTTGCCTTTCTCTAAAGCAGTGCTCCAAAGTGGAGGAGACTTTGTGTCTATGAAATTGGGTGTGCTTGTTTTTTAAAAGGGCTTCCAACAGCGAATGAAACCCATGCTACCCCAGTCAACCACCTCAATGAGAGGAAACAAATCCATAACCACTGGCTTTAAAAGGCCACACGACCAACAAACCTTTTAAAAGACCAAAAGAGGTGTAAGCTGAGAAACAAAGGTCAATCTAATATGGACTTCTTTAATGATTGTTTCACTCTTTGACTAATTCCCAGAGGCAAAAGAAAGACAGAAGCACGGGAAGGGAATAAGGAAAGCTCCAGTTAGCTAGTCCACTCCCTGCTTCTCTCTGCGTGTTGAGAATGTGTTATGGCACAGCACTCACTGGGAATTTAACCAAGGTGAGATTATCTCATATCTATAAAGTGCTCTTCACCCAACTTTAAAATGACTCTTAAAGCTAATGTTCACAGTTTTCATAAATGTCTAAAGATGTGCCACTGTAATGATAACAGGGGCAAGGTAAGTCCTGCCTCACGTCTGCTATTACTAGGCTAATCTAACCTCCCCATGAGATTTTCTAGATTTAATTTAGGCATTTGGGGATGATGCTTGGCAGCGACAAGGGCCATCCATCTTCTCTTAACAGTCCCAATCTTTATAGAGGCTCCAGACTTCAGGTAGTGCATGTGATGGATAGCACCCCTGGCTGAGGACAGTCCATTAGCAGGAAGAGAAAACCACGAAGCAAAAGCCCAGTTACACTGTCTCAAGTGCAATTCAGACGTAGTGGCAGCTCTGTATACTGCATTACTAAAGAAAGAAAGAAAAAAACAACGTTTTAGAACAAACGTCCACCCCAGTTAACCATCCTAGCACTCCTCAAAGGTTCAGATCATTGAACTCCAACCCCGCAGAATTTAACTTCGACTGCCACAGAGCTCAGCAGCCTTTAAAGGCAAGCAGCTCAGCTCGACCCAGCAGTGGGAGTATTATTCTGATTTCAGGCGACAAACACAGAATAAGAGGAAACTTGGGGCGACTAGAGTGCATCCACTCTGTACTTCATTTTGAAGCTTCAATTGCGAAAAAAAAATCTAAGACGCGTTCAATAGTTTAGCCCTGAAATAGCAAAATAACACTTCTCAGCACCGACTGACAGAGCTCTTGATACAGTACGTTGATTGACAGCGTGCGACAGCTCAGTCAGTATTTGATATCAGTCAGAGTTAAAGTTTTTTATGAAGACAGACTGAAACTAGGTCTATATTTTGGAGTTCAGACGGATGTGTAGGAGGGAAAATAATATTTTCTGCCTGGAGGACCTAACCTTGAAGGTTTAAGACATATACTGCATTTTTTGTAACTGTTTAAAAACCCCTCAAGCATTAAATCTTGCTCAACTTTGAATTTATCACTGATGCTAATTTGTGCAACCAGAAATCTCTTTGACCTTGTACTGGCACTACTGGGATGATGTTACATAAACAGAAAATAAACAGAAAGCAAACTTTGCTAGTTAACAAGTTCACGTGAAGATGATGTGTTTTACTCCCCCCATGATGTCCAATTAAGAGCCGTGTTTATCAAAGGAGCTCTGCATCAGGGCTTTTTACAGGTACCCACCGCTGCTGCCACCACTTTTATCTGCGCAGACAGTAGGACACCGGTTCAAAACAAAAACATGGATCATGTATAAAGTAAAGGGGGGGGGGGGGGGGGGGGGGGGTGTCTCATGCATATTTGCAAAGACTTGTTTGTTAAATCACTTTGAGCAAACACAAAAACACTGTTTATCACACATTCATTTGGCATTATAGCAAGCTTCAGTGCATTTCAACTGAGTAAATAAAGGGAAGATAAAATGCAGTAATCCATCACAAATCATCTCAGGCCTCCTGTCATCTCACACAGCATGCTAGCCTGCCTCGGCTTTAATTAAGTTATTCTGGAACTGCTGACAACAAAATAAATAAAGAAATTGAAGGAAAATAGAGAAGAGTGTGAAGTGTGGGGAGTTTCTATGGAGACCTGAAGCATCTGGCTTGATCCCAATAATTTGTTCTCTGCTGTCTTCATCTCTTTTTCTGCCTCTCTCTCTCTTTGTCACAAGTTTCCACACAGAGAAACTCTCGTTCCTCACGCGCATACCCCCATGACGGCGCAGAGCTGGTACCTTTGATTACAGTCGCTGTCATCATTTCATCACACCCAGCCTAAATTCAAATTTAAGACGGCAATTTTGGTGCATTTTATTTAACTGTGATGTTCTGTTCGGGGCTCCTGGAGACCTGGCGCCCTCTGAAACTTCATATAAAACACATATTACAACTTCATACTTCTTCAATTTAACTAACTTTGAGAGAATCAAGCACAAATACAATTTTAGACTGTCACTGTTGAAAACCCCATCCCAAAGCAAGGATAAATATTGTGGATCTATGACAGTATGTTCATGAGAAAAGATCAAAGACAACAGACTGATGTGATACTGCAATCAAACAAAACCAGTATGCAAGGGATAACAGATAACAGTAAGTGCCCTCCCGCTATTTATATTGTGTACAGTAGTTGAGATATATTTCAATCTAGATAGTGCACAGCTGGATAGTGAATGGAATAAAGTGTCAAACTGTTAAACTGGGACTCAACTACAGCATTTAGTCTCACTTTGGACAATGAAGGAGCATCACCTTACAAAGCCTCCAGCTTATTCAAAGCAGTGATGGAAGAGGTCGTAACAGGCTCTCTACAGCCGATTTTAGGGACAGGGACAAAGGATGACAGATGGGTTAACTTTAAATTTGACCCCAAAGGATGTAAACTGTGGGGGGGGGGGGGTCGCTTATGAGTGGATCACTTGTGCCTTTGGACTTTTCTTGTATTTGATGCTTATGGTCTCCCGAACACACATATATATTTAAGTATTTAAATTGCAGTTGGCTATGATATTTTTCATTAAACTGTTAAACAACTTTTTTTGAGCCAATATGCCAAAAATCCTCAGGATCCAGTTTTTATTAATTTACTTGCTTCTTATATTTTAGTAAATTTGGCCGCTTTGTGTTTGGAGGTGTCTGTGGAGCAGAACTATCACTCTGAAGACATTACACGGGCTTCAGGAAATTAGAACTGGTGCTAGTATTTTTTTTACAATGAATAAGAAATTATTTTTTCTATTACTTGGGAAAATAATTGGCATGTTATGAGTAAAAATAATTGTTGCTGTCCTGCTCAAAAAAACGAAGACAACAGGGCGGGAATATGCGACCCTCTCATTCATGCAAATGAAATGGGTTCTCAGTGCACATACCTCTGGCAGAAAAAAAAAATGAAGTCTGCATTAGGGACCCCTTTGGCAGTACAGAAATCCTTGTGACTGCCAACCGCCTTTAAATCAGTCACAATTGTCCTTGTTACACCTGCATACAGCTTTTCAAAATAATTGACACTGGCAGGCAGGTTTTTCCAAACATCTAGAAGAAGCTATGACAGTTCTTATGTGGGTTTAGGCCATCTCAGTGTCTTCTGTCTCTTCGTATATTCACACACTGACTCAGCAATGTTGAGATCAGGGCTCTGCGGGGCCTAGACCATCTGTTGCAGGACTCCTTCAGGCTGGAGATACTTCTACGTGACTCTAACTGTATGTGTTGCATTGTGGTATTCCTGGAGAATGAATCTGGGGCTGATCAGAGGCTTCAGCAATGGTACTGCAAGATGCATAAGAATCTAAAAATTTCAAGTGCCTAATCTTTGCGTGGCATGGTAAAAAAAAATTTCTGTGTTGCTCCTTTTGCTTAAATTTTTGATTTTAATGCAACAATACACTGTGGCTCTCCTAACTACAGAGTACTATTTTTTCCCCCTAGAAAAGAAAACTGCAAAGACTATTAATATATGCTTTTAATGCTAAACAAGGTTATTTGAAATTATGAAAGGACACGTGTAAAGAAGAACTAAACTGTTGAAGTGGACCTTTAATGATTAAATAATGATATGAGGCATAAGGGTCTAAGACATAAACATTAATTACAAGTGTTTTTCTGTTTCTTCTTCAAATGGGAAAATCTGTTCAATAATTTATGAGTTTTTCTGCCCTCTCTCTTCCCATTGTCAGATTCTAAGCACCAAAGTTACGCCTGCATGAAAAGAAAGAGTGGGCACATGTCTAACATTAAGTAGATACCAGAAAATCATTTAGACTCATTCATGCTTTAAGATGCTTTGAGTCTAGAAAACTTTACATTTGGCATTCATATAAGTGTGAAAATGTTTCCTCACATGACAATGAGTGGGCACTTTGGCAGATTAGATTTTTTGAAATAAGACAAAGCAGAATGGAGGATTTCCTCATGGGAGGAGAAACCTTGGCTCATAACTCTATCCATTGTCTCCTAGTCTTTTATTTTCTTCTACTTCAACAGAGGGATAATCTGCTTCAAATGACACCATATTGTTGATAGCAGAGAGGCTTATTGTCCTCCTTTCATGTCTCTGATAAAAGACACAGAGAGCTACTGTTCCAGCCACCGGGATTGAGAAGAGAGTACCATTACACTTCCTCATCTCCATAAAGCCTCCATTCATCCATTTACCTCTCAGGACTCTGGGCCGCACCAGCCTGAAGGAAGAAGCAGTCGAGTGCAGAAAGCTGCTTCACTTTGCTCTGCTCAGTATGGCACCCAAGCAGGCTGATGTGCTGAGTAGTGACAGTCAGCAGATTTGCTTTGTTGTGCACTTTCATTTAGGCAACAAGGGGCTGCTTTCGTTAAGTGCAACTCACTGGGATGAAAGAATTAGAGTTGGCGAAGGCAAGCAACGTTAGTTTTACTCCATCACTTTGAAATCCTGGCTATAACCATCTGTCTAACTCACTCTGAAAATTCAAGCCAGCAGAACCAGGGACAGATTATTCATTTCAGCTCCAACTGTAGACGCAGCAATTTATTTATGAGGCTTATCTGCACCACTGATATAAAAAAAAAAAAAAGTTATCGCATTGACTATAAAGATTGCTTAATTGTCCTGTAGGGGAAATATCAGTGAAAACATTGCTGATGGGAACGTTGATCTTGCTGGGCAATTTTGCTGAGCATTTTAGCATCTCATTGTTAATGGGCGCTGAGCTCAAAGGAGGAAAAAAAAAAAAAATTGCACTTACAGTTGGAGAGCGTTAGAAGAGACGTGGTTTCTTTTTCTCCTACATAAAACTTATCTGAAAAACTCTAGAAAGCTGTCTGAAAAGAGTTCTCTACTTCAGTCCTGCATAAGAGCCAGATGGCTAAGCATCAGCAGGAAAGTCTGAAACCATGCAATGATTCCATACACACACACACACACACACACACACACACACACACACACACACACACACACACACACACACACACACACACACACACACCTGATGACCTGGCCGCCCACCTAAATGAAAGCCCCCCCCGACACACACACAAGCTGAGTAATATGTGTTTACAAAATAGAGCCCTTGAGAAACATAATGGCCGGCAAAAGCTTTTGTAAGCTCTGAAGTGAGGGGTGACTGACCCTCACTCGGCCATCTTCATTAAAGCCTCTGACAGACCAAAGACAGCTTTAGGTCAATACTGAAGCAGACCAAGGCTAAGCAGGATTCTCCCACACCACATCCAGAGCTGCGCGCGCACAAACTCACGCGCGAAATTCACACACGCTCTCATGCACATGCATTTGTTTATCGGGAAACAATGATCAGACATGCACACACTGTCAAAGTCTATTCTCACACTATAAAGGTCATATTCACAGGTGCAAGGATTGCCTAATTGCACATTTCATACAATCTTGAGTCTCTGAATGGAAACTGCTAAGGCATTTCTAAAGATAAAAAAGCAATAAGAGCTCACAATATTATGTTTCTCCCCAAACACATTTGGTGGAATCATTGCCATTCAAATTACACAGTATATTTTCCAGCTGATATACTTTAAACAAGATAATCATCAGCAGAGGGAAGTGGGGTAGAAATTTCATTGAGCAAACAATGATTATTTTATTCATAATCCAGGGGAAAAGAAATAGGGAGAATATCAGATGAGATGATTCAGGGTGAGGCGTGCTGAAAGCCACAGACGGGCCCATTTTCGCCAGCATCAACTACTGTCACATACTGCCGGAAATAAAAAGAAAACATTATCCCACAATCAATAAGATAAATGGGAGCAGTGAGACAGAAAACACATTTTAATGTAGAGCCGGACAATATGTTAATATTATTTTTATAATCTTTCCATATTACCGTCGCATGACAACATTTTCATATGGCGATACTTTATTTCACACTCTTCATGTGTAAATGAATGATAACACATTTTGCCAAAGTCTGTCACAGCGTGAGCTCCAAAACACTTCATAGCATATTGTAGAGTTTGTTTTTTTTTTTTCCATGTGTAAGATCTTTCACTCGTAAATCCACTTATTGAAACAAACATGCACTGCCAACACAAAAGCACCCTGTGGCTCAAAAAATATGCATAAATACAAGATTTGTCTTATGCCTAAGTTGTGACAATATTTTCAAAAAAAAAATGTATTACCCCATCTGCAAAACAGAGGACCACAGGGTGTGAGCTATCAAGTTTATTCTGAGGTTCCAGAAAAGAGGCAGTGAGCAGAGAGGCCACGCACAGTCACATCTGGCGCATGGATTCTTTACCCTACCGAGGTTGCAGAGGAAGTGTTACACTCCAGTTCACGTGTACTTTGTGGAAACAGAGGAGGCGAGGTTGGAAACCTACACAGGCAAGAGAACAGGGTGTCCAAGGCATTCTCATCACGGGACGTCAAATTGTTTTATCAGATGCCACCTTCATCTCAGTATGCACAAGGAGTCCTTTGGCGTTGATGCCCTGGCTATATCGGCCGCTTTCTGATAAGGGACGTGCTTTAAAGACTGACACAGCTCATATCAGGGAAGTGGAGCGGTGGCAGCAGTTTAAGTTGCAAGATTGTCAGCCCAGAGAGCACCGTTCATGTTCTGTAGGGAACCCTGTGATTTGAACTTTTCTCTTTTTTCCCATCCCGCTATTTTGTTGCATTTTTCAGACACATTTTATTTTTATTTTCACTCATTCCTTAGATTCAGCTACTACAAACTGTTTGATTAGGTCTAGAAAAAGACTGTGACAGACCTGTCTCCCTATTATGATGACATAAGGACACAGACACCAAAGGACACCGTACACCGTGAGCCTAAACACCCACGAAACAGTTTTGACAAAATGGCACTAAAGGATACTCGAGGCTGGGGTACCGGGACTGTTGGTTTGCCGAGTGGTTCTTCTGGGCACAAAGTCAAGCATTTTCAGTGACTACTGCCTCATCCGTGATATTCACAGATATCTTGGAACCTCAAAATTGCTTCTCTGCTTCTTAGCGATGATGTGGTTCTACTGGCTCCATCTGAGCATAATCTACAACACGCACACCATCACGGACTATATGATGGTGTGTGTAGAACACCATGTAGAACTTCAACAATTTACTCTATTGAACTCTAAATCAAGATATTTTAAATGATCACTGACAGGTGAAAAGTCATATTGTGGCACACTGCAAGATTATTGAAAAAGTGCATACACAAGCCTGGGACATCACCTTTTCAAAAGGAGTTTTGAGGGCATCACACTATATACAGTAGTGCATACTATGAATATCTTTGAGGGGGAAAATGATGTTTCATTTAATGTCAATGGCACCATTCTCAAAAGGGGCAACACTGAACGATCAATGGCTGCTTTCACTGGAGAACTGATAGGAAATAAATATTATACTAACTAATTAATCAAAAAGCTAAATGAGTAATAATGGTAGCTTCTTAAATTTGAATATTTCCCTATTTTCAGTCTCTTAGCACTGAAACTAAATATGCTTGAGTTTTGACACGTTTAACAGAAAAAAACAGGACATTTGAACTTAAAATACATCATTTATGGGCCAAGCAATTAACCTTTTAGAAAAACAATTTTCACATTATACATATAATGACTATGGAGGCCTGCTGTAAGCAAAAGGTTATAAGTCTAATACCTAGAGTGAATATATGTACTGTGCCACTAATTTACAGTCATAAATATTTTGTCTGAGCCATATTTTGTCCCGGCTATCCCAGCTGTCATAGGGCGAGAGCCAGGGTTCACCCTGTACAGATCACCAGCCTGTTGCAGGGCTAACACGGTGAGACAGACAACCATTCACACTCACATTCACACCTATGGGAAATTTAGAATCACCAGTTAACCTAACCCCACTAACTGCATGTCTTTGGACTGTGGGAGGAAACCAGAGAAAACCCACGCAGACGCGGGGAGAACATGCAAACTCCACACAGAACAGAAAAAAAAGACACTAATGAAAAAACAAACAAACATCATTTGATTTAATAATAATTTGAGTTTCCATTATGAGAAGAGATCATTTTTGGGTCCAAAGACACATTAGATCTAGCCTTGTGTACATTATAATGTGGACACCTTGACTTTAAGATCATGTTTAACTGGAATACATCTCTCAGGATTCGTTTAAGGACAACAACAACAAAAAAAACTTTCCTTTTAGAGAATTTATATGAAACCTGTGAACGCTTTTAAGGTTATCATTTGAAATGATAGAAGATGCTCAGCGTGATGCTCAGCATGATGGGCGAGGTGTGAAGTGAGTGAGAATTGATCTTTAGCTCTTGTCAGTATTAAAGATGTCAAAAACTATGGCTGAACTATGTTTAAATCTCTGACAGCTGTGAACCGCAGCTGCAAGTGTGAATGAAAAGCTTTGTACAAAAGTTTGCGATACTTTGTCTTATCAACAACACTTAAGCCACTGGGACTGTTGAGACATGAGAGGTCAGAGTGGTGGTCCTTTGGAAGTGTAGAATCCATATAGCACTTAATGAATGCAAACAAAGAGATATTCAAGTGTAAAAAGTTGTGCAGGCCTCATCAAATCTCAGGTGCTTTGTGCAGTGCCTGTAAAATGATTATAAAACCGGATGTTGTCAACAATATGTTCAACATTACCACAATTTTTTACCCAGGTGGGATGTCCAGGTTTCTTAAATGTGGCCCTTACTGCTTCTCCACTCTTGGTTTGACAGCTATGTGCCTCCAGTGATAGACAGGAAGTTACCAACCGCATCCTCTCAACTGCAAATGAGGAGCTTCACCGGTAAGGCATCACACATGCAGATGTTCAGGCTGCCCTCCATTATGTTTCTGACTCTTTAACGAACAGAGGGAGTTACTTCTGGGTCATTACTGATGAACAAGACCAAGGGTCTGCAGCCTCACGTAACGTTACCATGGCTGTACAGTACATACTGCTAAATGCTAATGTATGCGTGGTCACAGTAACAATGTTGATTTGCTGACATTTAGCAGCTGCAATCACTACATGTTAGCATGCTAAGACAGCTCAAAACCAAAGTACTGTTGAGGATGAATGTCTGTCATTTGCAGGTATCTGAATACGTGTATTCAAATTTAGACGTTGCACTCAGTGAAACTCACACGCAATCCATCCAACAGTTGTCAACCGTTTAATTATACTGAACGTCTCAACTTTGTGATGGCTCAAAGCGTGCTGCTAGGGTGTCCAAAAATCTTGTTTTTTAACACTTGATGGAAAGTGAGAACTGCAAAGTGCAGGCAAAATGACCTGCGCCGCTGCTCTTTTTCACTGTGCCTGCTCACCACAGGCACATTATGCTGCTATCAGTGTTGATGTTGTCTCCGTATTGGGATCAGTTCATCTCTAATTTTATAACACGTCTAATTATCTTCTGTTTCTGTAGGAGCGGGTCTGACGGTCCTTTGGTCACTGTAAGAGTTCTTTCATTTTAGTTGGAAATTCATTATTTATTATGTAATTTGCGTAGATGAACCTTTCTAATCAGGGTCTATTTAAAAACCTCCCATCCACTAGCACCGACAATTGCACTGCTTGGATCACACCAGTAATCAGACAACACTACTGCCAGAAACTGAACCTGGATCTGTGCAGAACTGAGCAAGTGTTCAGCCCACTACAAAAATCACAGAAGTGTTTGGAGCAGCTGAACGGTGGAGCTGATATTACTTTAAACATAACACATCAGAGAGATCAAACACACGATATGGATCTGCACACTGCAGGATGGGTCAGTATGGGCAAAGATGGCAAACAGGAAGATTTGAAGAACTGCTCAGAAGGAACCGACAAGTCATTAAATGCAACCTACTTTAAAAAAAAAAAATCAAAGGGGTAAAGAGAAAATAACTTATAACTCATCCTGGCAAGAAATCACAGACAAATGACTGCCTACATCTTGTCACCTCCAACCACCTCATACAGCGTCATCAACAAAATAAATTTATACTTGAGCGCATCCAGTGCGAGCCGAGATAAAAGTGGCCTGATCGACAGAAGCAGCTTCTTCCATTTTGTGAAAGTTACACACGCAGAGAATCCCCACGAATCTGAATCTCCACGTCTCTTTCGTTAAAATTGAAACTACCAAATAAAACAGACTTGTAAATCATACAGAAGTCCCTCTCGAGTATCAACATTTCCTTAGAAGGCTGCTTCATTTATTTTTCAGCCATGCATATTTAACAGTTGCTCTCACTTGGGGAAAACAGGCCACTTTATGGAAGTCATTCCAAGAATTCATCAGCACTGTCAGTGAGCATGACAGCCAAATATTTCTATGTCAAAAATACACGAGCCAAAAAAATAAATAAATAAACGCTGTAAGAAAAACGGACCTGCTGATGATCAATGGCGCTCGAGACATGATGAAGTGAATAAGAGCGATTCTTAAAAATGAAATCAGTCATTTCACACATTCATTCACATGTGGTGGAGTTTCTGATTCAACAAGCAAAACAACTTGTTATCCCCTAACCACCACACCGGCAATCTCCTCTCTCTGCACTGTCAAATTTCATCATTAGCCTTCAATTCTTTGTTGCCTAGACGGTAAGATTAAAGCAGAAAAATCAAGATACCAAAAAATATACCACATGGTTTATACAATTCTCTGCATTGCGCTGCAACTCTTGGAACTTAATCCTATCTGAAAATCAAATCTAATATAGATTCTAAGCAGAAACGTTACAGCAAGACTCTGGCAAAAAAATAATACTTTTACAACTCTTATCTTTATTTGTAATGAATGATAAATTTCAGAACAAACGAAAGGCAGCAAAACAATAACAAAAAAGAAATCTTTGGTAGACTACCATGAAAGCCCAAGTTCAAAGAAATATGGACTTGCGGCGTATTGCATCATGTGGGGGGCACACCACTGAGTCATCTGCCACAGAGCTCATTCCAGACAAACCTGCAGCAGAGTGTGTGCAACAAAACAGAAAGATTCATTGATCTTTTTTTTTTTTCTTTCCATCACCTCATTTAGACAACAACAAAAAAAAAAACACATATCTCCAGAGTGATATTTATGGGACATAAATAAGAAGTAGACAAATCTAATTTATTTCAGGGTCACTTCCATCAGCTCCCAGTGTCAGTGCAATCAATGTCCCTGAAAACTCTGCTCCCCTTAAAGTAAAATGAGAATAAGTAAAAACAAAAATCTCCATAACTGCCATCATAAGCTTCAGAGGACCTACGTGGCTGCATCATAAAGGCCTAATTTAGACTGTTTTTCTAAGCGAGAGCTGCATGAACAAACCCACCGACTGCCACATGACCTCCGCAAAGAACTAAAACACAGGGTGTTTTCCCTCAGCGCAGCCATAATGATACATTGCTATTTATGTTCCGGCAGCTGGTGGGTGGCTGTGCTGAAAAGTCACTCAGTCTGCCTCCTTTATTTGCCCCCTGAATCTTGTAAGGCACCGCGAGGTTCAGTTTTATATGAATGCCTCGGTTAGTTAGGATGTAAATTCCTTTTACAAGCTGAGTGATGGCATAAACAGTTTTTGAGCTGCGAATATAAAAATCTTCATCATGTAAATAAATTCTCTGTGTAGGCTTGTGTGCTTAATGCAGCTCTGTTCTGTGTGTTTAATGATCAGTGTAGCAGTGGGACTATCAGCTGCTGAACTTAATGGGAATGGCAGAGTTGAAAGGAGAGCTGTAATGATTAGGGGAATAACATATAATTAATTTCCATCAGTCTTTTTAGACATTTTTTCGAGCAAAAAAAAACAGCCGCTTCCAGTTTGTGAGGATTTGTCGCTTTGTCATATAATAATTAATATTTCCATTTAAGATGCCACCTTGGAGTCTGAAGAGTATGAAGGGTGTCTTTTTTTTCCCCCTCAGTACAAGCTACAGGCAATAATTGAGGCTCCGCAGGTGTACTTTGTGACTGGAATATCAATATTCCCCCCCCCAGGTTTATCACTTAACATTAAACATTTACAAGCTTTGGTCTTTTCTCTATTTACAAGATAAATATTAGCAGAAATTTCCTGCCTTTATTTATTAAAGATCAATGTCTACACATGATCGGTCACCACGTTCTCCTCCTCAGTCGATCTTTGTACTCCGCTGCCAAGGGCGCTGCTCGGTATAATGCATGCAGCACAAAACAGTTGGAACGCTGGGCACATGATGAGAAGTTAGATATGCTTTCTTTAGGCATTAAATACCACACGCAATCAAAGGTGAAATTAGCACTTTCTGGTTTATTAAATCCTGCAGAGGGAGTCATTTGATTATTCTGCTCCTCCACTAGTGCTTCTTACCGCTGTCACACCTCAAACTACAAATTAATTTGTTTAAAATGCAAAAAAGGTTGCACCTCATTTTCTCCCAGACTTCTTCAAGACGGGCGAAAAGGCTCACAGTGCTGCTAAGTCACAGTGATCACTTGATTTTCAGCTGCTTCAACCCCACCACCACTCCCAACAAACTTTGAATATATCCAGACTTTAATATAAGTATTTACATTTTTGTGATTCATTTTCTACAGAAACAGACGGCAGAAATGCGGCACTGCTCCACAGATAATTAATTGTGAAATAAAGTGGTTGCAGAATGGCAGGAAGAATCTTCAGGTATAAGGGTATTCTTTAAGTGATTCATAGACCTATGTGGGGAAATAAAGTCTTCTGAAAGTTATAGTCCTATTCTATGGTGCAATATAAAAGGCTGACAAAATATGGTTCTATAATATTCTGTGGTTTCAGACTCATGTAGAGAATGTCAGTTGTTTTCTATCTGAAAAGATGCATTCCCAGAATGAAGGGGCATCATTTTAAATCCCCATCTGTAAGTATATTATATTCTTTATTTTTGAGAAGTAGCAGTAATATATACATCAAAAATATTTAAAACTATATAATAGTCTGTTATAAACCATCTAATGGATGTTAATTTATTTCTTTTAAATGCTGGAGGCGATCGAAGCGTACATCATGTGATCTGTGGGGATGCTTGTTCTGTTCTGCCAACAGTCCAACAGTAAAAATATACTCACCTGCCTTTATTAGATACACCTGTTCAGCTGCAGCAACAGCTAATTGGCATAAACAACATGAAAGCCTGGATCCAGTCTACCTTGTATCAACAGTTCAGGTGGGTGGTGATGGTGTGAGGGTATGGGGAATATTTTCTTGGCACACTTTGGGCCCCTTCCCACCAAATGAGCATCATTTAAATGCCACAGCCTACTTGAGCATTATATCTGTCCCTTTTTGACCACAGTGTACCCATCTTCTGATGACTACTTCCAGCAGGATAATGTGCCATGTCACAAAGCTCACGTAATCTCAAACTGGTTTCGTGAACATGACAATGAGTTCACTGTACTCAAATGGCCTCCGCAGACACCAGATCCCAATCCAATAGAACACCTTTGGGATGTGGTGGAAAGGGAGATTCCTATCACAGATGTGCAGAAGCAAAATGTGCAGCGCCTCTGAGACCCTGTCATGTCAATATGGAACAAAATCTCTGAGGACTGTTTCCAGCACCTTGCTGGATTTGTGCCATGAAGAGTTAATGCAGTTCTGAAGGCAAAAGCTGGTCCGACCCAAGCAAGGTGTACCTAATAGTGGCCATTTATATTCAATTTACTTTCAGCAAAGAAAGGCATCTAATTCTAATTTATAAGACGAGAAAATGTTTGACATTTTTGCTTAAAAATGAAGCTCAGCTACTTTGTCTAATATTTGCAACATTGCTTGAGCAATGAAAAGCTTTGGCCAGTACTGTCCTCATACCACGCACAAACTGAAAGCTAGATAAGCCTCTGTCAAACATTATCAAAGTACATTAAACAGCTTGTCTAGGTTCAGTATTGATTTTCAGCAGTTCTCAGAGTAAACTTTATCTGTGCCTCTGAATACCGGGTTGCATGCACTGTTCAGTAGTGTTCGACTCGACAGGCCCGAGCCGTTAGGCAAGACAGAAAACAATGCTCAGGCTGCTGAAGCCAGAAAAACTTTTGAGTCTTTTTCATCTGCAAATTAGCCATTGACAAGATCCAAAAGGGTAACCTTAATTAACTGCTCCTCTCCAAAGTCTGAACCACCTGGCTGTCAAACAGGGAACACAGCGAGAAACAGATTTGTGTGAGCGTGTGTTTGTGCCAGATCATGTCCTTTTCAATACAGTATTATAATTGATATCATCTGAACAGACTGGTAAGCATTTACTGTACACACCTGGCCTCAAGGGCATCATCATTGTCTCATTTCATTTGCAGTTACAATCAGAAAAGAACCAAAACTGGTTTCAAAAATTAAATCTGGAGGATTTAGATCATTTACTTAAAAGTCTGGAAGTAATATCAGCAAAGCGTATCTTTAGTGTCAAAAGTAAAAACACTTGTGTTATATTATTATTTATTGGAACATTATCAAAGATGCATTATGCAAAGCGATTGCGGAGGAAGATGATATAAATTCACCATGTGGGAGTAATGTTTTTTGTACTTCCCCATAGAGTTGTGCCATCTCCATTTTCATTATTGTGTTTTTTCCCATTTAAAATTGATTTTTAGTTTTCCCCTGTAATTTCCAAATAATGGAAAAGGGAAGCGCTGCTTGGAATTTTATTTTCCATGTTCAGTACTAATCTTACATCTAATCTGGCAATGCTGATGCTAGGAATGCTCTATAAACTCCAGCATTGTACATTAAAAAAATAGACTGACTTATATTAACAGATACTTTGTACACTATGATAAATGATAGAGTTTCCAGTATTAACAACAAAATCACTTCCTGCACACTGGTATTCTTTTAGAGGAAGACTGACTGAAAATATATATAAAAAAATATTATTTAATAAATGCTTAGCAGATGCTAAGCTGTCCTGAATAGTACATGGAGTCTATTTAAAGGCCATACCGGCTCCACCAATCAGAGGCCATGATCACAAACTCTATAGAGCCTACAAGGTAAGTCACATACTTATTACTATTACTGTGAATACTCATTAATAGAGTCAAAAAAACTAAACAAAAAAAAATCATAAAAATAAACAATATTGAAAAATATTTGGAAATAGGAGTAAAACAGAGAACTAGACAGCTTTAACATCGTGGACAGCCTTGTTTATATTTTATTAATGTAATAATGATATTCAGTTCCCAGTTTTAGTTCAGTTCCTCAAACCCTTTCCAAACTTTCTAGCAGCCCAGTAAAATGTCCTACTTATTAACATATGGTGTTTCTGAGGAAAAAAAAGAAAAAGGAGGGCAATCAGGCACTGTAATTTTAAACGCCCTCCATCGTCATAGGGTCTCATCACACTGCAAAAGCTGCTTGAAGAATCGCTAAGATATTATTTAAGTTTTTAAAGGTCATACAGTTTGATAATTCACGCTGCACAACCTGGTGACAGATGTGATCAGGTCATGTACTTTCACTTGAGCTTAGGTCTGACCCAGAAAATTGGACTGAGAATATTCATGTGAGCGTCCTTGGAGAATTCCTGAGACTCTCTCTTTCGTGACCGTCATACGACCCTTCCTGTAGCACACATGGGCAAACTGCCACACCATACTGTAAAAATGCTTCCAGATGGCCTCCATATCCTCCTACTGCCTGACTCTGTGGTTACGGGTTAACTGGGTGACGCCCACTCCGAGTATTTTTCACTGTGATTGTAGCAGGTTCTGTTTAGGCGCACACAAAGCAGTGCAGTCAGCCTCCCAATCAAAAAGCACAATGAAACGAGGAGGAAAGAATCCCTCGCTTGCATTTTCTCTGGGAAATAGATGCAGTGGCCATTTTGCAAGTTAGGCCTGATTTAACTGATACTTCATTTGTTCCGCTGGCAGTCCTAGCTCTGTCCTTCAGCCGCACTGCCACTAGCACCAGTTTTCGCTTCTAATGTGCTATCAGTACATACAGTATGAGTCATGCATAGGCATCTTATTTTGCTGTGATCTTTGAAATACTCTTTCAAACAACACTTTAAACAACTGCTGTTCTTAAAGGCAAGAGTCTTTAATAACCATCTGGAAGGAAAAAAAGAAACTCTCCTGTCTGTTACTTACACACACACACACACACACACACACACACACACACACACACACACACACTCACAAATAGGTAAATAAATGTAAAAGAAAAAAATCTCACTTTTCTTAAGGTGCAATTCTTTTTATGTTTTTTTTATGTTTGTATTACTTTTCTGTAACAGCCATTTGAAAAATTTGTATTCATTATCTCCTTGATAGTAGTTTTTCACTCGGTGGAGTCAAATTGCCTTCATATGAATAAGCAACACAAAGGAAAGCAATCCACTGCTTAAACCCATTGTGTTGTTCACATCTTTACTTCTATATATTATTAAGCAGCTGCTAATCCAAACCATACATTTCCAACTCCCACTGTTTCATTTTAAAAGCTTCAGACTGGCGACATATGAATGAATTTTCCTGGATTAAAAAAAAAAGAAAGCCTTATTAATGCAGTGCCTTTGTCCAAAAAAAAAGAGAGGAAACAAATATTTCAGGGGGTAACTGAGCAAGAAGGAGCAGCCACACAAATCTACTCATGCAGTCTGAAAAATACATTGAGATTAGAGTTTTAATTATTAACAGATTGTTTTTGTTTTTTATTTAAACTATTTTGCTATAATATGAGTGAGTTAGGCTGTACTTTAGACACAATGGTCATGTGACCCGACCGATATAGGAGTTTTAAGACCAATGCCAATACCAGCATCCCTCCATCCATTTTCTTCCCCTTATCCAATCAGGGCTGCGAAGGGTCCCAGCTGCCACAGGGCACGAGGCAGGGCACACCCCGGACATGCCGCCAGTCTGACACAGAGAGACAGAAAACCATTCACACCTATGGGCGATTTAATTTAACCTAATCGCACTAACTCTTTTTCAGGTGTGACTTTGTACATAGAAAAATGAAAAATGTGTATAAAACAATGTAATAAAACAAAACAACAAAAAATACAGAATTAGTCCTTCACTTGAAATTAAAAGAGCACAAAAGAAAAGGTTAACTTACTCAGTGGCGTTGGCCTTGCCGTGCCTCTGACTCACTTCTCTTGCCTAAACCAACTGATTATCATTCCTCAAGAGCCAACCTGAACCCCTTCACAAACCAGCACAGACTCCAGTGGCCCCACAATAAAGAACGGGATTTTCAGAATTTTAGTGCTTCAAGAAATATTATTGTGAAAGCAAGAGAAAATAATTTGTCAAAATCTGAACAGTAAACAATAAGAATATCAATTTTCAAATTGCAACAACAATATGAGCATTAACACAATAATAAGACTAATATATGCAGTCAGTATGCATGGATTATCACATTATGTGTGTGTGGGTGTGTGCTGTGTATGTCTGGGTCATTCACTCCTACTGTATGTTGTTGTGGCACGATACATATTAAATAGCAAGTCCTGTCCTGTCTACTTATCCTATAGGGGTTATTAGGCTCTTTGAAAGTTAAAATTATGGAGTGGAACCTGTTAAAGTAAATGGCCCTTATTTTGCTGAAAGTTTTACCTTGGTCAGAAAATAAATTGCAGTTATTCTTTAGCAGATGGAATATTTTTTTATCCAGATGGCTGGAAGAGGTTATATACTCCCACAGTAAGTGTTTAAAAGTTTTTCAAAGATCACGCTGAATTTATTTATTTGTAAATCTGATGTTTTTGTCCCTGAAACAAATAGCCACAGCTGATTTTTTAAAAATGTGGTAGCACATGCTTTAAGAGCACCTTAGCAGCAGAGCCCTCAGTTACTGCATGTTTCTTTCCCCTTCTGTTTCCTGTCAAACTCTCTACTGTGTACTGCCAAAAAAGCATCACAAAAAGTTATTCATCGTTACTCGTTAATTAAAACTTCAGCTGATCTGTATCATAAGGACTGTGTGGGTGCGGTTGGACGAGATTTTATTCAGTGGTCCAGTAATGTGAGGAAACAACCCAACAACCCTCTTCATGTTTAGTTTGCTAAATCCTGACTGGCACATGAAAGTGTGTGACATCACCTTTTTTTCCAAGAGCCCCGCCCACTTCAAACAAATGGGAAGAGCGCAGATAAAATCCACAAAATCTCTGTGGAGAAGTTGTGTTTTATGTGATGGTGATAATAATAATAATAAAGTGCGAAGGCAAGACATTTTATTTTAATCAACTTAGAGCAGTTATCGAGCTGCTGTACTCGCTACCTGCATATCACGGAATTAAAGGCAATTTGTCACATTTTCAATGATGCACTTAGTGCCGTATTTCAAAACTGGAGCGAGTAGGAAGGATGTCAGAATAAACAAAACAAATCAGGCCTAATTGTATCTAAAATTAGATAACTGGGAGACAAGAGGATTTGTAATAGTGAGGGAGGCAGCGGATGAAAGCGTAAATCAAGTCAAGATCAGCAAGAGGTGAGTAACAAAGCCCTGCCAAGCTTTGCTGTTTTAGAAAAAAAAATCCTCACCTCAAGGTTACAAGCAGCCATGCTATGTGCAGCAAATGAAATACTCAAGGAAGACATAAGTCTCATTAAGGCCCATAAAGGACATCCCTAATAAAATCCTCAGTCTGACATGCAAGAGCTCTCCAGTGATGGCTGATTAATTGCTGGTGCAAATGAAAGCATGAGAGAGAGCTGGGGCTCTGTGGCTGTAATTTATCCTCTCCTGTCCTGTCTTGTCCTCACAGCCTGGGGAGATTGCCCAGGAAGACAGGAGACAGAGAGTGGGTGGCTGGTTTGGAGGGGCAAGGGAGGGTATCGGCTTCATATTATGTGGAGGAAAACATGTTTAGGTGGCCAGTGAGATCATTTGTTTAGATTGCTTCAGTTATAACAAGCTGTATGTGATGACATCTGGGTGTTTGGACGGGGAGAAAAATTCCCTGAGCAGGTCAGACTGATAATGATGACTGCAACATGTTCTGTGAAGAAATATGGTGGCAGCAAAGATGACCCAAAATATATTCTCGGCAGCCATACATCAACTAAAGACTGAGCTACTTTATGACAGCTTGCTCTGTAATCCATCAATAATATAATCTCAGCGATTCTCAGTCAGAATATATATTTCATCATTTCATCATCTCCTTTTGTCATATCTGTGTTTATGATTTATAGAGAGGTTCCCAATGCTAAGAGGGCGTACTTGTCAAACATATGGCTAATGAGTGAGTCATTATTTCCATAAAATGCTTTGATGCGTTGCCTTTGATCATCCCTAAACCAGACCAAAGTGGATTAATCAATGGTATGGGTAGCTTTAAAAATATCCAATGATATATGGGGCTGCCTCAGTCGAGGTCATAAGACAGACACGGGGGTCCAAGGACAATCTGGGCCAGGATAATGTCCAGCTGAGGCCAGAAACACCTGCCCTCTAACTGTAATAAGTGGCCGTGTCACACAAAGAGGAGTGAAGAAAGAAACAAAGGAAAGAGGACAAAAGGGAGAGACATGGGGGGGAAGGGGGGGGGGGGGGGGGGGGGGGGGGCACATGGACTGACATTCCTGTGGTCCCACCTGGTTAAATTCACACAAATAATCTGTTGTTTTTAACAAAAAAAATAATAGTAATTGGCATCACACAGTTCTTCAGTGTTACTACTGGGAGCCACAGTTGTTAGTGAAATTGTAATTTCTCTTCCCGCTGTTAGAAGCCGGCAACTATACTTTTTTTTTTTTTGTAGTTTTTAGTCAAGCAGAAACGAGGATTCTGCTCCAAAGTTTATTCTACTGATTGTCGAAATGTCAAATGTTCATATAAGCAGCTTAATTCTGATCTCGAGTCAATGTATAAGGTCTGCAACATTGTATGTGTCGCTACTGTGAGTCAAATCCATTTTGTTTTATTAAGTGGTTTAATATTTTTCCTCTCTTGTCTGCGACTTGCCCTTTTTTCACACTGATGACATAATTACAGTGAGCAAAAAATAATAACTAATATCTCTTTAATTAAAAAAAAAAACTGTTGAGTGCAGTAGACTGTAGCAAACTGTTCTCACACAGAAGTAGAATGAATTTGTTTGAGGTGATGCCAACATTATAATGTAGGTGTTCAACAAAGTAAAAGGATTCTGGGGTTTACTATTATATTTTTGTTTATCTGTTTTTGCATTATTTTTTCAATAATGGAGAAGAATGACGAATATGATACTCGTTGGAAGAATGTTATCACTAATGAATGAGATGGGATGAGATGAGATGAGATGGAATGAGATGGGATTTGCTGATACACTACTGTTAAAACTCCCATCTTTTATTTTTATTATTTTTTTTGCAGTAAAGGGGTTTTTGTGCTTTTGGGAGAAGAAGCTGTGGTCCACAGTTATTGTTATGCATTATTAAACTTTCATATGAGCAGAACCATGCCTCCAAAACAACTTCTTTTGTTGTTTGGAAGTTTTTAAATTTCAGACAGATCAGAAGCATTTTTTTTAATGGAAAAGAGTAAAAACAATAAAATACTAAGATCTCCCTCATTTATTTATTTTGTCTTGTCATATATTTTGTTTTATTGAGCTAATCTTCTTTATTTAAGCCATTTTGGTACAGGCTGTGCATCGTGATTTGACTGTTGTAACACAGTTCCCACATTTTAGGATAAATAAAGTCTAAATTATATCTTATCTTGTTAAAATATCATAACATATTAGATATTTGGTTATGTTTGAATTTGTCCTGTCTGCTGTCCTGGCAGTTTAGAGGTCCACGGTCCTGATCATGAAATTCCACCAACGTTCGGTGCACATCAGCCCTCTTTCACCCTAATTTCCTTTCATCTCTCCACTGTCACCATCAACAAAAGACAAAAAAAGCCACCTAGTTCCCCTTTGAATTGTGCCTGTCTAGCAGTGTCATTATGTCAGCAATTAAGCCTGTGAGTGCATTATTATTATTACAATCAGAACAGCATCTTTGATTGACAAAACTACACACACACACACACACACACAAAAAAATCCTGTTTCATGAGTATGAACAATAGAGAGTTTACTCAGACTGTGTAAATGTACAGACAGCTTGAGGTTTATCAGAATGACGTGTGGACGGGCAGCAGCATCACAGCCGCGTTAGACTCCCGAGTTTAACAAGCTGCTGCAAGCTGACTGAAGCCATGAAAAATTCAACTGGCCACATCACTGAAACAAGTTTCAAGGGCAAAAAAAACCCAGAAACACCTTAAACTCAACTGGCAGTTTAAGTGACACTTAACTCAACAGCATGGAATCAATAGCTTAATAACAGGAAACAGAAGCAACAAACAACCAAAGGCTTGCTGCCAGACTCATTGTCACTGCCTGCTGGTGGTGTGCATGCTGCTGCTCTAACAGGTGATATATCATGTGAACCATCATACAGCTGGATAGAGTGATGATGATTTAAAAGGCTCAGTGAGAGGAGACAGCTTGTCTGAGAGCCTTGCTTCACTATGTCCGCAGTTAGATGTGATGCGTCTGAGTCACCTTCAAACGCAGCTCCTCCAGACTGAAGGCTTGATGGGTCTCATAAATACCAAACATAATTATGATCCAGCAGCAAACAAACCTCCATTTTTCAGGCCATTATGACAAGAGTAAGGATAAACCAAGTAGGTCTTTGCATATCTCCGCTGACTGATGTGTCATTGCGATGTGTTTTATACTCCATAATTATGCCATCGCGGATGCCTGATGGCCACGCTGGTCTGGATTGGCAATCCGCGGCCTCGGAGTCAAGAGTAAGACGTTTTTCTGCAAATTGCGTGGGTGTTGATGACACAAGAGGTTATGAATATTCCAAAGTGACCTAGACAACATAAAGAGCGATGGCTGGAGACAAAAACAAACATGTTTTGGCTTGTCTGACATGCTTGTGTGCCTAAAAAAATCATTAAACACAATTATGCATAATCACCGGACAAAACATGTCACCCATCATACTAATAGTTTGTTTACTGTGAATATATCATTTCAAACTTTACACGGTACATAAGCACAAGGTGACAGCATTTTCCCAATAATGTCACTTACACTTACAATATGTTTTGAAAGACAGGTGCTCCCCTGAGGGTAAGCCACCTGTCATTCATCAGTTCATCAGCCATGGGCTGAATGTGTCATCCAAGTAAAGTTTCCTCAGCGCCATTTCTTCTAATCACCATGTAATCGAGTCAAAGAGATAACAAATACATATTGATTCTGCAGGAATGATGTTTGCTGTTTGTATAAAATAACCCATATTTGTCAAAGTTTGACTTTTGGTCTGTTAACTCTGACAAAGTTATTTGACAAATGCCACCATCACCAGGCTGCACTTTCTGTACAGATGTGGTCGCACATGTTGCGCCACAGAAATGTGCTCTCATTATTATCATGCAAATATGATAAGTGGTATCAATCTTCTTGTGTACGTTTAAGCAAGACATGTCAAATTATCCTATTACAGAGTAGGTTTTTGCTCTGTTGCTCTATTTGTATTTTTGTCATAAGTAAAAAAATGTCAGAAAGCTAGATGTCTAAGTACAAAGTTTAAAAAAAGAAATGATCAATTTGATGAAGTCCACATGGATGCCTTTGTGTGATCTGATGATGAAAACACAAGGTTGCTCCAAAAGAATCTTGTGGCAAACTGTTGAAGATCTGTAATTACATCTATGTGAAAGCGTGTGAAGTTGCATTTAATCAACAGAATTACATTTTGATGTATAAGACACTACAAAACTGTGACTGATATTAAGGGTACAGTTTTGACCTCAACCAAAGCACAGCAAAATGCTTTTTAATTCATTTTTTCCACGTGTGTCCCCGAACACACACCCCAACCTTGAAATTGGACGCAGGGATGAAAAAACAGATTCCCAGTTCTCTCTCTCTCTCTCTCTCTCTCTCTCTCTCTCTCTCCCCCACTCACACACACAAACACACACGCGCACAAGCACCCACACGAAATGAAAATGTGTATGAATGTGACCATCATTTAATATATTGCCTTGAACCACAACCTTGACTGAAGTCACAGAAAAGATAGCAATGGAAACACAACTTCTTTATTCTCGTCAGTATTCGTTCCTACTCTTTTCCACTGTAACAAATGAAGAATGGACACGGGCATAATTATTTCTCTTTATGGCCAAAATGGAATTTAAACTATATCTCTGATTGAAAAACTCAAATAGTTCACATGAAAGAAATTAGTAGCGTTAGTAAAGGCCAAAAAGATACAGGCTTCTAAAAGATAACAGTTTTATGTGGACATTAAGATCAGTTCCTAACTAAAGTAAAAATATGTAGTTTAGTTAAGAGCTCTGGTTTATGTGCTGCAGATATTTAAAAAAGATAGTTTATTTTTTAAGCTTTATTAGATTTCAAAGCTGTAGTGCTCTTTCATTTTCTATAAAAATGTACAAAGAGCTCCAAAGTCCAAGATATAGGCTTAGGCAAAAAGGTCTATAGCTCAAACCTAATCTTCGAACAGGCGAGGGCACAGTGGTGAATGGGTTAGCACTGTCACCCTGTGCCTGCGTGGGTTCCCCCCACAGTTCAAAGATGTGCATGTTAGGTTAATTGGTGATTCTAAATTGAGTAGAAGTGTAGTTGTGAGAGTGTGTGGTTTTCCTATCGCTCTGTGTTAGCTCTGTGATGTACTGGCAACCTGTCTACGCTATACCCTGCCTTTGCCTGATAGCTGGATGGATGGAGTTTGAAAAGATTAGTGCCACCAATTTAATATCTGACCAAATATCCCCTCTTATGCTGTTGAAAAATGGCCAGAAGTGTTTTTGCAGAATACTGTGAAGTTAACTTTTGGCCTAGTGGATTAAAAAAAACATCACTTCATCTAATTATCTTATAATACATCTAGATGAAAATTTTCAGTTACAATTAGCATTTAAATTTCTGAGCTATGGCCAAAAACAGATTTTGTGAGGTCACAGTGACATTAACTACTGATGAGCAGATTTTAATCAGTTCATCCTTGCGTCCAAGTCAACATCTGGTGGCAATTTCCTCAAGGTGTTCTAGAGATATCACATGCATGATAACAGACTAGAGGGAGGTCCAGAGACATACAGTATGGATACCTTGAAAACATAATACTTATGGCCATGGCCGTTACTGCCAAACATAGACAATTTCTAAGGCCTCAGTCACACAGGCCTAGAGTCCAGTCAGTGACTCCTAGGGAACCTCAAGTCGCTAGGGAAAAATGTGTATTCCCTGAGTGGTTGCAGGAGGTTGCTGGCTCTCACCAGGTGAAATCAGTTGCAAAGAGGGTGGTGCACCAAAAACCTCCTTCTGATTGGTTTGTGAGTTTGAACACATTCACAAGATTTTCAGAAAACTTGACATCTGTCCTTTACCTTCAGGTCAAGGTCACTGAGATTCGAACTTGTGCAGGATATTTAGTATTTGCATCTATGCTGTGAATATGAACATCCTAGGTCACATTGTTCTCGAGTTATGGTCAGTGTTAAAGATTTTGTAGAACATGATTTTGTAGAACATGACCTCTGACCTTTACTTTCAGGTCAAGGTTGCCAAGATTTAAACTTGACCGAGATTTTTAATAGATCCATCTATGGTGTTAATTTGAACATTCTAGGTCACACCGTTCTCGAGTTATGCCCAATGTTAACGTTTTTGTTGAATCGATACCGCCAATGCAAAGGCTATGATAATACCTTGACTTTTTCTTCAAAACAGCTGAGATAAAAACTGCGATGCAAGCCAGAAATGGACAGCATTCACCTTCAGAGCGAAGGTTGTGCCTTGGAACTACAACAAACACATTTCAAAAAGTGCAACTTATACAGTTTGCATCACACTTGTCACTGCTCGGCAATTACTTGGCAAGTGTTAGCAAACAAATCTTCCATGTGAACTATAGGGGATCACAGCAACCTGCTAGTGACTATAACAATTATACGGAGGGTTTTGATGCAGCACCGTATACCTCTTTAGGACCAATTTCATTAAAATGTTCTAATAGTAAAGTAAGTGAACAAGTGTGTAAAGTTTGATGGGTCCAACTTGAACTTTATGCATCTATGGTATGAATTTGAACATCCTAATTGGGATCATTCTTGCGTTATTACATTTACGCCTGTGTGACTGAGGCCTTAGAAATGTTTATGCTTGGCAGTAAAAGCGAAGGCCATAAGCATTTGGTTTTCAAGTTATCCATATGTCTCTGGACCTCCCTCTAGTCCAGTGGTTCTCAAATAGTGGAGCGCGCCCCCATGGGGGGCACGTCTGACCCCGGGGAACATGCTTTTTTTGCCGTACTAGAATAAAGTGTATTAGCACATCCACAACAGTGGGTGGTATTGACGCTCTCATTGTCAGAGTGTGCGCAGTAAGTAATAGCTCTATGGTGCACTTTTTTTTTTTTTTTTTGCCAATCACAGCATAGAGCAGGCTCCACAGAGATTATTTGAAGTCGCGCCGGAAAGTGGGGGGCGCAAAAGGTTTTCTTCTTCCCAGGGGGATCATAACAGAAAATAATTGAGAAGCACTGCTCTAGTCTGTTATCATACATGTGATACCTCTCGAACACCTTGAGGAAATTGCCACCGGATGTTGACATGGACGCAAGGATAAACTGATTAAAATCTGCTAATCTGCTAATCTGCTCAGTAGTTAATGTCACTCTGACCTCACAAAATCAGTTTTTGGACATAGCTCAGAAATGCAAATGCTAATTGTGATAAAAAAAAAAAAATTTCATGTAGATGTCTTATAAGATAATTAGACCAAGTTTTAGATCAAGGTTGCTGAGATTTGAAGTCAGCTGAGATTTTTATCATCTATGATTTGAATTTGAACATCCTAGGTCGCAGTGTTCGAGTTATGGCCAACATTCAAGTTTTTGTGGAACAGATGACGACACCAACGCCAACACCAAGGCTGTGACAATAGCTCGACTTTTTCTTCAAAACAGCCAAGCTAAAAATGAGTTAAAAGTGGTCACCAACCCAGTGTGCAATCAGCCATTGTTTGAGATGTGCCTTAAATGAGGGATAAGTAGAGTGCACTTTTTTTTTAACATTGATAAGTTATCACAATATATAGTTCCCTTTACTGACAGAACAGTTTGTCTAAATGTAGTGCGCCGATGATGCACCTCACAGTCCTCACTGGTCGTTTCGTAAACATCATACACACTGGTTTTTTTGTGTTTAACGGGAGACAGGATTTAGTAAGCCATTCTTGGACATGAGTCAATGTCTTTTTAAGAATTAAGGACGCTTTTTGGGTGTCTTTTGCATGTGTAAAGATTACTGCATCATCTGCATACATTTGTATATTAACACATCAGGTAGATCATTAATATAAAGAGCAACTAAAAGTGGCCCAATCAATACATACATATTGCTTTCTATGAGAGAAATATGATTTAATCAATAGAATAACTTCTTCAGAAACATTAAAAAGTGCTTAGATCAAGGGAGTTAATGACTTAAAGTGTCAAATGTTTTGTTTAACTCTAAAAAGACAGTACCCACACACACATTTCTATCAGTTTAACTTTTTCTACCAAAAAAAAAACTACAGTTTGTTGAATGCAGAGTGGGTATGGAATACAAACTCCACTGGATGCAAAGGGCTCAGATGATTAATCATTAACTCTTTCTCTGTATTATTGTAGGGTCTTTACCCACAATACAAAGCACCTTGAGGCGACAGTTTGTTGTGATTTGGCGCTATATAAATAAAATTGAATTGAATTGAATTAACTCGGCCAAATGCTAATCAGCCATTAATTGGCCATATTTGTTTTTCTCCTGATTTAAAAATTTCTCCTGATTTAAAAATTAGGGTGACCATAGCCACCTTCCAGGTTAATGGGACAACTTTTTGCCTAAATCACAAATTAATCAAATGTGTACTTGGGCATTCTAAAGTACCTTCTATCTAAATTATCGATCTTAATTTTAACACCCTTACTTTTGTAACTTTCACCGAATTAATAATATTGACAATTTTTTTGTTGTGTTACTTTTATTTTAAAACAGGCTATATGAATTAATGGGTCTATGAGTAATGTGAGGTGGAGCAAAAAGATGAGTGATTTCATGAGCAGAATTCAAGAAAAAAAAATTTCTATTGAGTAGCTATGGATGTTTAGTTTTTCAATAACTAATTATTAATTTTGAATTCTAGATCTTTGTTATTGTGGGTTTTTTGAGCAGTTTATTAACATTTTGCCAATTTTTTTTTTAATTCGCCATCACGCCTTCAGTTATCTGAATAAAAATCTGCTTTAGCCTTTCATATGGTCTATATTATGTTTTTCCTCATAAAAGTGAATTTTTGTCAGTCTGTAATAAGACCATTTGTTAAGCAATCTGTCCCTGTCTTTCATCAGTTTCCTGCATTGATCATTCAGCCAGGGCAGAGTGTTCCCTTTTCTTTTATTTTGATTCCTCATCCTAATGAATCACTTCATTAATTTTTACAAGAAATAAACTCACACCCGCTGTCTATGCCCCATCTGTAATCACTTCACTCCAATCAGTCTCTTGTAGAGCTATTTCAAGGTTTTGCCGCTGGCTCTTTGGGACAGTTTTGTGAGTGAGTTTATAGTTTTATATGAATTAAAAAAATAAATAAAATTTTAAGCTTTCATGAGAAAGAAAAATAGTATTATAGTCTGACAACCCAGTCAAAAAATTTAAAGCTTTAGTGATTCTTTCTGGTCAATTTGTAAACAGTATATCTAATCTTGTTTTTGGACAGGACGTTATTTTAGTATGATGTTCTATCAGATATTTAAAATTACATGATCAGTATGCTTTTTTTTTTTCATTCTTTGCATACAAGTTAATGTTAAAATCACCCATAATATTTCTTTGCTTAAATCACTGGTGAAAAATGAGTTGTATTTAATCTAGCTTTGAGGAAGGTTTACAATATATGCAAATTACAATAAAAGACATTTCACTAGGAAGGGTGATGGTCACACCACACATCTGAGAACAACTTCTTTTGGTCATTCAATTTGTTTATACTTTAACATGTCTCTGACATACAATAAAACCTTCCCTCCTCTCCTTTGCTTCCTGTCTTTTCTAAATATGCCATATCCAGGCATATTGTGAGGAGGGGGGGGTGGTTAACCAAGTTTCTGTTATACCTAAAAAGTCAGTATTGGAGGTACTAACTAAATCTTCTGGATGTTCCTACTTAGATGTTATACTCTGGATATTTAAATGTTCACCAAACAGGCCAACTGCCATGTGTTCTATGTAGGTGTACCAGTTTTGGATTAATCCGAGTAAGGTCACCTTCCAAACCGGCTACACCAATCGCAGAAACCAAACCCAGGCGCTCCACTGCAGCCAGGTGCACCAAACACTCACCACCAGCCTCAGGAGCATCGCCACAGCAAGGCCATCCTTGCATCCCACAGCACACCATAGCAAAACCACTGGGAAAGTAGAGCAGAACACCAGCAGACCACCAGATTGACCAGCACCCACATCCCTGCCAGGAGTGACTCCCCAAGAATCAAGTGGCAGCACCATCACAGGTGATTGTATAATATTCATGCTGATAATGATGACTGTGGTTGCTTCTATATCATTGGCCAGTATCAATATGATGGCAAGATGGGCAAGCCCAGATAGAAATTGGCTAGTGTTGTCTCATTAGGTGTTCCCTGAAGGTACCGTGATATATCCATTGTTTAGAAACTTAAAAAACAAGGGATGTTGGCTTCTCAGGACCGGGTAGTAGACTCTTTCTTTATTTGGCTTTACAATACTGACAGCAAGAATATCATAGTAATGACTAATATTATAATCCAGTTTCATAATGCATAGGTAGCCATCTTGCCTTGACCTGAGATATGATTGCCAGGGAATCACCTGGCAGTCTCTAGTCCTATGTGACCACATTTCGATGCACAAAGTATTATGACAAAAGAGAGAGACACAATCCAAAAAAATTATCAGAGAAAAAGAAATGCTTTCATGTCATGTATCTAAATAGATTTTAGACATTTTTGTTCTGAGAGGTTAAAAATTTCAGCTCCTTCTACCCTAATATCTGCTGCTTCACCTCAAGCAAGGCTGCTTTCTGATGATTCAAATAATTCCAACCCCTCTCCTCAAATGGAACATTTTGATGGATTATGCAGTGTCAACCTTCACCGCGCTGAACACATTTGAATAAATGTAGATTTGAGATTTACTGAAAGATGAGGCCAACATGTCAAAGTGATACACAACTGAATGCAAATGCTCTGACTTTGAAGCTGCAGCATTTTAAAAACGTAGAGAGGAATTTCACAAACTTTCATGAGCCGAATCTAAATTTTTTTTTTTCTCCTGTGTTAATTAAATTTATTCAGGTTGTTGTCACACCACATATTGGCATATTCCACTGACAGGCAGTAATGAAGTTAATAGTGATTTGCCTGTGCTCTGACATCTATTGTATAAACTGTCTTCATTACAGGCAGAGTTTTCATTTGCCATCATATCATTAGAAATTCAAAGGAAAGGGTTTTAAATGTGAAGAGGCTCTGTTAAATTGGCCTGAACGTATGATATAACAAAAGGAGAAGGAAAGAAAAACTCATTTGCGCAAACAGTGAGAAACAATCAGCCTAAACCTTAGAAGATATGACATTTGGGTACAAGTGACAAAATGAAATCATGTACAGCAATCCTATTACACATGTATGACATTTGACAACCCTTAAGTCTACTGATATTTGAACCAGAATAATCCATGTTGTGCAGGTCCAGCCTATTTATTCATGCACAGATCGTGATTCTCTCAGGGTTGGGGAAATCAGCTTTTGCTTCAATACCACTTTTGTCATACGCATACTTCCCTGCCCTCACTAACTACACTATCTCCCTGCCTGTTCAAGCAAAACTTTATGCTAAGTAAATCATTTACATCTCCCAAGCAGCCTATCTACATTTTCCAATAAAACCTTAAATTGATGGATGTCATCTTAGTGCTCACAGGCAATAACTCCTGCTGCTTCGAAATAACAATATGTTTTGGCTTTATGAGGTCTAGACATGCTATTCTTTTTAATGACATCCCTAGGCCAGTACTGTTTACATTTATTGATATCTGTTTTTAGACTGGAGCAACTCTGCCTTCCTCAGTGGTTTTCTCTACAGAGCTAAGTTTGACTTACGCTGACAAAACAAAACTTTTCATTTGGTAAGTTTTGACCACAGGAAGAGGCTGTCAAAATATTTTGCTCACATTCTTTTCTGAGTTGCATCCTGCTGATATAAAAAGTAAAATAAAAAAAACTACATCAATAATTAATTTTGAAGTTTTACATGTTATTGAAATTTTGTCCTTAAATCGGATTCACACATTGTTTTAAAACTGAAAACTAGAATATAAATTTGCCAAAGCAACTGCTTGGAAAATACCCCAACTGTGTATTAAGTCTAAGTGCTGTAACCTCTGCAGGTTTCTCATGTAGTGTCGTGCACATTGCCCGATAGTCGTCCACCATATTGGACGTGATACACCCACAGGTCACGAGGGACAGACTGGTTGGCGAGTGGTTGCTGGAGATTGCTGACTGCCGCTAAGTAAAATCGGTCACAAAGAGGGTGCTGCACAAAAAAATGATTGTCTAGTAGTAGACTGCCACGATCAGCTGGTGTTTGCAGGCAAGATGCCAACTTGTCTGCAAACACTTGCTAACTATTAGCAGAGTGGTAGTAGAACATTCACCTTCAAAGCAAAAGTTGTGCCTCAGCACTGCAGCCAACACATTTCAAAAGGTGTAAATTTTACTTTAAGGCAAATGATCTCCGTTTTTAGTTTATGTCACACTTTCCTTTGTTTTACTACCCCTTGGAGAGTATCTGGCAGAGGTGACAAAAATACAGATATTTTTTATGAAGTAGGAGCACAGATACTTCAATTTCAAAGTAAAGTAAAAATAGCTCTTTGGAAGACATTTCTTTCTTTCTTTTTTGTGCAAAGCTAACTGAATCTTGTGCTATATTCTAATTATCATGAATGCACTCAGCTTGAATCTGTTATGTAGTTACAGTATGTAGTGAAAGAGAATTTCAAAAATAGCTCTATCCTCTGTTGCCTGCATTGTAGAGGGTGACTCTGCTTCCACAACTGTACACAAAAATGAGTACAATCAGGGGTTAAAGTGGGATTCAGCAGGTGGAAGATCAGTTGTAGTGGCTCAGCGTGGGGAAAAGAATCACAACTTTCTATAGTGAGTTCCATTAGATTTTCTTTGTGTATAGACTGTGATCATCTGACCTGTGTTGCTGCTCTGAGGTTTCCTGCTCTTGGAGGATGAGCTGAATTCAACAAGATGCAAGCAGATGTTTCACAAGCTGTCTTAGCTGATTTCTAACCCCGTACACTAACAGTGTACTGTTTATGCTGTTGACTTTCAAAGGTTGAATTGAGTGAATGAATGTGAGCACTGAGTATTTCTTTTTCACTCACCTCTTTTCACTCTCTCTGTGTTTATGCACCACTCTGCTTTTAATCATTAGTTATTATTAATCTTCTTTCAGTGTGTCTTTTGTCCTGTTTCCCTCCCTTCACTCCCAGCCGGTCGCAGCCCCTCCCTGAGCCTGGTTCTGCTGGAGGTTTCTTCCTGTTAAAAGGGGGTTTTTCCTTCCCACTGTTGCCAAGTGTTTGCTCACAGATGGTTGTTCTGATTGCTGGGGCTTCTCTGTAATTATTGTAGGGTCTTTACCTTACAATATAAAGCACCTTGAGGTGACAGTTTGTTGTGATTTGGCGCTATATAAATAAAATTGAATTGAACTGAATTGAATTAAATTGAACCTCTAGCAACCAGTTGCCGGATGAGCGTCAGATAACATCAGATGAGTCATATTCCATGAAAAGCCGGATTGTGTTTTTATGGAATTATTTCCGTGCCAAAATGCACAGGCTTAAATGTGTATCGCTTATTTTTTATATTTCCAAATTATTATTATAAACAAACCATCACCACATTAACGCATCATAGCTAAGTTACAGCTAGCTAACCCTATCCTTAATAGTTGCTAGTACTGCCTGAGAAATTATGTCAGAGTGGAAATACTAGTTGATTGCCTTTCCAAGTAACAAAAGTGACAATGCAAGATATGATTTCAAATATCATGTCACATTTGACCTCTCTCCTTCAAGGTCAGTCTGAAGGTCAAAGTGATAATAATGCTATATAAAGATACTTAAAACTATGTTCCTTACTGCCATTGTTTGTACTGACAACATATCAGCATATAGGACATGATATATGGAGATTCTAATGATCATGTTACGTTGGACCTCTAACATCTTCGAGGTCAAATAAGGTCCAACTTTCATAAAATGTCTTTTATTTTTAAAACTCTGCACAAAATTATATTGCCTTTGTTTGTATTGTCAACATTTAGGAAATATACTGATATATGGGGATTCTAAATATCACATTATAGTTTGCATCCAAATGTCATGTCACATTTGACCTCTGATCTCACTTCTTGTTCTTGCTGCTTTTCTGGAGTGGAGCGAGCTTGCTTATACAGGCTAGCACATAAAAACAGGGTGGAATTAGACAGAAGCACATTATCAGTGAGTGTGTTAGGAGCTGGTAACAATCAGGGTCACTCACATGAGCTCATCTCATCTTTTTAAAAGCATTCCTTTCCCCTCACAGTGATGTACAATTTGGCAATGCTGAAGAATTCGGTTCTCCCAAGAGGAAATTTATAGTGTAAGGATGTGCAAGTGAAAACGTGCAACCGCCAAAATAAACTGCCAAAGGCAATGTTAAAAGCCCAAATTTCAAACATGAACCAGATATGCAATGTGGAATGATACACATCAAATAATAATGAACAAGAAATTTGCTGTTTAATTTTTGTAGTTTTGTATTTCCAGTTTTCATTTGATTTATTATTAAGGAGCATTCGGTTAGATTTAGTTCAGTCTACAAGCCACCAAGTCACCATTGCCCAACTGGGAATGAAACTGTGTTAATGGCAACATAAAATGACAATTCCAGTAATGATCCTGTTTAGAGCTCACAAATAATGATCCTGTACCTTCAGAAAATAAGACAGCTACCCAGAGTTCACAGAAAGGAAAAGCTTTGTTGTACAACGCACCAAACACCCAGTGATATGACTGATAGCTCTCACAAGAGACAGAGCAACGTGCCTGCTTACAAGAAAAAAAATCCATATGGTTGATAGACAACATGATGGACAGAGCAAAGTTCAGCCTCTGCACACACAGGTTCAGCAGTGTGCTACAGTGTCCACATATTTCACCAGTTACTGCCTTGTCCTAAAACTAGATCATTAACGCACTTGAAAATAAAAGCAAATTAAGCGCATGAGAGGTGCTGAACCTTTTTTTGTAAACAGTAGCTCCTCACTAATGAGTGCTGGCATGTCTTCTGTCTGTGAGGAAAACGGCAAACCAATTGAAACAGGTTTGGAGAGGGCATGGATTTTTACAATGACCAATTAAATTCACAGCTAAATGAGACCTGATTACAGAAAAGAACATGAAGCAAAAATGACCTTTTGGTGAGAAATACACTTTGTTGCTTTTTCAGCTTGCTAAAGTATGGATTCTGCTAGCAAGCAAAAACACCATCCACAGAGGTCCTTCTTGATCAACAGTCACTAAAAAATATGCACAGGTGTCAATTTGTCTTTGAGCTGTCCTGTTTCCTTCATGCATCCTCTTATCTGTCCTTATCAGGTGGAATAGAAAAGCTGCTTCTTAAATACAAATATGTAAATTGACTACTATGTAGTGCATACAGAAACACATGAGGGCAAACATTACAACTTCAGACAGGCAAGAAGTTTAGAAAAAAAAGCTTCCTTTGGAATATAGGGGATAAATATTCAATGTCTTAAGCTATGACTTATTTTATACAACAACCAATGTCAAACATGGATTGGAAGTTGGATAGTTTGCTAAATAAAAGATACTGCCTGTTAATAGTGGAAAATACATTGGTGTGCCCCCCCCCAAAAAAACAACTTCAAATTCAAAGCATTAAGACTGCACTTTGTGTATATTTATATATGCAAATATAATAGCTCTTCCATTTTCACCAGAATTTGTACACTGGTGGAACAAAGACTAAAGAAGAGATGAAAGAATTAACTTGAGTGAAAATCTGACATGTGGAATCGGCTTATCTTGACAAATGAATAGCATTAATGAAGGTATGCTGCTCAGATCCATGTTCCCTTTTTTTTTTAGCTGTAAAACTATTTTGTGCAATATAAGTTACACTTTTAATAGGAAAGTTATAGAGTGTTTTGAAGCCCTAAAACTAGAACAAAACAAACATCACCACATTAATGATAAAGCAAAAACATGCATTTTGGCTCCATTAAGGCCCATAGCTCATTAAGAGAGTCTCAAGACTATGTAGACCCAACTGGGAAAACAGAAAAAAAAAATCTAGACAGCCATATACTGAGGGAAAAAACAAACTAAATACAAAGTTAATAATTAGATGAATACAAAATGTGTAAAAAAAAAATGCTTTCTTGTAATTTCTTCAATAGTTCTCCAGCTCTTCTTTGGATGTTGGCTGCCTTTTGTTCCATCTTGTGTCAGCATGACCCCACACTGCTTCAGTAATGTGAGGTCAGGCCTCTGGGGAGGCCAATCCATGGTTGATAATGTTACATTGTATGTTTTTCTATCCAGGTATGCTTTTACTGCACTGGCAGTGTATATTGGGATTGTTGCCATGTAGAAAAATAAAGCTGCTGTCAATCAGATGCCCAACACCACGATCGAGCTTCTATAGTGTTGTACAGATGGCTGTAGACACTCATGGTTGTACCTCTCTCCTGACCTCCTACGTATATACTGGTAATTATTTCAATCCAATTCAAGGTCACGGGAGGGCTGGAGCCTATCTCAGCTGCCATAGGCAGAGGCAAGGTATACCCTGGACAGGTCGCCAGGGCTAACACAGAGACAGACAACTACTCACACATATGGGCAATTTAGATTCACCAATTAACCTAACCCCACTAACTCCATGTCTTTGGACTGTGGCCACAGTACCTGGACATTGCACACCATGCCAGCATAAGGCAAGTCTTGGGCTAATAGCTCTTTGGGAATCACCTTGCTAGTGCAAGAATACTATTTATGCCTGTCAAACTTTTTCAAGCATGTCAAGCATGACTCTATGAAAAATGTCAAGCATTTTTCATAGAGTCAACTAAAGAAATAGAAACAAATTGTGTGGCAGGCTGCTAGTAAAAAGAGTAAAGAATTGCCTAAAGATGCAATTTAAAATTGGTTCATTGCTAAGTTGTATGTTATGTGTAGACAACAGTGGTTCATCCCTTGCATTAGGATTCTTTTTTATGCTTGAATGAGTCATCAATCAGTGATAAATGGCTTAACAAAAAAAACTTCCTCTGAAAATGGTCAGGTACAAGGACTAGACTGAAAATGAGTGAAAATGTCCAAAGATTTTTATTTTAACTTAATTACTCAACATTTTACCTTCATTTGACAGTTACTGGAGAATGAGGGACAATATGAGGGAAGATGACAGGAGCATGACATCCAACACTGGTCCCATATCTAATAGAACTGTACCAAAAGCTCGATAATTGAAGAGATATTTAGCTTGTTTTCTAACAATGCATTAAATCCACATTATCATTATTATCAAATTCATATTCAATTTAATTTTCCTCACTATAGTTTCATGTCGGTTTTCCTGCATATACCCAACAACTGCAACACCAACACCACTGCGCTCTTTCAAATTAACATGCATGTGGGGAGAAGCTACGGGGAAAACGGATAGAAGGCATTTTTTCTATTGGTTTGATTTTTAAATTGGAGCTTAATGTAACAGTGCATTTGCAGATGCTAATTTATCATCTCTTCTCAGTTTTTTTTTTTTCCACTGTGTTTGGAGGAAAACTTTGCTGGTTGCAGACAGAGAAAAGTGGAAAATAAACTCCTGGTGACTCTTTCTTTCTCTCACTCTCTGTCTTTCCCGCAAGCAGCAGTCGTGTTCTCATGTTTGGACCACATAGTGTGTATTTTGGTGGGTAGATAGTGATACCCGGACTGAGTTCCCCACGAACTCTTCATCCGCCTCGCACTATGCTATCAAATACTGGCAAATATGCAGGGAAGGTAGAAGATTTCCCAATCCTATTACCTGGGACTCAGACTGTGGATGCAGATTTGTGGGATTCTTTTTAACCATTAGGCCTCTTGAATTTTATTGCTTGGTGAGAGGATATATACTCAAGTGCCTCAAGTACTGTATGAATGATACAAATATATGCTGGGGCTTTGACAACTTAGATAAGGTAAGATAATTTTTGGGAAGAAGTTCATCAGGAATATAAAAACTCAATAGATACAAGATATTTCACGCCATGGCATGCAGAATCTTTTTTGTTTAAGTCCATGCTGCACACTCACTTTAATCCAGGTTTGCAGTGTGGTGATACCGAGAAAATATATTCCTTATAGTCAGTATGCGGACAAAGAAAGTCTTTATTTTTTTTAGGGTGTTATTGACGTAGCCATTCTCTCACAAAGAAAAATTAAACCTAATTCTGTGAAACAGTTTGAAGAACTTTTCAGACAACACAAATTCTATTTTCAATCTTTAGACATGGATTTGATTCTGAAATGGAAAAGTTTCCATGCAGTAAGCTCACCGTCTGAGCTGCAGGGCAGCTGATGGCTCAGTGGCTCGAGGTTAAATTTCCTTGTTAGCTACAGATAGACTGTTATTTGGAAGCCATTGGATCAAGCCCATATTTCCTTTCAAATACATTTACCTGTCATCTTAGATGTAAACAATGTGACTTTGAGTTTCCCCTTTCCATTAGCTCTATTGCCTCCCATGTCTCGCTGCAGTGCAATGACTCAAGTATGAAAAGTAATCAATAGGCTTCTGGTTTGGGTGAATGAGTCTTAGTGCTTGGTTTGCACAGTCTTGATCAGCCTGACAATGACAGATTATAGTGCTGTATCTGAGGGTAATTAAGATGGGTCTATCGTCACGCTGATAATTCAAGAGCATGATGCCCCAGAGGCTGGCAACACCAACCTGTCAGACAACAACTCACTTCTAAGTAAACAGCATCCAAATTTCACCTTGAGCAGCACTGACTGTGTGGATTCTGCAACAATGATTAGTTCTTACATTTTTAGCCTTACTAAAGACTGAATGCATACACATGCCTAATTATTTTCAAATCAGATTGCTTATATAAAGTAGGTCATCCATCCATCCAAGTAGGTTCTGAGAACAGCCTGTCGGGGTTTCCGAGAAAGCCAGCAGATAGCTAATAATATATATGATATTCTATCGAGTTAGCCATGTTAATCCAGCCTACAGTACAACCCCACAACAAATGTTTCTGTGAAACCTTTTTTTTTTTTTTTTTGTAGAGCTGCCAAATAGTTGCAGTTTAATTATGTATCTCTTCAGGTAATCAAGTGTGGTAGTGTTTGATGTAAAGATTGTTACAACTTTCATGTCTAACTAAAAATTAAGCCATAGACAACAGCTATAGAGACTAGATCCAAACAATGACCAAAAACAGAGGAGGGAAATGCTAGCTTTGCTTATTCCAAAAATATCAAAATCTGCTTACTATAATCTGTGTGGTTCACTATTTCTTTGACTATTTTCTTAAATACTTAAAGTAACCAAAGTGTCACATCATTAATTAGTCTTTTATGGTGATTTAAGCACCAAACTATTTCTTTGTGGGTGCCAGTAACTCATTGGAGTCTCTAATGTTGCCTCACTCTGGTCACCGCAATGCTGATTTGTCTGGATTACACAAACAACCTGTAATATGTAAATCGGTGAACTTTAAAGGTGCTGGCTGAAGTGTTTTTCTAGTCTTTATGCAAAGCTTACACTCCATATACATAAATAAGGCCAACAAATATTAAAAATATTTATCAATGTCACCAAGTGCTATACAGCAGCAATGTTCAATCTGCAAACAGTACATTAAAATCAAGTCAGCCACATCGTCAACATCTAACGTATACACCAATCATGCATAACATTATGACCACTGACTGGTGAAGTGAATAACACTGATTATCTCTTCATCATGGCACCTGTTAGTAGGTGGGATATATATTAGGGAGAAAATGAACCTTTTGTCCTCAAAGTTGATGGGTTAGAAGTGTGTTACGAAAAATGGGCAAGCATAAGGATTTGAGTGAGTTTGACTGGGGCCAAATTGTGATGGCTAGACGACTGGGTCAGAGCACCTCCCAAACAGCTTTTCTGGGGTGTTGCCAGTCTGCAGCAGTCAGTATCTATCAAAAGTGGTCCAAGGAAGGGACAGTGGTGAACCAGCCACAGGGTCATGGGAAGTCAAGGCTCATTGATGCACATGGGGAGCGAAGGTCTGACCTGTCTGGCCTGCCTGCCAACAGATGAGCTACCGTGGCCCAAAGTGCCAAAAAAGTTCAGGCTAGTTCTGAAAGAAAGCCACAGATCAGTCAGGGTGCCCATGCTGACCCCTGCCAAAATTACCAACAATGGGCACATGAGCATTAGAACTGGTCCATGGAACAATGGAAGGAGGTAGCCTGGTCTGATCAATTATGTGTTTTTTTACGTTCCGTGGCTGGCTGGGTGTGTGTGCGTGGCTTACCTGGGAAACACCTGGCACCAGGATGCACTATGGGAAGAAGGCAAGTCAGCGGAGGCAGTGTGATGCTTTGGGCAATGTTCTGCTGGGAAACTTTGGGTCCTGCCATCCATGTGGATGTTACTTTGACATGTAGCACCTACCTAAGCATTGCTGAAAGAACCCACAGGCCTCTTTCAGCAGGATAATGCACCCTGCTGCAAAGCAAAAATGGTTTAGGAATGGTTTGAGGAGCACAGCAATGAGTTAGAGGTGTTGACTTGGCCTCCAAATTCTCCAGCTACATCATGCTGTGTAAGGGAACAATATTTCATTGAACCTGCATAAATTCATTTGCAGGATGGTGAAGCATGGATTGGTTCTTATATAGTGCTTTTCTACTCTATTCGTTCACCCGTTCATTAAAGCACTTTTTTCTAAGTGCTCTTGATCTACCATTCTCAAACATTCAAACTACAATGAATATATCAGAGAGCGACTTCGGGTTCTGTATCTTGCCAAAGGATACTTTGGCACGCAAATTGGAGCAGCCAGGGATCGAACCACCAACCTTCCGATTAGCAGATGAGCTCTACCTCTTGAGCTATAGCCACCTCAGCATGCCAACAAGGATGGGGGGTGACTGATTCCACAGGATGGTGTAAGGGATGTGAATCTTTAACAATAAGATTTTTCCAATTTGACTATCTTCTGAGAGTAAAGTATGATAACTGCAACAATTGTCTTTCTATTAGTAGGGTAGGCTTTATTGATTAGTGCAGTGTTTGCATTCTGTTGGCACTAAGGAATAGTTGTATTTTTGATTTTGTACAGCAGCGCTGCACTACTCCCACTTGTATGCTGCTGTTTACACTGGTCTCTGAGCACACACTGGTTATCAGGCTCAGATCCACCCAAACAAGCCACGAGAGGAGAAAGGAGCTACTCTTTTCCACATGTCTGAAATGCAACTGAGCTCTGCCAGACAGAGTAATTCTTGAATTCAGACTTCTAAATAACCTGCCATCAAGCCACAGAGGACAAAGTGGATGAAACTGGTCCAAGGGGAAGGGGTGGTGGTGGGGGGCAACATTTCCAAATGCGGAAATGTGACTCTGGGTCATTTTTCTTAGCAGATCAGACAAAATCTCTTATTTTATGTTACATACTGCAGCTACAAATTGGAACCTTTTTCATTCCTATTCAAGCAGTGAATTAGTGGGAACTCGATAACTGGATTTATTGATCAGTATTCTCTAACTGAAAGAGTCCTTTCTCCTCCACATTGATCAACTAGTATTTAGACCTAATGTTGTGAGTTATCAGCTGTGCCATCCGCTCTCAAGGTTCTCTCTTTGTTCAATATCCTTTTTGCCATGACAAATCTAAAGACAAGGCAATTTCTTAGAATATTATTTAAATAATTTGGGTTGCCCATAGAAAAAAAGCATTACAGCATTAAGTAATAGACAGTCACCACCTGGACAATCATTAATAGGAAATCCTTGCCTGTTTTGGGCTGTGATTGTGGTACCCCCCCCCCTTTTTTTTTCACTCAAGCAGTGCAATTTTTGATGCTTTAATACTCTGATGAAACTCATCATCTAATATTTTGTGAGAATCGCAACTCGGATATTGAATATGGCACATGGATGAGTGGACACATTTTGTACAATAGCCTTTTGGGTCTGTTTGATCTGTGTAATTTCTGATAATGTGAAATGTCTCCCCAAATTCTGACAAATTCCAACAAGCAGACAAATGGTGTAGGGCCCAGCTTAGCTTGGTGGGTGCAAAATTTAAAATGCCATGATGGCAAATCAGTTACATTAAAGTCACGTCACTTATCATGATGATAAGTTACCCTCAACTATACAGAGGTCTATATGCAGACAAATAAAAACTAAACAGTGAAAGAATCCATCATCTTTAAATCCTAACTCTCTCAATTTCATGGCTATATAATATTTATATCCATATTTATTTATTTGCTTATTTACAATTTATTTCATAATGTCTCTCTATTCATTTGATACTGAACATCTCTGCATCAGAGAAAGCCAGAAAATGTGAATTTACATAAAGTTACTGCCAAATCTTCTAATGTACATTCAACAAAGAGCAGCGTGCAGTTGCAACTGTACCACAACAAACAAGCCCTCCTTGGCTACACAAAGCCATGTGTAGTAGCTGTTTTGCTATGAAACCGTCGAATCGCTGAAATTTAATAGGCTTCTCATTCAACATTTGAACATGAGAAGGATATGTAAGATATTGCAAAGGCAACCACTTAAAGACAAGTAGCAATCGCAGTCGACTTTATCATTGCCACTATTTTTTTAATCATATTATACTGTGGTAAAATGAGGGAAGGTTTAAAGGTGTCAAAGTGTGAATCTATTACACAGTTATAGATGGTCATACTCACACCACCTCAAACCTGACTTCAGGAAGGGCAACAGGATGAAAGCAATCGATCATGTTTTGTGTGTGTGTGTGTTTTTTTTTTGTTTGTCTCTTTTTATTACTTTAACTTTTTTTATTTTTATTGTATGGTTATGGAGGATATCTACCCACTGGAGTTCTTCATTTTGAAAGTGCTGTGCTTTGACTGCTCCACGGCCTTAATGGTGGCTTGTAATTGCTCCATCACCCACACTAATGTGCACTCTATGCCCCTCTAAACAAAATCTTTGCATTTCCACTTCTTTTTTTTTTCTTTTTTTTTTTTCATTGTGGTCCTGATTGTCAGTGTCTAAGCATCACAGCCAATAGAGTGAGGACTCTCAGATCCAGGGAACACAGAGAACAATGTCATATTCATAAGCAGAGACATCAGCTCTCCTGCTCATTACCACAGGACTGTGAATGGAGGCTTCTGTCCCCACAATCATGAAAGAACCTGTCATCTGTCTGTTTCTCCTAATTGACTGTTTACTATATTTCAACACAGACAGACAGACAGACAGATACATTTTTGATCAGAATCAGTTTGTCATTCAGTTTCACACAAATTCTTTACATAGAAATGTCCACAGGGGTTTTGTTTTGTTTGTTTTGTTTTGTGTCATAATAACTACACAGCTCAATGTGACGCATTTCTATAGCAGTGGCTCCCATGACCTTGACAAAACAACCTCATAGAGCATTTACTTAAAGGTCCTACTATAAAATATATGGACAAAAACTCTTATACCTGGCATCCAAGGTGATACTTTTTAAAGAGAGGTTGGCCTCTTTCAGAAATTGAAAGGAATATAAAGTCAAGGATGGAATGAGATTTTCAATTTTGCCAACATGGACTTCCATAACCACCTTCTTTCTGTGTATATTGGCTGGCTTACAACAACACCTGTTGTGAAAGGACAAGTGCTGAAGTGAAATCTGCCCGTTTGCCTTGAGCTGCAAGGACCCTCCGCACGTCGATCCATTTTATAATCTCAGAGAGAGTGTGAAGTTTGATCTTGAGTCCACATTCACACACGCTGCCTTGCAGAGACTAGATAGAGATGGCTTTAACTACATTTGATTTATAGATGAGCTCATGCATCTTCACATTTTTAGCAGATACAGTAAGAAGATGCAGCCTGGAATATCTATATGACTTTCATTGTTACAGCTCCTACAAGTGGCTCAATTTCTTACATGCATCACCTGCCATTTTTCTGCCAGCCCCTCGCTTTCCAACAGTAAGATTAGCTGCCACCGCATAAAGTAGTGCCATGCATTATCCAGCAATTAGAGTGAGGCTTATTAAGCAGAGTTTAATGTAAATTTAATGAGCAATAAATTTAATTTCTTTAAATAGAAGAGAATATTATTGTTACAAATGATGTACTGTGGTGATCTCACCATACCGGCCATGAAAATACTTTGCAAGCGGGCACATATCAATGGGCCATTAAGTGCAGTATTACATTTATCCCGAAACACTGTACAGTACTGTAAGTGCTATTTTATGGAGATCGTGGAAAGAAGGCCACTTCAGTTTGCTGCACAAATGGCACTAATGAACTGAGGGCTGAAACGGTTACTCAATTAATCGATTTGTGGATTCACAGAAAATTAATCTGCACCTGCTTTGGTAACAAAGTAACTGTTTGAGGCATTTTTGAGCAAAAAAGCTGAACATCATTGGAGAATGTGATGCTTTTCGGTGTCTTATGTGAAAGTAAACTGCACGTCTTCAAATCTTAGACTTTTAGTCAGGTTACCTTGGGCTTTGGAAGACTCTTGGACTATTGATTTAAATACTTAAGGTCAGACAATCAGTCGGTTAGTGCAATTTTTAAAATGAGTAAAATACAGTAAAATATTACACTATGCAATAAGAAACCACTCAAAGAGGATGTTTTTACACATTTTTTATACTTGATCCTGTAGGGCTCAACAGTATAGTATGCATGTACTTCTTCTAGGTCCCAGATTGCACCACTGCCACACAACAGTGGAAAAAAAGAAACAAAGGGAGCTCTACACTTGTATGAAAACTGAAGAAATAAAACACTGCCACCCTCCAGAATGCAAAGAGACAAACAGGGATTTCAGCAGGCTCTGTTTCAAAGCCAAACTCCACTGCAAGGACCCAGAGATGAACATCTTCAATCACTCAACGGGTCACATGCCAACTGGCAACCGAGAGCACCGTAACAACTGTATGTTTCCTTTTGTTTCTCCCAGACCCCTTCCTTCAGCAGCGCATTGAGGCTTCATGACAGCTCGTATTGATCCACTTCACCATCACTCAGTCCTGACGAATGACTTTAAACTGGCAATAAGTGGGATTATGCAACCTTCTGAAATTCAACCATCTGATCCGCTACAACAGTGAGCCCCAGGAGACGCAGGCAGAGAAATACTGCTAAACAGATACTTTGGTGAAATACAAAGTCTCAGCATTTCATAACAGGATGCTCAGCAGCTCTTTATTATCAGTGCCCTCTTTTCACATATCGTTATGCACATATTGTGGTTGGAAGCGTAAAGTTGGTGAAACTACTGTTGTCTCACTAGTTTGAATGCACGGATTCTGGACACTGAGAGTTTGGGCTTTTTTTTAATTTAATTTAATTTTTTATTTTTTTATTTTGCTGTTCCCAGCACTCACACGTGGACAATCAGAGAGCTGAATAACCTGAGGTCACATCCAACCATTTTTTTGCTTGGGGATTTTCACCTGAACCATGAGGCCGCACGAGTTTCCTCTAATGCTGCAGCGCTCGGTGTACCGAGCTTGAGGTTATTTCACATTCATGATGCATTATTTTATTCAGCTGAGAGGTTAATTAAATTAATGTGACAAGGAGATGAGAGACAATGCTGTAAATGTCATTCAACTGCTATTCAACACAGACTATAATAAATTCAACAACTGTGAAATGAAAGCCTCATAAGCAGTGAACTGGAAAAAAACACACTGCCTAAAAATTCCTTTGACTAGTAACCTCATTTTGGGAACCCTCTTTCCCACTCACAGAAGCACAGGCATGCCTTCAAGAGCTTCTGCAGACCTGTTGGATGTGTGATACAGATATTACTGTTGTACAGTATGCTGCTACTGATGGCAATTTCTGAGGCAAAATTTAAACTGCTAAACGAGTCGCTCAAGTAATCTTTAGAGTGTAAACCTGTCACTGCAACTGTTGCTTGCCATTTTAACAACCCGGGGATTGACAGCACAACATGTCCATCCTGCCTCTGGGAGGGATTTAAAGTGGCTGCAAGCTGACATTTTAACCGCTTCACATGCGTCACATTGTCAGCGGATACGTTTTCCAGGAAAAAAAAAAAAAAAAAAACACTGACGCATGCAACTCTGATGCAAACGCGGTGGAATAACGGGGAAATAATCGGACTGAGGACTGCAATGGCCACGCACGCTTAGTTAGTCCTGGTTCGTGCAGTTACACACTGTAAAAAGACTAACAACGACATGACAGATTTACATTTCCCAGTCCCACTGACTGAGGGAAAAGTGAAGACTGCGGACCGGAACACACATTGGCAACAGCGGCTGCAGTTGCGCGGCCAGAGGACAATGTGCGAGACTAGAACTGCAATGCGTGTTTTTCCTCCAAAGCGCACCTGAAGCCCAGACTTGAGAGATTTGTAGACAGAGAGATGAGTTGGGACTATGAAGGGTTATGCAAAAGGATACAAGTGCGCGCTCTCTCTCATGCTACAAGAGTCGACCACGTTTCGATGAGCAATTGCCTTTTACTTGCCCTAGGTCAAAATACTGTACGACCACTTCACTCGATTATCATTGTCGATACTTCATCTCCGCCTGTCCAACTGTGCAGCGCAAAGATTACTTTTTTATAGCAGTCCTATCTGTAGCGTACTGCAGTAAAACTCAAGACAGCACCCTTTTAATCAGCGGTAAAACGAGCCCACGCGATAAGTAGCCTAACAGTCTCGAGAAACAGCGTGAGTAATTTGGAGTCGATGGCACTATCAGAAAGTGATGCTGAGATTTGAGGGGAAGCTTGTGCGCATCTAGAGCGCAAACGCACCACAACTTCTCCCGGTACTCCTCGGGCTTTTGCTGTGAAAGCGGTAATTCTGCATTAGGTACGGATGCAAACAAGACGCCAAATAAAAAATAAAGAAAAAAACTTACCTTTCTGAAGAAGCGCCGCTGAAATCACGAAAACAAAGAAAGAAATAGCGAGAGATCCGCTTCCCGTGATCGCCATGTTGGACACCTGCTTGAGACTGGCGGCGCTAAATCACCTAGAGACGGCCATGGGATGAAAATGTAGACACAGCGGAGGGAGGGCTCAAGCAGGGAGCCCGCTATGATATTGGACTGCGTTATGTTGCGATGACATTCAGGCCTATAAAACACTATAGGAATATTACAGTAATACCTGGAGAATTTAAAGAAATGTAACAAAAAGAAGAAGAAAGAAAAAGCACCGTAATGCCAAGCAGCAGTTATTGAAGGAATATTACATTAATTTCACAGGAAGTGTAAAACCATGCAGCGAGGTGTGGTGAATTCACCACCGAGAACCGCAGACACTTTATAGGAATATTATAGTAATTTTCTTTTATGGTTATTGCCTGTTAGTTCATGTGAGTGAAACCAGCCTATCCCCAACTCGCTGCGCTTGGGTTTTTATGGCTGAACCGCAAATAATTTTGAGGTAAAGCAGCGTTTAGTTTCTTATTTCTATGCAGCAATCTAATCTAAGTTTAAAGTAGTATTTATTAAATAAATTGTGTATTCTTATATTTAGTATACAGATGACTAAGCTAAAGGAACAACACATATATGAATTTAAAATGCATTCACTTTTTCAACAATCTACACTATATAATATAATTTGTGCGCGTGTGTGCGCGATCTTGTCCAGTAAAATTAACAATGAGTGTTAAAAGGACAGCTAAACCACATCCAAACCTGTTTAATTAAAGGAATAAGTTCGTTGAAACGCTCCTGTCCAGACATTTTGCTCAATGCCTACTCAAAGAGCGCCCCCTTTTCTTTAAATTGTGTATTGCATTTTATGGCTGTGGCAGTGGTGTCATGCTCCTCAAAATGGGGGGGGGGGGGGGGGGGGGGGGGGGGGGGGGGGGGTGGGGGGGGGGGGGGGGGGGGGGGGGGGGGGGGGGGGGGGGGGGGGGTGGGGGGGGGGGTTGGGTTGGGGGGGGGTGGGGGGGGGTGGGGGGGGGGGGGGGGGGGGGGGGGGACAAACACACACACATGAAAGGTGATCATTTAAAAATACTTTTTGAGTGGAAATATTGCAGATTATTAATAAGTGTGACCACCTGAACTCCCTCGTGTTCTCCAGCTCTATACCTTTTTATTTTTATTTTTATTATTATTATTATACCTCTTAATGTTTCAACTCCCCCAAGTTATTCTCACCTGAAACATGGTACATGTGAACTATCTTGTGGGAATCACAGAGATACAGAGAACCGTGCATGACAACGTTGAATCTCATTTCCCTTTTTCATTGTGTCAAAACAGCACAAAGGCTGCTAATTGCACAATCTATTCTCTGAGACTGCGTGTCAGTCCTCATTCCATGGATGAGTAGATAGCATTTAGAACTTCACTCTAATGCTGCAGCCGTCCCTATCACTACAGATTGAATTCCACACATCAAATTTATTTCAGATGTTATTATCTGTGGCAGCTTGCCAGTTCTGCCTGCCACTCACACAATGTCTCCACAAGGTGTTTTCTCCTCACAGCACCAGCCAGGCTGCTTTACTTTCTGACAGCATAGCATTGGTGGGCACCAGTCTGCAAAGTGCACCTGGTGGAGGCATGCTCAATAAGTCATAATTTCCTCTTTTTTTTTTTTTTTTTTTACAGACTTTTGGCAATAATTTGATTTGCGGTTTGGTTCTTTCCACTTTCTGTGCACAACAATAACCCACACCCCCAACTTTTCTTTTCACTCCCTTTCTGTCTCTTTTTCTGTGTCTGTGATTCACTCCACTACTGCATGGCATTTCCTTTGCTCACGAGAATAGATGGGGTTCCTGGGTCTCTCTAGGAAGAGAAGCCCAGCGTTTCTGTCTCCCCGAGCAGGATGAATAATAAATGGGAATGGATCAGATGACTGAACTGCTTCATCTGGATCCTCTGTAGTAATGGCTAGCCATAGATTCTCTGTATTATGTGTGTCGGTTGGTGTATTATTGTGTGTGTCACAAGACAAACAGTCATGCGGCTTTCAAACCGTTAAGCAGTTTATTTTTGAGATCTTGGATATGGGCTGAATAGTGGTGGAGCCATTTAATTGGGCCGCCATCAGCATTTTCTATTTAAATTAGTGGAGAAACTGGTAATAAAAGATTTTCACCCGAGCCTCTTTCTCAGTTAATGTTTGATTAGAAATGCAATGGTTTTAAATTAAGATTTCTTTTTCCCCCTGGTATGAAATCAATCAAATTAACGGAAATTGAATTATTTGAGATGGTAATCTATTTAGGCAAACCATTCACCATGAAAATGTTTTCCTCCTGTTGTGAAAGGAGGAATAATTGAATCAGACCCTTGTAAGTGACCCTGAATGGCTGAGCCAGAACAAGGTTTATTGAAATGAAATATAGATTTGCTTCTGCTTAGGCCATATACGAGAACGTTCGCATGTATGGAAAACATATTTTCCTCACACATGTAGACTCCGGTGTGTACGCTGTGTAACACATCAGGCTAGAACACGGGAATAACAATAGACTGTAATCATGCACTAGGAAACGTGTGTTTGCAAAGCTCTGTTCTGTCCAATTATTCATCCAAAAGTCACATTTACATGTCTTTAAACTTGTTTGAGGACAACAGCATTTATAACAGAGAACAGGATTACTGCGAATTTTAATTTCTTTTTTTTACCCCCCACCCCCCATAGCAAATTATTACAGGAAATGATACTCCAAATATATCAGGTCATCAATTCTTTATGCCTTTGGGCGATGAAACATGTGCGCTCAATTGGTTTCCTGCCTCTTTTTTGGTCACACTAATATACATGTAACCATCTGTAAGTCATACTTGCTACAGGTAAACGTCAAAGGCAGGTGAACTTTGATACAGTTATTTCCATTAATAATTACCCCTTAGAACATATTTTGTGCTCTATTGTTTGTCACAATAAACAAAAACACTGCATGTAAACTGGACGCAGTAATATTTCCATCCTTCTCTCATATGGCGACGTGGCAAACTGTTACACACATGCTATACATTTTATCAGCCGGTGCATGCACTGCCTGATAAAGGCAATTTTGCATCCGCAGACATACAGCATGTGATTGTAATAAATCATAAGTCATGTGGTACCTTAGAGAGCCTTAATGGTAATAAATTTGTCAGGATATAGTGTATGTCAAGTTGGCCAGGTAGGCCTGAGTTTGCCTCTCTTGTCTCTATATGTGCAGAAAAGAAATATTGTTTCAGTCATCTCATTTGTATACGTCTGAACTCTGAAAGACTGCGGGGGCTCAGACACTGCATTTGTTTGGCTACTTCTGTCCTTTTTTTGGAGCTTAAAATGAGCCCTTATCCTACTTCTCCCTTATTGCTCTATTCAGTATTTATCTTGCCACACATGGTCTACCTAATCCGATATATACCTGCCTATATGTACCTTACCTATGTGACCTTCCTTACTCTCATTCCAAATATGGATTAAATAGTAAATTATAGATTGGTACATTATGTTTTGATATTGTTTAGTTCGATTTCTTCAAGTTTCTCTTCACTTACCGTGAAGGATTTGTTTACAGTTTTAATCATCTATTAATAAAAGTAAATTCCTTTCAACTTATTGATTATGGCATCTATTGCTTTAAGTAAATCAACAGAGCTAGTTTTGCTTGACATTTTCAACATTACTTTTAGAAAGCTGTTTACACTCACTAATTAGCTAACAGCCTCAAGTTTATTTGGACCTGCTAACAAAAAAACTGAAGCCATGGTGTCTAGATGTTACAGCTGATTTAATATCTAGATCTTTTCAAAACAATTTGTGATTTCTTTCTTTTCCTTTTTCTTTTTTTTTTTTTTTTTCAGAAGAACTGAGCTAATAACATTTCTGTGTGCCCTCTGGTTACTGCAGAAAGATCCCCTGCGGTAAAAGTACCCCTGGCTGAAAAAAACTGCCTAAGGGTCCTAATAAATCTTAGATCCTACAAGCTGTTGAAAGGCGTTTCCTTGTAAATTGGATTGGAGACATTTAAACTGATTATTTATCCCTGGCACAGAGCATTATTATACAATCATTTTATCATGATTATAGGTAGCAGACAGACTCATAATCACAAAAAGAAGCAGTTCAATGGGGATTATGAGTTTTTGTGCAGCAATTACAAGACAGATGTTAGCTGTAGACAGTATAGTCTTCAAACAAGTACAAATAATATATTTGAATAAAAGGAAAAACAGAGCAAAGTGCTTTGGTTTCATGATGTATTGCTAGTTGCACTTTACTGGAATTATTAGCACAGCTGGATCGCTTGGCTGAAAATACCCACATACAGTAGACTGAGCAGAGTAATGCAGATCGAGGATCATTAGCATCAGACTGCCCATGTCTATTTCTGCCGGGAGCAAAATGGCTGGTGGCTACCTGCTGTTAATGAAGAATATCATGCCTCTAATTTTCCACATCTAAATCAAAGTCAAACCGATTATATAATACTAGTAATTACATCTTATTAATGCAGATGTATAGGTGCATTTTTAGCCATCAAAAACCACATGAAACCACATTTAGTCATCAAAGCAAGAGAATTTAAATGTTTGGAAGACAGACTACACTGTACTTCAAAGCACTAAAATAGATTAACATTTTACCAGATTTAGGCAGTCAATTTCAGGACATTACTTCATTTCCTCTAAATAGCATGTGGATTAGAGCACATTAACATATTAGTTAGTAACAAAAATCCCCCAAGCTAAGCTTGTATCTCTAATAATCCAGATCAGTGATTTTGTTTTCATATGCCCAGTTATTGCACAGTAGCATCTTCATTTGGAGAAAATACAGAACACATAGGTTCACGTCTATGATACTATGCTATAGTACCCAAAGGTAAACTTTAACAAAGTTCAATATATTCAAAACAAATGAAGTCAGTATTTTCCCCAGGTCTGTGCTACAGTTCCAATGATTACAGTGCAAAATACACACTAAAGACTAACTAAAGAGCAAGAATCAGACCTCAGAAAATCCAATAAAATGCTTTAACCTTGACAGAGCATGCAGCAATCATCTGTAATCCTATTGGATACACAAATTAGTTTCTAAGACTATGCTTTCACACATCAAAATAATTTCATTTTTCAATTACTGAAATCAAAGAGACAATAATATGGCTTAGAAACATCCAAATACTTCTTAAATCGCAAATGATTTGAAGAAAGACAAAGGTTATTATCTTTTAACCTCTTTTTGCAAAAAAAAAAAAAAAAAAGAAAGAAAAAAAAGTGAAATCCTCCAGACTCCAACCCTTGACTCGGCTAAAAAGAGTAAGCTATAAAGTTGTTTAAAAAAAAAAAAAAAGACGTTTTTTTTCAGATGAAAGAACATTTATTAGTTTTTATTTGTTGTACATAAATCCACAAAAGCCTTTCAGCTGCATTTAAGAAGAGAGATCCTATTGATTGTATTATCTGCCCCACCGGCAGTTTGGATTTCAGTGACTGCTGTTGAAGAAGTGACTGTTTGATCATATTAGAGCTCTGAGTGAACTCACAGAAAGCTCCTTGGCAAGCCTAACTTCTTTGATTAAAGACAAAGGTTCCACTCGGGGACCATAAAGTGTTTAATAACATGTCTAAGCTTGGCAATCACTGCATCCTCTTTTAAGGAAAAATTACATGTTTTTTGCAGCACAAGCTCTATGAAAAAAAAAAAAAGTTATTATTGCAGCTTTAATTTGATGGTTTAATTAGATAGCTAGTGGCCTGTAAACTGTTAAGGGGGTTTTATAGTGTCCTAATTTGTATGTAAATTTTCATTGTTATTATAATACTACACTACAGTCTTAGGCTGTCTTTGTTATGCTGAGCAGGGCCAAAGGGAGACAGAATTACAGGTTTAGCTTTATTGATGTTTTATTGAAGTTACAATAGAGCTTTAATATTAAGGAAACTTTTTAAAAAATGCACCTGAATACGGCTATTAAGTATGCTATACAAGCTATATACTAGGTGCAATATTTGGTTTTTCACATATACTTTATTCATTGTTTTACCACAGTTTTGCATTCATAACAACTGTTGCATTTATTTTTTCTCTACAATCCGTGTCTGTAGTGTCCATAAACTAGCAAATATGTATCAATACACAACGCAATTCCGATCATTTATCCTGTAAGGCTACTGCTACTCCCCACATTTTAAATGAGCTCGGTGTTGAAGACACAGCTCATCAAGTAACAGTCTTAGTAGATTAGATTACTTTTCCTCCCCTGTGTTTAAAAAGTTCCCTTATTTAATAAATGAATGGGAACTGTGGTATCAGAGTCTTTATAAAAACAGACAGGATTTGATCAGGTGTGAAAAGCAATGTTTTAGCCAAGCTTAATTGGGTCTCATCTCTCTCTCTCTCTCTCTCTCTCTCTCTCTCCCCACGGAGTGAGATTCTCAGGGTCGAGTGGAATTAAAAGCTTTTCACCTTTATGCATCGGAAGTCTGTCCGGTTTTGCTTCCTCTCTATCTACACAGGGCAGCTGCAATTAAGCAAAGTTTAGACTATGGTCGAGTATGTTCTGATGCACGCACTAACGCTTATAACTCTTTGTATTAAATAAGGATATATATTTAATTAATAAACATATTATCAAAATATTTGTTTCAGTTTTTTCTCAATAAAAAATGAAAACTGTCTTGCAATGTTGTTACCATTAGAAGAATATCCTCTATTTTGCAATTTTTCCAGCACAAATTTTTTACTAATACACAACCAATTTTGATGTAAACCGAACAAACATAAGCATTTAATGCACTGATCAGATGTTGCTTTAAATATTTATGCTCAAGCTGGTTGGTTAATTGATGCTTGTGCGCCAGTCACACTGAGATATCTTATTGATTTTGACTGTGAACGCAAATTAGTTTACATGAAGCGATACCGCTGGACTTCTAATGTGCTGGTGACAAGTCATTTATTCTACTAATCAGATTTTTATTACAGCCTACATGTCCCACTATAGCTTAAACAGCAAGTCAGTTAGATGGTTTTATGTGGTGGCAATTCTGACTATAAGAATATAGACCAATGTTTGTACCTCAGCTGAATAGTTTACTGTTTGTTTGTTTGTTTGTTTTTTAAAACAAGTTGGAAAAATTTTTTAAAAAGGTGAAGGTAAAGGAGTGACTTTGGTCTATAAAGCCATTTATCCCATTTGATTTCCTCTAAAGTTGCCATATCTTTTGGGACACATGTAGCTGAGCATAATTTCTAGATTAAAATAATGAATAGGATAAGACTCTAGTCTTCTAATCTGTCTAATCTAAACACTAAATTGAATTCCTGTGCTTCTTAAAGTATTTGAAATTAATTTACCAAGAAGCGTTGCATCATAAACTGTAGTATTCTAATCCCAAGATCGATGAACATGGCCGTTATCAATACTGTTTTTCAAATTAAAAGTTTCTGAGAAGAGAAATAATAACACACATACTCAGCTGAAGGACTGTCTTCCATTAAAATCATGTCCGGGTCACTGTTACCATGCACTACATGCACCGAACGAATAGACTGAAACATGGTTCATGAGAATGAGGTCATTTAAATAAAACCCTGAACACTGTAGCAGCTCAAATCCACACACCTAAAAAGGGTCTAAATGGGCAGCCGAATAACAACAGCATATTGAGTCATGGAAGAGCTGCTGCCACCCTGCTTTGCTGCGTTTGCAGTAAATCTCCAAACAGGTAGCCATAGCACTACATTGTCTCTGCATAGGCAGAGCCCAGCAGTCTTGTGTGTCATTAGGCCTGTGGTGCATTGCGCAGAGGCAAGTGGCACATACTGTAAGCAAAAAGGATCCACACCAGTAACCACACCAATGTAAGGGCAGTGAAATGAGCCAGTCCCCTTGGCTGAAGAACAGAGGGCAGACAGTTGTGTTGCATACTGTATAGTATGAGTAGCCTCCACGGGTGAATGGGCTCATTTTAATGTGTATGTATAAGCAAATATCGCCCGTGCAGAGTGAGTCCTGTAAGGCCTCTGTGAAGAAGACCTGGATTATGAGAACCTAGAATAGGTTTATAAAAACTGCAGTGCCGCCGCGCCACAGTTTCTTTAACAGAAAATCACTGTTAAAGAGAGAGAGAGGGGGAAAAAGAGGCCACATTTGAATTATAATACATTATAACAAGGCGATGTAGTTGGTTTCATCAACTATTTTACGCACTTAATTATTCAAATCACAAGCTGGAGAGAATGACAGTGTTTACAAAGTGACCCTAATTATCAAAATATTTCATTAGTAACATGCACTGTCCTGGTATGTTGACCCCATAATGTTTGCCATGTCTGCAGAATAAATATGTGTGTGGTCTATCAGAATAATATCATGTATAATGCTCCAGTGTTTGGCTGTGTAAAAATTAATTAATCACTTTAAAATTGCTCTAACATTTTGTCTCACTAGTTGTTGTTTCAAGACATCATGATCCTACATGATCCTATGAAAACATGAACAAATAAAGAGGAAGGACCTAGTTACAAAATACTTAAATATTGAATTGAAGATTTTGATACTCAAAAATCTGAAAGCTGCACAATCTAAACAACAATCTAAATAGCTCTGATGCAATTGTTTCCAATTTTAAGTCTTTTCTCACTATAAAAGAAATATATGTTAAGGTTTTTTAAAGATTTAACTTCAGACATTAAAGCTTCCCTATTCTACGTATGCTATAGTCCAGAAGGAACTTCTGCTTTTTCAAGGTGAGACAAAGCAGTAGAGGATGTAGGTATGAACTAACTTTTTCTACACTGTCTTACTTTCTATGATATAATGGTTTGTATAACTATCCAGTTGAATATCACCTTTTACATGTTTTGGCTTGATAAAACAGTCTGATACAGCACTGATGATGCCGTGCTGCTTTAGCAGAAGTGATTTCCGGTGACTCTGCACTCATGAGCCAATTAATTAGTTGGGCCTGTTCAGCTGTTCAGTAAAGCAAAAATCTAATCAGCCAATCACAAGGTAGCAACTCAGTGCTGACATGGTCAAGATGACTCTATTTTAAAGATTAATTTAAAACTTACCTTTTGATAAAGCTTATAGTTAGGGCTGGACCAGGTGACCCTGAACCCTCCCTTAGTTATGTTGCAATAGGCCTAGGCTGCTGGGGCATTCCCATGATGCACTGAGCATTTCTTTTTCATTCACCTCTTTTTACTGTCTTTGTACCCCACTCTGCAGTCTGCATTAATCATCAGTTATTATTCATCTCTGGCTCTCTTCCCCAGCATGTCTTTTGTCAGCCCTCCCTGAGCCTGGTTCTGCTGGAGGTTTCTTCCAGTTAAAAGGGAGTTTTTCCTTCCCACTGTTGCCAAGTGCTTGGGGGTCATTTTGATTGTTGGGTTTTCTCTGTAATTACTGGAGGGTCTTTACCTTACAATATAAAGCGCCTTGAGGCGACTGTTTGTTGTGATTTGGTGCTATATAAATAAAATTGAATTGAACTCAACTGAATTGAATTGACTTGCTGAAGTTCAAACTAAAAAACAAAATGGGGAAGAAAGGTTATATAACTGACTTTGCTAATCTGCTGTGATTTTCCCAAACAACCATCCCTATGTTTTACACGGTCCAAAAAAGAGAAACTCTCTGGTGAGCAGCAGTTCTCTGGCTAAAAAAAAAGCCTTCTCGATGTCAAAGGTCAGAGAAGAATGGCCAGACTGCTTCAAACTGACAAGAACAGCTCAAATGCAGAAGAGCAACTCTGAGCACCACATTGAACCTTGAAGCAGATGGGCTGACCACACCGGGTGCCAATCCTGTCAGCTAAGAACAGGAAACTGAGGAAGATTTTGGCACAAGTTAACCAAAATTGGACAGGAGGTAGGAAACCTTCCCGGGTCTGAAGAGTGTTGATTTCTGCTGCGATCTTCAGTTGGTCGGGTCAGATATGGTCATAATGGTTGCATGAATGGTTTAAACTGGTATTGGTGTTGTAATTGTGTGGGGGTGTTTTCTTGGCACACTTTGGGCTCCTTAGTACTAACTGAGCATCATTTAAACACCACACCTGACCTGAGCATTACTGACTATGTCCATCACTTTACAACCGCAGTGTACCCATCTTCTGATGGCTACATCCAGCAGAATATCTGCCATGTCACAAAGCTCAAAACATCTCAAACTACTTTCTTGAACATGTCAGTGAGTTCACTGCTCAAATGGCCTCCACAGACACCAGATCTCAATGGAGCACCTTTGGGAACAGGAGATTCACATCATGGATGCGGGGTCAGCATATCTGCAGCAACAATGTGATGAAAACCAAAATCTGGACCAAATTCTCTGAGGAGTGTTTCCAGCACCTTCTTTAATCTGTGCAGGGAAGAATTAAGGCACCTCTGAAGGCAAACCCAGTACTAGCAAGGTGTGTTTAATAAAGTGGCCGGTAAGTGTATAATCAGTGTCTACCAACAATCCAGATCATAAACAAGCCTTGTAGGAAGCAAAGATGGGTTTAACTGGTTTAATACCATGAAAATACTGTACTTACAGTATGGTCAGTATATGCACACTCAAGCCACATACAGAATTTGTGACATTGCTGGTTTAGAAGCAGCAGCTGCAGCCATATTAGCTGCTGTGGCATGGCTGTGGTGGGTTTTACCATAGAAAAGTTGTCCTATGAATTAAATGCAAAGTGCATCCCACCAGCAAGCTCACAGTGACATTCATTCTTTTGGGAATCTTAAATGTCTGTTCAAAAAGTAGCTTTTATGTCCATTTATGTAAACAATGGCATATTTTCTGGGTGTGTTACACCTTCAGCCTGGTAGATCACTTAAGCAAGCTCAGCAGCTCAACATAGTTTTAGGGATTAATTATGCTAGAGCCATAAATGCCTGTTAAATTTCATGGCAATCCATCTACAGTAATAGCTGTTTCTGGATCAAACTGGTGGGCGAACCAACAAAATAATGTTGGCATCCATAAAGGTGCAGTTTAAGCATGTCTAAACACAACTTAACTTTGACTCTTTTGCTACGTTTAGCCACAGTACTCCTTTCTTGTCTTCTGGCTGATATATGATGAAGGCTATGTTCTTGATATTGTTCCCATAAGGTCTTTTGATGAGGAGAAAATGAGCTAACCTATTGTAATCTGGACTGAGTCAGAAAATGGAATTGAATTAAATATGTTGTTTTCTCTAGAGTGGAACTTAATAAAACCCATCACTGTAGTTCACAGGCCATCAATGAGTGTTAAGGAGGAGATGTGTTTGACTTTATATTTCCTTTGGGTGAGATAACAGGTCACTGTGAGAAGCAGTTATGAAGCATGGCCATATTATTCCCTCCAGAAACGTGAGTGATTGATATGCCATTTACCTAAAGACTGCCACAGAAGCCATACTGTAGAACTTGCCTTTTAATACTGCTAAGTAAAAGTCACTTTATGCGTAACTAAGCTCCTCATATCGGCCTCAATGAGAGAAGACGTTTTGTGAAAAATGTTAGCCACAAATGGTACATTCTTATATTATTACTCTCCTGACATCCAAGAAAAGCTCTCAAGCTCTCACAAGTATTTGTTCACTGTGCTCGAATGTACTGCAAATTATTTTACAACTAAGGCAGTTGTTTGTCTTTGTTTTGAGAATTACTTGGAGATTTACTAAAATGACTATTAAAAATCTCCCAAATGGAGCAATCCAAGAAGGTAACAACTCCACTTAGGCTGTAACCTGTGATATATATATATATTTTTTAAAAAAGGGTCATTTTGCAGGACTATTTTGAGTTTTGAGGAAATATTCACTTTTTATTCCAGAGTTTGATGACAGGATCTGCACTACTGTGTCTGTACAGCAAATATGAGGCTGCTGTTAGGAGTTGCACAGCAGCTCAGTTTAGCAGACTAGGGGGGAAATGCCCTCAAGCAGAGCCAAGCCAGCTGTTTCCCTTCTGTTTCCAGTCTTTATGTTTAGCTAGGCTAACTCTCTCTTGGCTTATTTACTGTCCAAACATGAGAATGATATAGATCTTCCGTAAGCTGTCACATACAAAAATAGCTTGGGAAGTCCAGTATGTTATTCATGAGCTGTATTCTGGGTCAGAGATACTGCTATACCAATACACCATGTGTGGTGCATGGGGAAAAATGCTTACCTGCTAACTGCTGCAGAGACCTGGGTTCAGCTCCTGACAGTGCAGAGTTGGTTGTTCCAATAAACAAAAGGGGGGAGCTCACCAAGTTTTAGCATGAGCTCAATATTCAGTGTGAGGTATGTTGAATAAATGTCAAAATAAATCTAATTGACTTGCCAAATGTTTCAGCTCTGTATTGCTTCAATGTCATGTGAATAAAACTGGAATAATATAATTCTGAATGTCTTATATTAAAATAGTTACTTTGGCTGCTCATTCATCCATTACAAAGGTGCTTACAACAGACTCCAGGTATTAATACTTAGCCTGAATGGCTGAATACTGACTAATACAAGATATCCTTATTAAAATACATCCAGGTCTACAATCCAGCACCTGCCTATTCAACAGTCACATGCTGTTCATTAAGTCTGCCTTTTTTTCCGTCAGTCATATCTCGCCCTGGCCATTGCTCAGCTGGGGATATGAGTGATAAGAGCAACATCATGGGTCTTTTCAATTAGTTTCTGAGATGAAAAATGTATAATCCTCAACCTTCATGCCAGGATGCTTCCCCAGATTACAACACAATCTGTATTAATCATAAAATTTATGAAGAAGAAGTCTGTGCTTGGATAGCGCTGCCAGTCATATTGTCTGGCTCCAGGCACTGATAAATACTCATGCACAAGCATAACAGAAACAATTAGGCGCTGAAATGTGCGTCTATGTTCTACTTGTTGTCTTTTATGTGAGACAATAAATAAGTTAAGAAAAAAAAAAGATTTATAGCACTTTAAGCCCTGGGGGTGCTGGCTAAACATTTGTGTGAAATAAGATGCTGATTGCTTAAATGCTAATTAATATTCACTGCATGTCACTAAAATTTGAAGTAACTTGAACACTGCCCAAAATTACCCATCTATATGTACATGCGCATTAAAGAGCTCCATTATTCTGGGATTTCATCACTCAAACACGAGGTCTGAGACAAAAAACATGTAGATAAGAAGCAGCCATACTGCATCTGGAAGCTGGTAGAAGCACCCACAGAGGTTCATGTGACCCCAATTTTAAATCCCAGGCTTTAGGTTGTGCACATTTTAATTGAATTTCTCAAAGGTTGGTTAAATAAAGTACAGACACAATCAAATATTGTTGATTTCTCCAACACATTTTGCAGCTGGAGCAGCAGTGGTGACTATGAGACATGATGCAAGGAGAGGGCTGCTGTGGAAACTAATAACTGAGTAAAATCTGAACATACACTATACTGGCAAAAGTATTCACTCACCCATCCAAGTAACTGAATCAGGTGTTCTAATCACTTCCATGGCCACAGGTGTATAAAACTGAGCACCTACAGTAGGCGTGCAGACTGCTTCTACAAGCATTTGTGAAAGAATGGGTCGCCTCAGGAGCTCAGTGAATTCCAGCTTGGTACGGTGATAGATGCCACCTGTGCAACAAGTCTAGTCGTGTAATGTCCTCACTGCTAAATATTCTACAGTCAGCTGTTAGTGGTATTATAACATAGTGGAAGTGAATGGGAACAACAGCCACGAAGCGAGCTCAGTGGATGCTGAGGCACATAGTTCACAGAGATCGTCAGCTTTCCATAGTAATGGGCTGCATCCAAGCCTTACATCACCAAGCACAATTCAAGTGCCGGATACAGTGGTGTAATGCCCGCTGCCACTGAACTCTAGAGCAGTGGAAATGTGTTCTCTGGAGTAACGAATTACACTTTCCATCTTGCAATCTGATGGATGAGTCTGGTTCCTGCTTCTTTCAGCTGAGGGAGACTGTCAAAATCAAGCCTCTTCTTTCAAAAGGTAATCTCGAAACGGTAATACATGCTTTTAAAACAGCTCGTCTCGATACTGTAATGCACTTCTGACTGGAATTAGCCAGGCCTCCATTGCCCATTTACAGCTGGTGCAAAATGCTGCTGGCTGCTCCATTTTTATCTGGTACAAGCAGCGATAGCACATCACCCCCACCCCAATTTAGCTTCTCTTCACTGGCTTCCAGTTCTTTTACAAATCCATTTTTAAAATTCTTTTATTTGTTTTTAAGTCTCTTAATGGTCATGCCCCATTTTATCTATCCGAACTGCTGCACCCATATGTTCCATCTCGTTCCCCGTAGGTCAGCAGACCAGATGCTTTACTTGTTCCAAAGACCAACGCAAACTCAGAGGGTGATTGAGCTTTTGCAGTTGCGGCTCCAAAATTATAGAATGGAATCTTGTTTATTGTTTATTTTTATTCCCTGGCCTTCGACCCACTGTGAGACTTTGACTTAAATCATAAGACACTTTTATAGTTGTTAATTTATCTATTTATTTATTTATATCGTACACATTTGCTTTGTTTCTGTATCTCATTGCCTTTTGGCATGTTTTGGTCTTTTATGTGTGATGTTATTATACAGCACTTTGGCCATCCCTGCTGTTTTTAAAAGTGCTTTATAAATAAAGTGGTACGGTATCGTATGGTATGGTATGGTATGGTATGGTATGGTATGGTGGTTGCCAGGAGAACAGTACTCATCTGACTGCATTGTGCCAAGTGTAAAGTTTGGTAGAGGGGGGATTATGGTGTGGGCTGGTTTCCAGGACTTGGGCTCGGCCCTTAGTTCTAGAAAAAGGAACTCATGCTTCAGTATACCCAGACATTTTGGACAATTTCATGCTCCCAACTTGTGGGAACAGTTTGGGGATGGCCCCTTCCTGTTCCAACACGACTGCGCACCAGTACATGAAGCAAGGTGCATAAAGACGGGGATGAATGAGTTTGGTGTGGAAGACCTTGACCTGCCTGCCTGAGTCCTGACCTCAACCCAACAGAACACCTTTGGGATGAATTAAAGTGGAGACTGCGAGCCAGGCCTTCAAGTCCAACATCAGTGTCTGACCTTAAAAATGTGCTTCTGGAAGTACCTGGGTATCCAGGCTGAACAACAGGAAGACCAAAACATAGGCTGTATACAAAAAGGGAATGAGCAGGATCTATTTCCTGAGGGAACTGAGATCCTTCAGTTTATGCACCAAAATGCTGGAGATTTTCTGTCATTCAGTTGTGGTGTGCACAGCAGACTTCACTGTGCTGCTGGGGGAGCAGCATCCTAACAGGTGACACCAACAAACTGATGAACTGATTAGGAAGGCTGGCTCTGTGATTGGCTGGAAACTGGACACTTTTGAAAGAGGAGGTCAAATTGTTATCTTTTGTGGATGATCTTGATCACCCTCTGCAGGACTTATTGGACAGACAGTGGAACTTCTTCTTCTTGTTGTTATTATTAGTAGTACTAGATCAAACGGAACTGATAATAACTAATAGGCATGCTGTCAGTGATCCTAACTTCCAAATGCAACAATCTAGGCTAAAAACAACACATCTCAGGCATATTTGTGCTAGTTTATGCACCTCAAAGTGTAAAGGGGGCTGTATTTGATGATAGCCTATTTTCACTCTCCAAAGTCTCCTTTCCAGAGTATAAAAGAAGTCTTTTTGTTGAAGACTTTTTGTTGTTTTTAGCAAATTCCTCAAGGTGCCACTCTGATGTCGGCCTTAGTCACATATCTCCTTGCTTACACTGTACAAAGTGGATGAGCAAACATTGCATCATGCGTTTCTACCCCAGTGGTGACAAGTATCTGAATGTTTGCCACAATGCAATGACATACTCAAATGAAGTGTTGTCAGACCCAGTTACACACCCAGATACACTTTAATCCCTTTGTTTCCTCTTTTTTTTTTTTTTTTCTTGGCAGGAATAAACATGACAGGTTGCTTTCGTGGAGCTTTACCAGGCTTTACACACAGCACAAAGACGTAAAATAATGAAAAGTAAGATGCATTTCAATGAACCTAAAAGTGAAGGCTTAAATTTTGGTGATACACTACAAAAGGCAAGTTGGGCAATGCAATTTTTTTTTGTTTTTTTGTTTGTTTGGCTTAACAGAAGACTTGCAGCCAGGAGATGCGTTAAAAGTCTATTTTGTTTTTTCTTGATTTGCAGCCTGTGGGACAGATTCTCTCCAGCTTGAAGACTGGGTTTTGAGGGAAAATATATTAAAAATTGGTAATGGTTGTCAAATACATCTTTTTACTCTTAGAGGAAAAACGGGATGTTAAACTAGGGCTAGCTATTATATGCACAGGGCAGCTCCTTACAGCATCACTGCTATTTAAGTTGTCTTCTTATTTGTAACAAGGGTAAATGTCACATCATACCAATCTGACATTTCGCAAGTGGACTGTGATCTTCAGGTTGTGGCCCGTAACGTGACGGCTCATATAACCTTGAGAGAGTTGTCTGTACTGTCGGGTTGACTTTTTCTTTCATGAGAAAGGAGACACTTGGGAGAGTGATGGGCACCACAAACCGTGCAACAGCTAAATTTAGGCCCGTCAATCGGACTATTTTTTTCCACTTGACATAAATCATGTCACTCTTTGTTCTATTGTGTATTAAGTATGAGTCAAATGTAACTATCTTGCACAAAGCAGCAAATAAGATAGTTCTGTCTTCCTCTTTTGTGATGAACTGAATTAGGCTGAAGCGACATGCATATGAACGCTGTCTGAGCTCTGACAAAAATTAGGAGAGAGCTGAGCAACTCAGTAATTTCAGCACGCAGCATTGCCACATGAGACTGGTAAAAGGGCTATGTATTGACTAACTATTGCAGGGATCATTTCTTTCTTCTTCTTTTTTTTCTAAATTAATGAGGGAAATCAATTTCAAGAATTGTCAGCAGAGTTAATTGAGAAGTATATGTTGTAACTGTTCTTATTGTGGAAATGAGGTTAAAAAAAAATACCCACTCTCTCAGAGTAATGGCCCAGGTGGATACACACAGACTGCCAAGCCATCAAGTAATTAATTAGCACCCTGAATTTGCATTCCTGCTTCTCCTCTGTCAAAACTGGACGCAACCGTGACATAAGGATATTTTGCACTGTGAAATGGGTACAAAAGACAAACAGCACAGAATATCAGAACAGGAGGCTGGCATCATTATGCACTGCTTGTCTTGACTGATGCTCTTTTATTGATTCTCATTTCTTCACAAGATAACAAGAAACAAACAGGCTGATTCTTCAAAAGACATGTCCAAGCTCTCAGGCCACGTTTCCAACATACTGGAAATGCAAACTAAGGATCGCGATTGTGCACAATATGTCCCGGATAACGTGTTAATTAGGTTAGCTTTAGAGGTGCCGTAGGTGGATTTTGTTACCTTTTGACAAATCCTGATAGCTGTTTCCAGTCTTAATGTTAAGCTAACCAGCTGCTGGCTGTAGCTTCATATTTGGCATGCAGACATCAGTGAGGTATCGAGCTTCTCTCAGAAAGAAAACAAATGAGCGTATTTCCTCCCAAATGTCTACATTTTTCCTTTAAAAGATTTCTGTTTTCATCTCAGCATGTATTTAGTCTTCTCAAACTTTTTTTTCCAGATACTTGGAGGTTAATCGATTTTTCTCTCATCTAGTAGCAGCTATACCAGAACTGACCACATTTTGACCCCACTCTCTTTTGTATAGTCTCATCCACTTATTAAACCCTGTCTGGATGCAGAGTATCGGAACAGTATGGGAGGATGATTTATATCTCAAAATAGCAGAGGGTGTTCGGGTTGATTTAGGTTCTTTTCCATCTCTGCTTGGAAGAGGCTCCTGCAATATAAGATTTTTTTCATGGATATCGCTTAACTAAGGTCATACTGTTGAGTATATATCTCTTTATATATCTCTTAGACACTCAGCCTCCCTGAGACAGATGCTGTCAATCTTCGTCTGCTTGCATTTTACAACATTTTAGGGTTACATGTCCTTTGTATGTTCTCTTGAATTATCCCAGTCCCTCAGAATAAAATTAGAATGAAAAAGCTTACAGTTTATAGCTCAGTAACTGTTCTGGCTAGATACCTTATTCTTGTCAGGCACAAATGATGCCAGGCTCCCAACATGTAATTAATTAACCTAAGTTTTTTTAAGCCCAAAAATATACAGCAGGAGGCTCATGAGATCATTTTAGAAATAGGAAATTATTTCAAATAAAACATTTCCTGCCATTCCAAATCATATTTTAGTCAGCAACCAAGTTTTAAATCGTTACCGTTTGGTTTTTGTTGTTGTTGTACACACCATATTGCCGTGCACACTCACTGGACACCTTATTAGGTGCAGCTGTTCAGCTGATTGTTAAGGCAAATATCTAATCAGCCAACCACAGGCAGCAACTCAATGCATTTAGGCAAGTACACATGGTCAAGACAACCTCCTGAAGTTCAAACCGAGCCTCTGAATGGTGGGGAAGAAATATGATTTAAGTGACTCTAATCATAGCATGGTTGTTGGCGCCAGACGTGCTGGTCTGAGTATTTCAGAAACTACTTATGTACACGCACCCGGTGCCACTCCTGCTAGGAAAGAACAGGAAACTGAAGTTACAATTCACATGGACTCAGGAAAACTGGACAACAGAAGATTAGATACATGTTGCCTGGTCATGATAGGGTCAGAATGTGGCATGGATACATCCATCTTGCTTTGTATCGATGGTTCAGGTTGTTGTTGGTGGTGAAATAGTGTGGAGGATATTTTCTTGGCATATATTGGGCCCTTTAGTACCAGATCAGTAGCATTTAAACACCACAGCCTACCTGAGTATTGTTGCTGAAAATGTGCATCCCTGCATGACCACACTGTACCTGTCATGGAGTATGACTCAATTGCTGGACACGGAGGAAAGTCTTTCAAATTTATTAGTTCGGCAAACTACGAGAGGAACACAATAAAAGCAATGAATGAATTAGTTTGTGGGCTTGGGCTGCGGCTGAGGTGTCCACAGGCTCACACAAACACACACACACACTGCACAGAAAGAAGAGTCAAATCCACAAAGCGACAAGGAAGCAAAATAGTGAGCTGACAGCTGATGTTCATACCTTTACTGATGCAATGATCTGGTGACGACTGAGAGTTTCCTACAGCCTTAAATAGCCCGTCTTGATAAGCACACAAGCGCAGCAGGTGAGTGAATGACCAGCAGGTGAAGCGAGCAGGAGAGACCCACCTCTGTCTGCACAAAGGTAAACAACACTGAGGCACGCACACACAACCCACGCAAACAGACACACACTGAAAGAGCGAGAGAGAAGAGCCAATAGAGGAAAACAAAAACAGAAAAGAAAGCAAGGAGGGCTTCTGATAGCAGCTTCCTCCAGGTTAATGCACCTGTCACAAAGCTCACATACTCTCAAACTCATTTCTTGAACATGACATTTAGTTCACTGTATTCAAATGACCTCCACAGTCATCAGATCTCAATCCAGTAGAGAACCTTTGCAATGTGGTGGAATGGGAGATTGACATCACGGATGTGGAGTCAACAAATCTGCAGCAACTGTGTGATGCTGTCATGTCAACATGGACCAAAATCTCTGAGGAATGTTGCACCTTGTTGAATCTGTGCCACAAAGAGTTAAGGCAGAGTTCGGGTCCAACCCAGTATTCACACGCTGTACCTAATGAAGTGTACAGTGAATGGATATTTGAACTGTACCTACAGGATTTTTAAAAATATTTTTTTCTTTCATTTCATTCAACAACTCTTTATTATTATTATTATGCTTCTGTATTAAATTGACATCAACAGTATGCACAAACAATTTTTATGGAAATTAATAAATACTAACCAAACATCTGTTTAAATGCACGTCATGAAAACATATACATGTAACATGACTTAGAGATTTCAGTGGAGCTCAGAGATACAGTGGTGCGTGATCTCATCTTTAAGCGAAGCTTATAATATGAAATAAAACTGTAAGAAAGTCCGCAGTGCTCCACCTCCCTCACACTGTATGATGGAGGGTGTAATGAAGAATGGCATGAAAAATGTATGGAATCACCTCAAAGATAGCATATGCTTTCATGACTTCAAATATTTCTTTGATGTCAGGGTTTTGCAGGAGTTTTTTTTTCTCAATTGCTTTGACAGCATTAAATTCTCACAACTTTTTTGAAGTTTTTTTTTTTTTGCTGTGAAGGTGCATCTCCCAAAATATTTCATACAGGCAGCAAAACACTGCAGATAACTTGCAAAAGCTGTAACTTACCCCAAATCCTTAATTCATTTTCAAAATGAAGTGTTTGCGTCAATGAGTGAGTCACTGCCAGCAAAATGACAAGTTCCTTTAACAACGTGTAAACCACGGTGGTCAAAATGTTTAGATATCTTGTCAGAATGACAGTGGATGACAAAAGTGTGTTACTCAGCTTCCAATTTCCTTACAGTTCTCTCCTACATGTTATCGCTGACTTTAAATGCCTGTGTGTATTAAACTATTAGATTATTGGAGCAAAAGGTTTTAGATTTAATAAAGTAGGGGGGAAAAATAATGATATAATGTGCACAGTATTTCACAGAACAAAATCATTTCGATAATCACCAAAGAAGTACAGTGGAAACAATATTACAATTACGTACTATGTGTAAATGTATCTTACCGTAATAAAATAGTGCTAAGAATCCCTGGATTTCCTATACATTTGGCCACAGATTCTGATCAAACTGCCCTAATTTTTATTAGTACTGATACTTATTAATATTTTGGTCCATATTGAGAGACCATTGATTATAGTGACGACTGTGGAAACCATAGAGTACAGCGAACACAATGGCATGCTCAAGAAACCAGTTTGAGATGATTTGAGCTTTGTGACATGGTGCATTATCCTGTTTGAAGGAGCCTTCAGAAGATGGGTTCACTGGTCAGCAGCAAAAAGGCTGTTGCATTTAAACGATGCTCATTTGGTACTAAGGGGCCCAAAGTGTGCCACAAAAATATCCCCAACACCAATACACCACCACTAGCTGTCTGAACCAGACACAGCAGATTCCCCAATCTTATAGCCTGTGTGAATTTCCTGTGGCACCTGGTGTGGTGTGCTGCTGCTGTAACCCATTAACCCTTTAACATCCAGTTCAATGTTTTGTGTGTTCGGAGAAGCTCTTCTGCATGCTTTGGTTGTAGCAAGTAGTTATTTGAGTTACTGTCGCTTTCCTGTTAGTTCGAAGCTGTCTGGCCAGTCTCCTCTGACCTATGACATCAACGAGGCATTTTTCCCAGAGAAATGCTTCTCACTGGATATTTCAGTATGAGCAGGTTTTTTTTTTTTTTAATACTCAGACCAGCAAATCTGGCACCAACAACCACATTCTACATTCAAAGTCACCTTTATCACCTTTCTTCCCCATTCAACTTCAGCAGGTCGTCCTGACCACGGCTACATACCTAAATGCACAGAGTTGCTGCCATGTGATATCAAATAGCAGGCATACCTAATGAAGTGGCCAATGAGTTCTCCTCTTCTCCTTGTTACACCCCCACATTTCTATAATCCTCTTCTTCAACAGATAAGCCATTGCCAACATGTTTATCCGATCAAGCTTCTTCACAGATAGCTGTATCTCAATTGCACTTAAGGTTCTGTAGAGTTTTTCTCCGTTGCATTGGTCCGGTTCTTGAATGACACTTAAATTTTTTTTGAAACAATATATGAAATCCTTCAACGATTTTGTGCACATCGGAAAGAACATCTCACATCCGTCTGTAAATGTTTTAGACATCGAAAGAAATAACTGAGTACAGTTGTCTATACTTTGAACAATAATCAGTTTCTTTTGAATATAAAAATCCTTGCAGCATTTTTTTTACAGTATTTATTCTGATACACAACAGCCGTTTGTTGTTCTCAGAAAAAATAACAGTGTTGTACAGTAAGCATCCATTGTCAGTGAAAACACTTAAGACAAGCCCAAATTAGCAGATGGGGAACACACTTCTAGAGTCCGCTGTTCATCTGACAAAATCGGACTCTCATCGGACTCATCTCAGACGGGGACGAGTCGGCCTACAGGATGGAGGTCAAACGTCTGGTGTCCTGGTGCAGCCACAATAACCTGGTACTGAACGCCCAGAAGACAGTGGAGATTATAGTGGACTTTAGGAAGCACACAGCCCCTCTACCCTCCATCATCCTGACTGACACCCCCATCACCACAGTGGACTCTTTTCGCTTCCTGGGACCTACCATCACCCAGGACCTCAAGTGGGAGCCCACCATCACCTCTGTCATCAAAAAGGCCCAGCAGAGGATGTACTTCCTGCGGCAGTTGAAGAAATTCAACTTGCCAGCAAGGACCATGGTGCAGTTCTATACTGCCATCATTGAGTCCATCCTCACCTCCTCCATCACTGTGTGGTACGCTGGAGCCACCACTAGGGACAAACAGAGACTACAGCGCGTTGTGCACTCTGCTGAGAAGGTGATTGGCTGTAACCTCCCATCTCTCCAGGACCTGTACACCTCCAGGACACTGGGGCGTGCAGGTCGGATCACAGCCGACCACTCTCACCCTGGGCACAGACTTTTTGACCCTCTCCCCTCAGGCAGGAGGCTACGGTCCATACGGACCAGAACCTCCCGCCATAAGAACAGTTTCTTCCCCTCTGCTGTTGGACTCATGAACAATTACCCTAAGACTGTTACCACCACCCTCCACAAACGCTGATGACCCTATGTCTATGCACCTGTCTGACTGCACTGATGTACATATTAGTGGAATATAGTCTACATTCTTCTATCTTTTAATTAGTCTCTGCACTGTATATTTGTAATTTTGTAATATTGTGCTATAGTTATAGCTCTAATATCTCTGTATATTTGCAATTTGTATACTTGTATATTGTCTTATAGTTTTTATACTTATTTGTTTTTTTCTGTAAGCACGAAGTACCGCAGCAATTTCCTAATGCTGTGAACCTGTTCACCCATATGGCAATAAAAACCTTCTGATTCTGATTCTGATTGTGATTCTGATTCTGAAAATATCGAAATATTTCGACCACCCTGGTTTACAAACTATCAGAGGAACTTTTAGTTTTGGTGGTGATCAGTTCTTGATGCAAAAACACACAAACTTAAAGAACTGGAAGGGCGTGAGTTGTGAAAGGGGTCAAAAGAAACAAGCAACAGGAAAAATGTCTTTGTTCTTGTCTTTTTCACAGGATCAATGGAAGTGAAAAGGGGAAACATTTTAAACACCTCCCCTTCAAAGTCCAACTTATTCTGTTTGAAGTCTGTATTGTAGTCTTTAAAACAGCTGAGAGTGATTCCAGTATCTACGCTCGGCTCCTCATAGACTTGAAGTAATGCAGTGTTTTACCAGCACACATAAAGATATTTACTTTTGACATATAACAGGTCTAAATGTGTCTATATCAGATGCAATCCAGTGACATGAAAAGCTTACTGTATGCTTATGATGATGATGCGGTTCTACAATAAAAATTGTGTGCTTCAATGGAAGGAAAAGCATTTAGGTTCCTTAGCATTGTGGTTTTCAAAACAGTGGTAGCATAGAGTATGAGAATCATTAAACAGCTAATGAGACCACAAATCTGTAATTTCAGTTCCAGGGATGTCAGCGATTTTAAGTCATGATTCCTCAACATAAATTTGCTACGGCCAAAATGTTTTCCATTTAGTTTATTAACCTTTCACCACTGTTACAGGTTCATAATCAGAAATGTCATTAGACAATGCTCAATTGTATTTAATCTCTTATAAATTTGATTTCTGAAATTCTCTGTCATTTAGTAGTCTGCTCTCCTGTATCTCTCGGCTCAATACCTTGGGATAGTCATGTTGTTTGAGCTCTGTGCCACATGACCCGTGAGCTGCTCTCTGTTGTGGTGACATTGAACTTAAAGAGCATTCTGGCAAAGCCAAGACACAAATGGGTCCATCTCTCTGCTGGAACACACAAGCTGAGAGTGCAAAGAGTTTCTAAGTAGCCTTTGGCTGAAGATGATTTTACAAGCCCGTTTTTGTGCACGTTCCTGCCTTATAGCCTGGTTTGCAGTTGAGGAACTGTTCCAGACAGGGACTGCATGCTCCAGCACTGGACACACTTAGCCTATGAAGATGGGTTCCTGGCCTTGGCGACCAAATCTCTCCATGAGATGCAAAGCAAAAAGCTTCTTGCTGGCTGAGGTCAACATTTTGATGCTGTCAACCCGATCATCCCATCTCAAATTACCCTGAATGGTTATTTTGTAGGGCCTTTACTTAGGATAAAACAGCTTGAGGCAATCATTGCCATGAACTGGCATTGTACAAATAAAACTGAATTAAATTCAAATGAATTGGGACTGCCAGGAGTTTAACTGTGTCACAGACTTCCAGTTTATTTTGATCAATAGAAAGAGTCAACAAGAGCTGGTGTTTTTCTCATGTAATTGTTTGCATGTCTTTGGGCTGAGCTTCATTTTGACTGTTGCAGACTAAAGGTTAACTGAGGCTTCAACATTGACTGCCAGAGTAACATCATCCACATTTTTCCACTGGTCTGCTCCATTCTGTTAATCAGTGCTAAAAAAAGAGATTTAACGCCCTGATACAAATATCTCCAGATGTGGAGTATTTCCAACTGGGGAGGTGTCCCTGGCAGTGCACCTTCTGACAGTGGCTGGTTATGAAGCTGCAGATCCATGAAAGCAGGGCTGCTCTCACTTCAAGATTGAGGAGACATTGTACTGCCACTGTGTGATCTAGAGCATCAAAGGCCTTGGCAAAATGTGTTGTAATTAGAGTGCATGCTGAGCCCCTAACATCACAGGATGTATATACTATAGAATTTCTCTGACATCTCTCTAAAAAAAAAAGAGAGAGACCCTCATACTCAGTTCTTGGCTTGCCAGAAACTGCCCAGGTGCCCCTAAAGCTCCATGTTTACATATCACGTGGGTTTATGTAATTTTAATAAACGCACATTTGCACCACTGAAACAGAAGTAGGATGATGTATCTATCCTTCATCTTGTGGCCTGATGTAGAGCCACTTTGTGTCAAAAATCATATTTTTATTTTCATTTCTTTTTTTTTATATGATTCCTTCAATTTTTCATATTCAAGTAATTAACACTTTTTTTTTTTTTTTAGAAAAAAAAGCAAGGTATAATTATTTTGTCACTGAATCAGCCTCCAACTAACAACTAACAGTTCATTATTGTTTTCAAGTTACAAAAATACCACAAAAAAAAATCATATTAATGTTGGGTTTAATATTTTAGAAAAGAAACATGAGCAAATATTTGCATTTGAAAAGAACCAATTAATTTTGGGGCAATTGTGCATTAAAACTGACTTAAATTGTTTATTAATTATCAGATCCCCACCTCCCTCCCCCACAAATGTTTTCTGCCAGCTGACTAATCAGCTGATCATTTTATCTCAGTATGGGCTGAACAGGAAATGTTTGCGCAGGCTCAGGTAAAAACAATTAGACAGGATAAGACTAGCTGTTTCCCATTGTTTTCAGCCTGCTAGCTGAGGTAAATGGCAACTGGCTGTAGCTATTAAAGTCAGAGCAATCCTCTTATCTGCTGTTTTTTGACAACAGTAAAGAGGCATCTTTTTCAACTATTTCCCGATTAAGTGTTACTGCTCAAACTCTGAATGTAATTCATGTGTGACAACAATAGGTTTCAAAGGTGGCATTTAATAGAAACCTTTCTATTTCTATTACCAAGCACTGGTTTTTAAATCCTGACCCGTTTGTAGATTAGATTCTTTCCTTTTCACTGATGTGTTCTATACCTTCACGTGTCGCTTTTCCAAATAGATTTCCCAAAGTAGTGCAATTGCTTTTCAGCACTGTGTTGAATTTGAACTTAGTTCTACTTCAGTCGTGTCTGACTGTGTTTAGCCCACACCTTATTTTTGGCATCAATCTAAAGGCACATTCAAAACCCCCAGTGAAGTTATAGTAGGAGCTGGAGCCAACGAACCATGGCAGAGTTAACTTCCAGGTTGGCTTGCAGGATAATAGCCCGGCTGGACTCAAGTGCCTTGTCGAGGCCATAACACTATTCACATAAACACTGCACAATAGGGGAAAAAACTGTTCAACTAAAACTACATGAGCAGACACACAGATCTATTTGTGGGGCCTAATAACAGCAGTCCACCTGCTTTTAGATCCAGATGTACCACTACATTTCAAACAGTCAGCATATACCACAATTTTTATAGCGTGATGATAAATGCAAGAAATGCTTTTTTTCAACCACCACCCATTTTATGCATCTCATCTTTTTAAATCAGCTTTTTTTTTGTATTTAAGCATTGCAGAGAGAATCTTGAAGGCAGTTTGATGACTGAGAGCAGTGTTCTATGCTAGAGTTTGAAATGGGGTTTGAGTATGTTAGAGGCTTGTCATACATCTTGAGTGAAATCCAAAGTGACAGGCTTCCTCAAAGACTGAAGATCTGATGCAAACTGTCACTGCACATTATAGAAGTTGGTGCATGCTAAGCTCGGTTTACAGCATGTTTGGATTGTCTGCAGTGTGAGTCTTAAAATTGGACGGTTACTCTAATCAGTAATAAGTTTTTATAAGTAACGACAAGAGCATTTGGGGAGGAGGCTATTTGCTTGTGTCTTGATGGATTTATAACACTATACAGCAATTTGCCACCTGTTCAGATGTAACATCTGTGTTGAACTCATTTCCTGTCAGTATCAGATTGTAATTTTGCTATATTTCGGGGTCCTATTACAATAATTTGTCTGTTATTGTGCTGTAGCAATGAGGCGTGGTGACAGTGCATGTGTGCGCTTTTTGAAGCTGATGAGAAAGAAGACCGTTCAGCACATTGCATTTGGTCAGTGAATTTCCAGTCATCTAATGTTATTAAATGGTTACATGTAACAGTTATACAGAAGATATTGTATAATCATTCCCACCAATTTGGACTGTTTTTTTGTGGGGCTGGGGGTGGTGGTGGTGGTGGGGGGGGGGGGGGGGGGGGGGGTATACATGAACATGAGCCAAAAGCATAACAACCTTAAGATGAGGATAAGACAGCTATGTTTAATGGGAGTAGCGCACCCCGTGATACACTGATGCATGCAGTCTCGTCTACCACCTCTTCCAATTTGGATTTAATTAAATATATCTGCACAGTGTGAGGAAACAAAGAAATTTGTGGAAAAATTGTGAAAAATATGACAAAATAAACAAGAAAGAAAATAGATGCAATTTGCTGAGCTCTGCAGGTGAGACTTTTTTTTTTTTTTTTTTTTAGAAAAACCGAGGGAGAGAATTTGCTTGAAAACAACATAGGAAACAAACAAAAAAAAAAAAAACAATCAATCAAACATGAACCATATCAAATTCAGTACATATCACTGCAGTTGTTTTTGTCTGTGAGGCAAACCTCCCATCCAGCTGGAGGGTTGGGTCATAGTCAAACAGTTAGGTTTGCAGCCCAGAAACAATGGGCACAGAATGGAAATCTATTATCTACTTTTTCCAAATTACACCTCTTTACAGCGCAAAAGTAATCAACATTAGTTATCATTCATTCTTAATTGCCTTTGTATAATGTCCATGCATGAATTATACAGTAAGAAAGAGAAGCTGCTGAGGGAGATTTAGAGTAGAGTTATACTGCCCCCAAATGTCAGAAAGACCAAATTACATGTTCAGGATTTTTCCCAGATTTTTTTTTACACGCTGTAATGATTTTCTATCCCTAGATGGCAGCAGATATCTAACATATATTTTTAAGAAACGTTTCTTTTTCGTTTTGCTGTGTTTGACTCAGCTTTTCATTTAAGACTAAAACAGATTATTTACACCTCAAACCATTCACATGCGTCTAATATGTGATGCCACAGTTTGTGATGTTCTGATGTTTGATTCCATTTTACTCTGGAGCTTGAAAAAGGCGACTGGACTTCTTTTTGTTTCTTGAAGACGTTTCACCTCTCATCCGAAAGGCTTCTTCAGTTCTCAACCAAATGGTGGAGAGACCCAGGTATTTAAACCCCTGTGGGCGTAGTCCCCTGGAGGTGGTTATGACCCTCTATTGATCATGTGCTTGAACACATGTGCCCAGGTGTGAAGAGGGCGTGGGTCATATTTAATCAGTGGTTTCAGTTGAAACCAATTTAGGACTCCGCTCCATTGTTTCCTGTGGCCTATTGAGGTCACTGGAACAAAGGTGTGAATGAGGTCACCTTTGTTCCAGGGACCTCAATAGGCCACAGGAATCAATGGAGCGGCGTCCTAAGTTGGTTTCAACTGAAACCACTGATTAAATATGACCCACGCCCCCTTCACACCTGGGCACATGTGTTCAAGCACATGATCAATAGAGGGTCATAACCACCTCCAGGGGACTACGCCCACAGGGGTTTAAATACCTGGGTCTCTCCACCATTTGGTTGAGAACTGAAGAAGCCTTTCGGATGAGAGGTGAAACGTCTTCAAGAAACAAAAAGAAGTCCAGTCGCCTTTTTCAAGCTCCAGAGACTACTATGACCTGGATAACTGAGAATCTACACAGACGATTCCATTTTACCTTATTTTTTTGTAATGTATTTCCTAAAGTAATCGTTACAAAAAGGGGTTTGAGGAAGTATGCATTTAGACTCCACAATTAGATCATTTTCAAGTGTTAACAATGTCCATTTGGGCAACTATTTAAACTGCTTTCATTTGAAAATGTACTTTGTACTTATGTTTCATTAAAGTATTTGCAGGGTTTAGCAGACTCAACATGTGGTCAGAGAATATTGTTCCTTGCATTCTGAGTAATGCTAATGAGGCAGAAGTGAAATGCTGTCACTGGTCTGGCAGGAAAACACTGGACTATGAGTAGAACTGTGCCCTCTTTGTACTTGGTGATGATAAAACCTGGTTAGAGCATTCCAAAGACATCTGGCAATGACACTTAATGTCTACAGTGGTGAGAGCAGACTTGTAGTTTGAATCTGCTCAAAAAAGAATGAAATCTTTATGACGGGGCATGCTGTATGGGAGTGGACACTGCATCCTTTTTTTCCTGTTACATAATGAATATGCATATGACTTTGTCTGTGTCTGTCTCTGTGTGCACTGATGTGTGTGGTTGTATGTGAGCTTAGTCAGACTCCTCCAGATTTCTGCCTACGCAGATTAATATCTGCAGTTCACAAAGTAGCCCTGTGTGCCTTGCAGGACAGACTTTCAGGACAATGAGTCCACTGTGTGACAACACCATCTCTCACTGAAGCTAACTGATACGCACCCCTTAGTCCTGAGATTATAGGAAGCTCAATCTTTCTGCACTAAAGGTGATAATTGAATGGCAGAGCTTCCCAGGTTTTCTCAATGCTTTTCACAGAGTCATTCCTCTGCACTGCAGAACATTCAACTAGAAAAGCCAATACAGTAGCTATGACACCTGTACCTCTGCTTTTGGACTGCTTTCAGCGGAGGCAGCCCATTTACAGCTCAAAACTGCAGGATTTTTAAAGAAATATATATCATCTATAAAGGTCTAAGGAAACTGCTGTTGGTTATAACAAATCCTGATTGAAGTGTGCTACTTTCACAGGCTAGAATGCTGCATTTCTAAGTCTGCTGATCCACAGTGTGTTTTTGTTCCCTTCTGTCAGAACAGCACAGTAACTGAATATGATCCTGAGAGGAAAAAGCCAAATCTTGGTGGGAAGGAGTGGGTGGTTTCAAAAAAATGGCATCCTGTAATGGTGGATTCCCCATTTATCGTGTTAGTCATGCTGATGTCCACCAACATATCGTCCACCTCCCTGTGCAAATGACCCCTTGTTACGCTCCCCTAAGAGTCCAGGGGATGTGGGGAAGTAACAAAAAGTGTCAGGTTAGGGAAAAAAAACAGACAAAGAGGCAATTTTTGGACGACTGTTCAGGAGGTAGAGCGGATTATCAACTAATCAGAGTCTGTGGTTGAATCCCTGCTCCTCTAGTTTTCATGTCAAAATATCAAGACAATGGCAAGATACTGAACCCTGAGTTACCTCGATGCATCCAGTCAAGTGTAAGTTTCTGGATATGTTAAAAGTGCTTTGGCATTAAAAAGGTGCTTGTGTGAAGGTGCTGAGTGTATGAGGCTTGTAGTAAGGAAGTGCTTTGTGTGCTCAAACAGAGTAGAAAAGTGCTATATAAGGGCCATTCCATTTACCAATAAAATTAATGTTTTTATTAATGATTAAAGTTGAAGAGACAGTTGAGCTGCTATTATGGTCAAAAGAAAGAAAACATAACAAAACATAACAGAAGTTGGTCACTAAACAAAAGAGGAAGTTAAAAAGGTTTAACCACCACCAACACCCTCCTCTGCACAGAGCAGGAGTATGTAGCCACAACACTCCAAAAGGCTCTTTGGATTGGCACTGGAGCTCCGGAGGCCGGAGAGAGAGCAAAGCACACCCGCTATCGCAAAATCGCACCAGGGCAAAATCACAGTAGGCCCTGCTAGGGCCATAACACCTCAGCATTTCTCTCATGACCCAGAAACCAATGTTCATATCAGATCTGTATGTTGCCTTCTGTTACAATAGTGGAGGAGGTAATTGAAGCTATTTTAAAACCTCCTACAGTGGAGAATGTCCACATAGATAGATAGATAGATAGATAGATAGATAGATAGATAGATAGATAGATAGATAGATAGATAGATAGATAGATAGATAGATAGATAGATAGATAGATAGATAGATAGATAGATAGATAGATAGATAGATAGATAGATAGATAGATAGATAGATAGATAGATAGATAGATAGATAGAACACACACTAGTATGTCTTAACAATGGAAAAAATAGATGTAAAGTGTTCCACGTGTGTGTCCGTGTAGGCGTGAGTTCAAGAGAGTCCGTGTGTGGTCATGGCTCACATGGATGAAGAGGATGAGAAGAGGCGGGAGAGAGAGAGAGAGAGAAAGCAAGAGAGCCATTAAAAGGAGGGACAGAAAAAAGCAAAACACCAAATACCCGCTCACAGGCTGGTGTGCAATGAAACATATGTTTTGCTTTGGAGAGAGATGTTTGTGCATGCAGGCATGAATCATGTTTGTGAAATGACTGCATTTAATCCTACAGTTCCTGTATAAAACAGAGCAGAATGATGCACACAGAGATTACGTTTCGGCATGTACAGTGTCATACTACTACCACTACTATTACTACTGGATGCTTTTTAGCATGATAGATAAAAACCAAATAGGTCTTGACATGGTTTTGAGAGGGATGCTGAGTAATCCGAGTAGATAAAGGAGCATGTTATGGGTGCATTACCGCAAACAGACAGCATATTTCAGTTTAACAAAAATTGAGCTGATGGCTCAGCGGGGATACAGGAGCACAATTTTTTTTTTTTTTTTTTACCAAATTATTTTTTTATGAGGAAGATGAGGGCATGTGGCAGTTCATGGTATGGTGCCATGCAGAAGATGAGAGGAACACTGAGTTAAAAGCACAAAACTGTTAACGCTGGACAGATTTTTTAGATGGTGATTGTGTTTGTTCTCTGCAGACTAATTGAAAATAATGTCTCCAGTTAGGCTTTTTAATTAATTAACACCAAGGAATTTAGCTGACTGAACATATGAGATCCCATAATGTAAATAATTAGTCAGTAGATTTCTCCATTTATAAAGGAAACCACTTGAAGATTTCTTGGGAATTCATATTGCTACTAAGCTGTTACATTAACAAGATAACCTAAAAATAAAAAATAAAAAACAACCCCCATGCCCACCCTCCTTCACAAGTTTCTTCTTAGTTGATGGAACGAGGAAAGAAGGAAGGGAATGAACATTCCGGGTGGGGGTGCTCCATGTGGTGGTATGCTTGGAGGGAATTGCTGTAAAAGGGTGGGTTAAGACAAATATGCGCGATATGACCACAGTGCAATTTCACTCAGCCCACAGATTGATTTGGGTTTATTATGCTGTGGCCAACTGCATGTCTTTGCTGGCCACCAGTGAAAATAAAAAGCAAACCGCCCTCTCAGGCCCGAGAGGGTGGCGCTCATTCCGACTGATCGTCCCTGCTGTGCAAACAAACAGGCATCTCTTCCCCTGCATCTCACTCAGGTGGTATTCACTTTATAACCTGAATAAGCGTGCTGTGTAAGGCTCCCTCTGGGCATTGGTGGGGTCACCTGTGGAGTGAGTGGTCCTTCAAATACGTCGAAGCAATGCCTGTGGTTTGACATGCAGTATTTCAAATATGTGTGGCACTTAGCAATCAGAATTTGCATAATTGTTTGTGCAGATGAGCAGAATTCATTTCTTGCAAAGCAAAACCGAGTTGAACAAGATTAAAATCATCAATATTTTGTCATGAAATATAAGCTAACGTGTATAACAATATAATTAGTTTATCTGGCAGACAGAGGATGAGATATCAGTATAGTGTTGTCATCACAGTTGTACTACAGGCACTATTATTTCTGTGAATGGAGGGCTGGGTTTAATAAAGACCAGAGGAGTCTCAGTTCGACAGACGGATTTAATACGTCTCCACAAGAATTATATTTGTGGCAGTGTGATAAAAGCTTTGAAACTGCATTTGGACTAACATGAAGGAAAATAACATTCTGAAGAAGCAAAACTGATTGGTAGAAAGGAAAAGCAGACATTTGAAAGCCTTCTTTTGGTATGCAGTCCAAACACAGCAGATTATAATGAACAGTGTCTCTTTTAATGATTATTAAACCCTTTACTAATGCAGCAGTAGCAAATTTTCACGTTGTGAAATTCAGACTGACGGGTACTTTTTCTTTGTATTTCATAATTAGCCTATGCAATTACAAATGTTGGCAATCAACTAATGGTGTGTAGTTAATGAATTTTGGTCTAGATTCTCTACAGCCTTTTTTAATGTATCATGCTTACAGTCAGAGGGGAATTTCAAAGCCATACAAGTAAGGCTGCAAAATGATGACTTTGGCTTTTAATATGTAAAAATCACGTGTAAGACATAACTATCACAGTGTCCTAGTGCCAAGTTTTTCTTTGTTTATTTCATTCTTATTATTTTTACATCTGTTATCTGGCAGGTCCAAAGTTAAAATATATCCAGTTTGCTGTCACATAAGAAAATCTTTGCACCTAGCAAGCTGCAAAAGGAAAAAAAAATGCTTAAAGATGATTGTAATTCAGTCAAATAAATTTGTAATAACTGACCAACAATCATCTTTCCCAAAAGCAATCTAAAACTAAAAGAAAACATTAAAGCTATTAGCAACAATTGCTTATAAAAGGTGCCTTATTATGTATCTTCTCTTGGGGGAAACCATTGTGAGTATAAAGCATACAGGTTAAATATTTCTGCATTTCACATTCCCTGTCTGCTTTACTGTGTTTTGAAACAACTTTATACAAACTGTACTTTATTTATTTATTTTTATTGTTATTTTTATTTGCAGCTGCTTCCCGTGCTTTCCTTTGAGACCCGCGCACTATTTACAGGAGGTCCTTTATTCCTGCTCTGCGGAGTAATTCACGTGTGTGAGAAGGCTTCGCTTGTCAGTCAGACTTTGAACTGTGCACTGGCGCTCATCGCTGCTAATCTCTGACCGCTGGTTGTCATCAACATCGCTGCCGCTGACACTTATTGCCGACGAGCTCAGTTTTGTAGATTAGGATGAACAGTTGCTAAGAGAGGCAGGAAACCCGAGGGCAACACCGTAGGGACCGAGCGGAGATTAAACGTTAGCTACACCGTTTAACGTTCACGTTACTCGGGAGTTGCGATGGTCCAGTCAAGGGATATTTTTTTATCCTTGCTTCTCGTGAGCTGTACAGGTAAGGACAAAAAATAAATAAATACATCACACTTGATCCAAAGTCCTCGCTTTTAAGCTAGACGTGATTTTGTTTGTGTTCTGCTGCGAATCCCCATCTATTTCTACCTTTTTTATTTTTTTAAATTGTGACCAGGACCGCAGGCATCTCCTCGCCACCTCCGCCCGCAGGCACTCATTTAGCAGGTGCGACGGTAACAGTACTGCGACTACTGCTAATAAGCTCACTGACGAGCTGCTTATTTATTTTCTTTTTTAAGTAAAGACAGCCAAGAAGCTGGCAGCTGCTAATGTGTTACACCCTCATACGTTCGGGGGTTGAGTGGCGGGGGGGGGGCACTTTGCGTGACCAACCTGCTCGCTGACTTCGCATAATTGTACATTGAATAAAATATGATGCTGGAGAAGAAGAGCCTTTAAATTTACATTAGTGTGGATAGGAAGAGCGTGTGGATGTAGATGTGGCGGGAGGGGGGGTGCATGCATTTCTCTGCATTTGTAGTCGTGTTGATGTGGGCCGTTGGTCTCAGCTTGGATGGGACGTGTTTGTTGTTGATGGGGAGTGATGCTGGGCTCTCTGTGTTTGTGGACACACACGCACAGATACACGCAGAGATACACACTGAGTCACAAGCTTCTGGGTTGACTCACAGTATCTAGTTAAACGTATATTCTGCAAAAAAAAAAGAAAACAAACAAGAAACGCTTTTTGCCACGCACCTCTCTCCATGTGGACAGGTGTGAGGGTGGCATCGAGTAGACGATGATGACAATGGATGAAGAGCATGAACAGTCTGTGAGGGACAGTGTTTGGGCTCTCTGGCACACTGATGCAAAGCAAGCACAACTTCTACTCTGAATCATCTGTTATGTAATCTCATGCCACGATAAAGGCTTTGAAATGAGATCCTCTAAGTTGGTAAAATGTGTCGTTATGTAAGTGTAATTGAGGGAGTTTTGTGGGAAATTACATTTTGATAACATCTGCACGCCCCCCCCCCCCCCCATTTTATTTTATTTTGAATAACATTGGTAATTTCACATGTGAGTTGCTTATGTATGAAGTAGTACTATTAGCTACCCTCACACGGTTCAGGATTTTTGTGGGATAGCCTTTTAATCCTTTATGTACAAGCCAGTATGTGCAGGGGTGTTCCTCCATGAGGAGAGGAAAACGCAGAGGGAGTGGAGCCCTCCCTGCACTGTAATTGAAAGCTCTCTCGCATTCATAATAAAATATTAGGTATAAAAAGGTAAAATAATAAGACCTCAATTGCTGGATTAGATTTCAATTTTCAGTTGGAGGAGGTAGTATTTTATGATGTAATGGAGCAAATCTAACGTGATAACCTCGGTATATTTTTATTCATTCGGCGAGGTGAATGTAGACTTCTGCACTTCCTCTTGGCTCAGTTTTCTGACTTCAGAAAACCTATTTCCTGACAGGACTTAAGCCTGTCACAGTCCTGTCCTTTTCATACCTCATCAGGAGAAGCAACAAATTCCATGATGGTGGGTTAAATGGTGGGTTAAACCGAGGTCCTTTCACCCAAGAGAGTCGCGTTTAGAGCTGCGTGATTGTGCGAAAATCATAATTACAGTAATTTTTGTCAGAATTAAGCTCATGATTATTTGACTCGATTGGACAGATTTTGTAAAAGCAGTGGATTAGAAGAATTTTTTCTTTTATTGAAGTGTATTTGCTTAAAACTTTAATTATAATTGAATGATAAAACTACCCATCCATTTCTTCCACTTATCCATTTCAGGGTATGGGGTTTGGGAGGGGTGGATGGGGGACTGGAGCCTATCCCAGCTGTCATAGGGCAAGTGGTAGGGAGTTCCCTGGACATGTGTCTAATCTGTCGCAGGACAAAACTAACTAACTAACTAATTAGATAAATAAATGTGAAATGAAGCAAATCTGCCACTGTTTGGTGGGGAGTGAATTTTGGCTTTGACTGAGAGGCCAAAACAAGGCAACACAATAACTCTATATTAATTGTTGGAAGCCAAAAATTAAAATTTGGTCAGTTGCACAGCCTCTACTACCAGCGGCAATGAAGTAAAGTATTTTTATGGTGGGAGGGGCTTAGAACCATCTACAGATTAAAACATGGAGGTAGCTTCTGGGTGTGAAAAGTGAAGCCAACACAGAAGTTCCTTAAACCTGTATTATTTTTTGATGGTCTCCTGTGGTTGCAAATAGACTTGCGGTCCCATTTACATTTCTCATATAACCTCATTGCGCTGGAGTTGTGCATTATATTACATGTCATACAACTTATTGACATGATCTTCAACAAAGTACTCACATAGTCACTGTTTATATAAAAATTATTGCTTTTGTTTTTTTACCTTCTTGTGGTTGCAGATTACTGTCAACACATGTAGTACACATTGAAGATGCTGACTTGTCTGCAAGCACTCACCAACTACTAGACAGAAACCAGAAATGGAGGAAGTTCATCTTCACAATAAAAGTTGCGCCTCAGTGCTGCAACCAACATGTTGCAAAAGATGCAGTTTTTACTTTGGAAGCAGTCTCCGTTTCACAGTTTCACTGCTGCTTGGAGAGTAGTTGGCGAGTGTTTGAAGACAAATCAGAATCTTCCATGCAAACTACAGTTGACTGCAGAAATCTGTTAGTAACCAAAGCAACTGCAAGGAGGTTTTTGGTGCAGCAAACCGGTCGGAAATTTTGGTAGCTGCCAGATGGTTGCCAACTTGTCTCTAGGCCTGTGTCACTGAGGCCTTATTCACTCGACCCTTCGGCATCACACGTTCAAAAATAGCAGACAAGTTAACATCAAATTGTCGTCAATCATGTGATAATGCTTGGACTTAACCTCTGTAAACAATTTGCTTATGAGTTTCTGGGCTCAGTCACTCATTTTGGGTCATACTGAATAAAAAAATAGTCCAAAATCTTGGCCATACTATGTTTTGGAAAAGAAGATTATCTGGGGCATTCTCATTGGCTAAGTTGTTGCAGTTTTATAGTCTGATCCGCCCCTCGCTTCCAAACTCCAGCAAGGTGAAGATAAAAATGTTCATCTCAAAGGCTACGTTCACACTGCAGCCTGAAGTGACCCAAATCCGATTTTTTTGCCCTTATGCGACCTGTATATGATTTTTTTAATGACAGTCTGAACAACACAGATCCGATTTTTACAAATGCGACCCAGGCCACTTGGATAGGTGGTCCTAAATCTGATACATATCTGATCTTTTCAAATGTAACCTGTGTCTGGACGGCCAGGTCACGTTCATCCGACCTGTACGTCATTGACACTCGACAGATGTCACTATTCTGCGTCCTGCAAACACTGAGCACGCTCGCTACGTGTGATATTATTGCGTCCTCTGCTGTGCATGCGGGACACTTTTAGGTTGTTTGCAGTTCACACAGGAGAGCACATACAAGTCATATATATTTGGAAATGTGAACAATCACGCAGAAAAAAATCGGATTTCACAAAAAATCTGAATTGAGCATTAAGGCCTGCAGTGTGAACGTAGCCAAAGCTTCACAAACCAGTGGGTGATGCCACAGGAACTATGTCCATCTTTTTATACTGTCTGTGCTTGGAATATAGGGAAAATGAGAGGAATCTTTTTTTTTTTCCATAGTATATTGCAGTAAATCAGACACAGGCGTACTACTTATTATATAGCATTATAAATCATAGCCTACTGTGAATAATTTCAGAAAAACCTAGTAATGAAATGACAGCCTGAGATGAGGTAAAAAAATTCTTAACATTTTAATAATATGTGCATAATTTAGGCAGCTTCAGCCTCTAGAAGTGTCTGTTCTGTTTTTATAGAGAATATTTGTTTTTGTATTATTCAGTCTAGCCAAAGCTGATGTTAATATCTGAGATCAGACAATGGTTTATCTTTAGGTCATCTTAAGTTTGAGCAACTGAATGAATGTACTGGTGTTACATATTGTTCAAGCTTTCAACAAAAAGAGGGAGTCCAGCAAGTAATTTTTGATTTAACCAGCTTATTTACAAAAAATGTGGGTGGGTGAGCATTGAGTATGTTGAACCAGCCTAAGTGTCTGCCGTATGGAGGAAAGAGAGAAAGACTGTGCAGGTGGGGTTTTTATTTAGGTTCTCATATGATGTCCTGTGCACATTGCTCAAGAGTTTTCTGCCATATTAGACGTGCTAGGGGAAACGTGTATTCCCGGACTGGTTGGCAGTGGTTCCTGGAGATTACTGATTGTCAGTGGGTGAAATTGATTGAAAAGAAGGACAGTGTTTGTTCCATTCAAACTGGGACTCTAGCAATATAGTAGCAACTAAAGCAATCACAAGTTTGGAGAATACACATTTTTCTCTAGTGACAGGTAGTTGCCGGGAGGGGGGGTATTTTCCCAACGACTGTCTTGAACC